>NC_090925.1:977858073-978164323 GCF_040938575.1 Ambystoma mexicanum
AAGTCCCTCCTTTTTCCCGCGTTATCCAGCTTCCCCCTTCTTGCCCCCACCAATAAAACTCCCATTGCTTGCAAGCTGCCCATCAAACTACATTGTTTACAATGTGTAGCCCTCCTTCCATCATGTAACATTACTGTCCTCTCGGAACCCACAACTGTAGTTCGTATATATGCTGACATCTCTCTGTTCATACCCGTATGCTTTTCAGGCTCTTTTTACTGCCACCTATCAGCATCTGAACCTTTGTTAATTAATCAACTATTCCTATAATAAGACATTGCTTGAAGAAGTTGCAGAAGTGCCCTGGTCAGTGTATGCTTCTCCGTAAGCATGTGTTTTCAAAATCCCATGACATCAATAAATACAATACGCAAACAAAATACAAGATTAGCTTGATTAAACACATACATGTGGTGGAAATACGGGTGCATGATGGTGGCACGCAGATCTACATCCCCCTGTAAAATATATCAGGAGCCAGCATGATAACATAAAATGCATGCACCCTACATATCTCTGGATCACAACAAACTCTGCATGATTGTTGACCAAGAGCGATTTTGGTAATTAATGGTGATTGCTGATGCTAAGAATTGCCTTCTTGGGCTACTCATGAACCTGTGAACAGTGAAGGGTGTTATCTTTGGCTCTTATCTCACCTTCTAGCATGGATTACACAAAGTGACTAAATGGATTAACTTACAACGTGTCATGCTCAGTTGCTCAGTGTAATCCTGCCATTGTTAGAAAACAGCAACTGAGTAAGATTAATGAAACACAAAGTTTTATTGTATAGTGAAAATTTGCCATTTTCCTGTGGCTATGCAAAAAAGAGGGGTGTTGGGTGTTAGTGGGCTGGAAGATGATGCAGATGCATATCATAAGGTGTTGATGGATGCAGGTCATTGGGACACATGCCCTGGGTGGGGGTATGATGCATAATCATTTCTAAGTAGTTTGTGCTCTTCCTATTTGGATATGTGTTTTATCCAGAAGGGAGAGCCCAAGAATGATCAATCGAAGGGCTTGTGTGGTAAAGCTAAATTTGTGAGCAATGGCGTAACTCCATGAAGGTTAATGTGGCATTTCTTGGCAATATCTTGAGTACATTGGCTGTAGGGGAAAGGGATGAAATGCTATTAGAGATGACTTCGTCCAAATGGGAAAACATGCTACATTGAACTGTTAGAGTTGCAAGTTTGTGTTAATCTGGCGTGTCAAATTGTGATTCTTTGTTATCAACCAGGATGCAGAGCTAGTCTTCTGGATTCCATTTTATGGGAAGGGCAAGGGAGACTGACCAAACGGAGTCCAATCTATGGCTTTTCTTGACTCAGATGCAGTGTGCAGTGTGTGGAAGTGAGCGTAACTGGAGAGGATTCTTTTCTGTTTTGTCATCATATCAAAGTTCATGTTTTGCACCAAATGATCTATTGGGTATTTGTACGTATTTATTTACGATGTAAAAGCCCTGAGGTGGTTAGTCTTAGTCTATGTATCCAATTGTTTTTGGTGGAAAATTGTCTCTGAATCTGGGATGACCCTTGGGCTGGGATGGTTAGATTTGGATCATTCTTTACAGATGCTGCTCTGGTATGTTATTTGCAGACCTTTGAAGAGTCTGTTCCTAACTGATTTACTGAAGGATTTATGGTTTTCCGGTGTACACAGATGCCTCAATATTCGGCTCCAAATCTTGATTCATAGAAATGGGAAGGTTGATCCTGTCTGACACTTCCAGTTGAAATTTGGCACTGTTGGAAGTGGTGCATTCCTGGATCGAGGTGCTCTGGTTTGCTTGAAAAATATGATTAACCAGAAATTCCTTAGAGTATTGACCTTCTTGTACTAAGGTTCTTTTATTGCAGTTTGCAAGTTCCTTTGGGTTTACTCATGTGAGGTTCCCTTGGTTCCAGGATGTTCTGTGTTCTGGTTGAGCTGCATTAATTTCTTTCGAAGAAGCGGAGCAGATACTTCTTCAGATCGAATGTCCTTTATGCTCCAGTAAATAGTGGAGTTTGGGTGGTGGTTAGTGATGAAAACATGGATCTGCGCTGACTCATTCAGGGAATTGTTTCTGGGAAGCTGCTTGTTGTTTTGTTATTGAACTCTGGATAGGAACCATGGTGTAGGCATTGATACATACCTTGAGAGATGGTGTTACAACTCCTGTTTTGTCAAGGTAGGAGAGACTCCCAGAACCCTCCTTGGTTTGCATATTAAGTAACTTTGGGTCTCATCCTGAGTAACCAGTGGAATCCAGACGTAGACCACCTGTTCACCTTTCTTAGAGAGGCACAGCTCCACCTCACTGATGAGTCCCGCTTGGGCCGAAACACGTGCCTGGTGTTGCTGTTGGTATTCTTGTTCAGAGGAGAATTGCCTAGCATTTCAGTGCTGGATATGTCTTCTTTGTGAAAGGGACAGTGAGTTAAAGACTTGGTTGAATCTCTCCCGGGGCCATCCACCCAAGATTAGGTCAATGGGCCGTGTTTGTGCTAGTAGAGAGACTCCCAACACCCTCCTTGTTTTGTAGGAGGGTAGGGTCGTTTCCTCTGACCAAGATATGATTTTGTACAGATGAAAGGTTGGAGGCTGATGTCGGAATAGTACTTTCACAGTATGGAACATGACATACTGAGAAGCACATTGGAGCACAGACAACAATGGGGAATATCTAGGAGAAACACACTACAGGACACAGAGGATCAAAATCACAATGTGAAACAGAATCTCCCTGGTGACACGGAGGAGTACAATCACAATTTTGGACACCTAGGAGCAAAGCACAGTATGTTCAATACCATAGTAGGGATACCAAGTAGCACAGCGTATGCACCGAGGAGAA
Organism: Ambystoma mexicanum; assembly: GCF_040938575.1. NCBI lineage: Eukaryota > Metazoa > Chordata > Amphibia > Caudata > Ambystomatidae > Ambystoma > Ambystoma mexicanum. The sequence continues at coordinate 977,860,922 of NC_090925.1, forward strand.
CAATACAGTGAGTACAAATAGGAGTAAAATCACAGTATGGAACAAAATCACAGTGGGGGTGTAAATGAGCAAATAAAAGCTGGGACAACAAGTGGCAAAACACTTTGGGTCTACATGGAAGCACAGCAAAGTATGGAAAAAGATCACAGTGAAGACAAATAAGAGAACATTATAGTATGGAACAAAATCACACTGTGAATAGCAAATAGCAAAGTACTGTATGGAACAAAATCACAGTGATGTATGGAGTAAAATTACAGTGGTATAACCAGGAGCAAAGCACAACGGGGACACCATGGAGCAAAGCACATGTATGGAACATAATCACTGTTGAATAGGCAAGAGCATAATACCATTTCCAGAAACATCATTTTGGGCACACCTAGGAGCAAAACACTGTACATATATTAGGAGAAAAACACAGTACATAGCAAAATCACAGTGGCGAGAGCCAGAAGCAAAGGCAAGTGGTGACACCTAGAAGTATTTCACTGTGGAGACACCTAGGAGTTAAAAACAGTATGGCACAAAATCAAAGTGACGTCACCAAGGAGCAATATTATAGTGGTGTCAATGTCCCTTACTTGGAAGATGAGAGGCCTGTCGGCGGGTGAACCTGGTCGGGACAAGACTGGGTAGATGCATAATGGGGAACAGGTAAACAGGTGTCCATCTTTGTCATGGCTTTTCCAGCATCGCTGGTAGATTCTGTCCTGGAGAACATAGATTTGTACATTTCTGTCCCACTGGTGGACCAATAAACATCGCAAAACAGTCATTCTGAGAGAGGCTTAGGTGACACAGGGAACATTATTTTCAAAGTTAAATGCCCACATTTCTGAAATTGTGGTGTTACCTAATATTGAGTACTACTTGGCTGAAGGCGGGATGGAAATGCATTTGATTCTATGCAGGATGAGAAGCGTGACCGAAGGAAGGCATTTGTTTAGCCGGAATCAGGTCACCAGCTGGGAGAACCAATTAGAAGCATGGGAGTGTGTGAGGGAGGCTAGGAGAGGGTTGGATGGAACATGGTCATTACTTTGCAAAGTTAAAATGGCAACATTTCTGAAAGTGCCCTCTCCCCTGATCTGCTGGGAGGTGGCACATACAGGTTTGAGGTTCTGTGCAGGATTAAGAGGAACGCGCGTGGGATTAGTTAATTCAGCCCTGGTCATGTGACCTAATGGGTAAATCAATGGGCGAAGTCACAACTTGTTCATTGTACTAATGCCTACACTAACTTCCACAACATATTATATGTTCCTTACAATGTGTGAAAAACTGGATGGACGTACTGAAAGTTAATCAGAAAACATTTTTAAAAAGAAAATCCGCCTAAAAAGCCCACACCCTCCACACACGCACACACACACAGTGGTTACTAGAGGAGATGGATAGGGCATCAAGATCACACCCTCATGCATAAGGCCTTTTGGATTAAGGGTCCATATTATCTACAGAAACTGCTGCCCTCCCCAACTTCATACTAATCATTGACTTCATCCCTTTTCCACAAGAGGCACAACCCACAGTTCATTTGCGCCCCAACATACTCACGAGAAGCAGCCGAGAAACAAAGTCAGACAAAGGACCCTCCTGGTGCCCAAACACGTGCCCTCAGTACACTCATACTATTCCCCTTCCACATCTTCTGACACAGAAGCAACTGTCAAGTGCTGAATGGAAATCATTGTTATAAGAACTTAATAAGTCATGTAAACCCAACAAACTGCAGCGCACTGGGCAATTCATGGAATTTTTGATGCAGCAAAAGGGGATTTTGCGGGCCAACCCAAAGGCGAAACCCATCCATCCATTCATGGAATCGGCTGCACTCGACTTTTTTGTACTTTTAGGGACTTGGTGCAGGCTCGTTGAGTCTCTGCGAGCGTCCGAGTGCATTGCCTGAGACACCACGCAGAGCATGGGCGTGGCCTGTGCAGAGACCTGAGTAGGGGGGTGGATCACACTAAATGAGGAAGAAAAAGGCAAAATGTGGGCATTAACGAGGGACGGCCCACAGGCAGTCCATTGCACGCCTACAAATGTGCACAACCAAGCGTATTCATGGATCTGACCGCGCAACCTCTCATCAGGAAAACGCCTACGCAAAGCGCTCGATCGATCTGTGTTAAGACTGATTTTCTATACTCTGGCCTGGTGGACAAATTTATAGAAGGCAACCTAAATTGTGACATGGACAACCCTGGGAAGCTGTAGCCAAACCATTTTAAGGTAGCAGTGACAGTCGGTCTAGGCTAAGTTCTTCAGAGGGGTGAGAGTGTAAAGGGTCCACAATGAGGTCACACAATGGGAGTCACAAATTACACATAGACAGGATGTATACAAATACAGTTATTTAATAATGGCCAAACACACTATAAGAAACATGACTACAAGCAGGTAGACTTATCAACCAATACCATCAAACTAAAATACATATATACAGTCACAGGTTCAAGTGCATAATACAAATCAAAATACTCCTGTAAGGGTATGAATAGGTGAGTATCACACACAAAAACGTCCACAGAGATGATTCCTAAGATTGTCCAACCTTAAGTTGACTGGGGCCTTGTGCCCTATTTTTCAGGATACAAAGACACAGAACTCAGGAGGCAGTAGAAAATGTAGGTAGGGTCGCTGGGGTCCAGTGATGGATTCTTAGAGTCAGAGTTCAATATAGACAAGTGTCCAAAATTACCCCCAACAGTCAGAAGTCTTGCCAAGGAAAGTACTCACAAAGCCAATAGGTTTAGGATAAAGGTTATTAGAAGTCCATCGACTTATAATGGGAGTGTAGGGGTATGTTAAAAGCTCAGTAACTTACCCACCTCACTCTGAATCTTCCCAAGACTTTCCAGAACAAAGGAAGGGTGTTCCGGCTTGCTTTTCCTGCTGAATTTCACGGTCCTCGATTTTCACGGGTTGCAGGTTCAAGTGATTCTCCGGTTTGGATCATTTGCTGGTGCAAGGACTCTTGATGAAGAATTGCAGAAACAAATGATGCAGCACCCTTCTCGAGACTAGAGGCGGGTCAGAAATGCAGGTTTTGGACCGTGCATGCCGTGTACAGCGATGCAGCAGGACTCAGTAACCGTGGTCGAACTTTTCGGTCTTTCTTGGGTCCCCTTGGTGTTAGGATGCCGACATTTCATAGAGGGTGTTGTTGTAGTAGCAGCTGAGGGTGTGCCAAGTTTCAGACGGAAACTCCGAACGGCAATGAAGATAACATGGTAGCCCAAAAACAAAGCTGGTCAGCCACAGGACGATTCCCGGGCACTTCTGAAGACGGTTTTTGTGCTGGGCACCAAGTAGGCTTTGTGAATCGATGGTCTCTCCACTCCTGTAGTCATAGCACCTTCGCAGGCATACTGGAGATCAGGAGAATGACAGATTTCCACCAGGACTGCAGCAGAAGTTGCTTGCCAGGCCTCTTCAGACAGGTTACAGGTTTCTTTGCGGGTCTTCTCAGCTGGACGGATTTTTGGCTCCTTCAGGTTCCTCCAGGATCTCTGAGAAATGCATGCAGGGGCCCTCTTCTTATCCTAAAAGCCAGTTAGGAGTCGAAACTTCCACTAGCCAATGGCAGAACTAGCCCACACACACACACCCCACAGTGATCCAATCAGGACCACTGGTGAGAACACTCATGCATACCTCTCAGACACACAGAAACCAGGATGTGTATTGGGGTCAGACTGACCCAGCCCACATCCTGCCTCCAAACACACAAAGCCCTCCAGTAGCCCGCCAAAAGCTGCTGCTTTCCCGGGCACTGGAAGTCCTTATAAGGATCTTTCTGGCCTCTGAGGCCAGCAAGAAGGCTAAACAACAAGATGCAAAAAAGAATGGGTGAAAAACCTCATGGCACGCCCATGTTTGACCAGTAGCCACAGTAAATAGCCAAACGTGGTAAACGTGGTTAAGCTAAAACGAAATTCCCCAAAAAGTGGGTAAAAGTCACTGCTGCCACCAGCCCATCTTTTCAGCACCTCTAGAGTAACCTAAAATCCTCTGAGTGTTAGTCTAGGGCAAAACAAAAATGAACCCCATTGCATTGCAGTGTAAGCTGATGTGTGCAATGATAAAACGTTACCACGTGTGATACAAAAGTAAGCACAAGTAGCAACATAGTCACAAGACTAAGGGAAACACTGTTTCCCAGTACTGGTAGCCTTAAGGACATATCAGTTTCCCCATAACATGTGAGCAAAGGCCAGTACAGTGAAGCTTAAGGCTTCACTTCACTACAAAAAGTACAGCTCAGATTGAAAAATAAAAGCAAAAAGTTTGGGGGTCCCATGAAGATGGACGGAAAGGTGCAGTAAAGAGAATCTTTCCTAACAATCTGCTACCCAAAGACAGGCACACAGACACTTGCGCATAGGAATCACTGCACAGAGGTGAGATTGTATGTTGGATTTAGGGGTGTGTGTATGCAGAGGGGGTTTGGATCTAATTTAGGTGTGCACGTATGCAGTGTAGCGGGGCACAGGAACAGTTTACAGGGGTTCACATGCAGATTGAACAGAGTATTACCTGAGTTACAGAAAATGGTTTGTATGTTATCGGGGTGATATGATATGATATTTTATTTATATCGCGCTCATACACAAGTGTTTCACAAGTGCTGAAAACAGTTACGGGGGAACCCACAGGCAGTGTTGCTGAGGTGCTGGCTTGGTTGCAGGGGACCCCACGCAGCGTTACCGGGGTGCATGAGTTCACACCCGAGGAGCCAGCAAAGGTAGGAATATGTGGCAGGATTTCCTTTGCGTGGGGACGTGTTCCGGGCATCCCGGACGCGACTTGTGTATAGGGGTACTATGTGGGAACAATTCCATGAATAGGCAGAAAACATATGCGTACAGCCTCAGCAGATTTGTTCTTGCCATGCAGAGTTTGCGGGACCGATGCACACTTTTCCATGAATGAGGTCCTAAATATGAGCTAGTGCTCTGAAGTGGCATGGAGGCAGCATGTTAGCACTTGGCAAAAGTCCATAACTAGATGCATAAATATTGAGCAGCTGAGCTCATGATATGCATGCTCATGGCAGCCTGTGTGGGATGCGGCATAGTGGGATAAGAAACAATCTGTGTAAAAGGTGCTGTTACTTGTGCAAACCTGTAAACCTGTGTCACCAGTGATTTCTAAAAATGATATACAATGCACTCCTTATAGGTCTATATGCGTAAGTAAAAATGGTGGAATGTATAACTTAAGGAATGGAATTCCTGATCTTAAGGTGCAGGGGAGAGAAGGCCTGCCCTGACACATGGGGGGGAAATGTCAAGAAACCAAAATAAGAGTTCCCAAAAATAAGGGATCTCCCGTCCCCTGCATACTATCATAGGCCGAAACAAATCAGCCACACATTCAATGAACAATTTATGTTGATGTACTTCATCCAATTTAAACAATTTAAACAATTTAAAGAATGTGTTCAATATATATACAGTAGGATGTTTGAATCCCGGCAAGGCCTGTAAGCGACTTCAATTCAACACTACAGCTAAGTCAATGCCTAGTCTGGGATGCTGATGGAAGCCCTTATTGATGTATTTTTATGTCCAGTTCGTTTACTCTGGATGACAACCCTTATATAACACCCCTCTCTCAGAATCCCCCTGACCCCGCTGAGCCAATAAGTAGGTTTGTTTTGCAAATTTAAAAGGTTTATTTGAAAATTAAACAATATATATATATATATCACACTTTTATAATAAATTAATATTTGATCACACTTGTGAAGATGATAGTGATCAACAATGGATAATGTTACAGTGGTACACTCTTTTTGACGGCTTAGAAGTGATATAGAGAGGATAAAGTGGCTGAGAATGCTTTTATGGCTTCAAGGACAATGCAATGATGAATGAAAATGCAGTACAGAAAATAAAGGTGTATTGGAAAGCTTAGATTCTAAGCTTTAAAATGACAGTTAAAACTCACTCCTAGCACAAACGGTTCCAGAGATACGAACGATTTAGTAAAGGTAGTTTTTCGGATTTGAAATTTTAATGTAAAACTCAAAATGATAGATGACAGCTTGCAGCTGTGAATTGACAGAAAGACACACACGATTCCTATGAGGCAGTTCTAAATAGGTCAAAATAGTTTGAATTAGATTATTTTAAACAAAGGCATTAGTTCTGGCACGATCCTAGCTGAGTACTCACACTAGATTCTGGACAGGAATGCGACTTAGTCACAGATCGGGTCAACAGGTTGGACTGGACTTCTGGCGGTTCTGCTCACAGTGTCTGGTCTCTGATTCTGGCAAATGTTCTTGGCACTGCACAGATCTCTGTTTCTGCTGGTCTGGATCAAGTGGATTCTGGATACAGCTCTCTGGTTCTGGAGATTTCTGGCGCAGGGTCCTAGGCCAGAAACAAACAGCGCAGCCCGGCTGTTCTATTCTGATGTGCACCTTTGAGATCTGGGGTAATCAGTTTGCAAACTTGCAAGGCCAGCTGAGAATACTTTAGCTTGCAGCAGGCCTTCTTGGTTCAGAGTTCTTTAGTCTATCTGTAGTTAAGTTCTATGTTCTGGATGTGAAGTTGTCTGTCAGCATGCTCTGCAAGGAAATGGAAATTGGATCTCTTTACCTGGGTTTCAATGTTCCTTTTATGTGTTTTGCAAATGGATGTGTGCCTGGGCATAGCTAAGCATGCCCTTCATGACTTATCATTGGCCAAGTTCCCCTCTCCTCCTTGATTGGTGGAAGGAATGGAGTGTCAGAGTGATGTCAGCCATTTATGATCTATTGAAGAACGCCCGTTTACTTTTGTTGAGAAAATCATTTTTCATAACTACACATACTTCCCAGGTACACAGTTGTTTGACATAACATGCACATATTACAGCTGACTTAAGGTACATTCTGGCCCAACTCTGATCTTCCTGAGGGCTTGCATTCACAAATGGCAACTTATTTTCATTTTTAGTTGATTTACCAATATCGGACATTTACCAAAAATGGCACACATGTACACTGCCTTTCTACCCATATTCCATTAATTTACTAGGTCTCTAGCATAAACATAGTGTCTGTAGTATCAATAAATAGCGGGGTTTTGCCTCAGAACATGGTACAAAGTTGAATCAAGTCTTGAATTGTGGGTACATTTCTTAGGTTAAGGATCTCCAAATTGCAAATTTTTGTAAGCTTAATACACTATTTTAGAAGCATTTAACTTAAACATATATTTGCTGCAATATGATTCCACAAAAGTGTCTGAGCCCACCATTAGAAACTGGGTAAGACAGGAAACACATGTCTCTCCTTCCAGGCAGGGCTCTGTTTACAGTCCACACTCAAAATCAACATACCCCATTCAATTGCAAGGGTCTAATGTGTTGGGTCCAGCAGGCTGAGGTCAACAGACCAGGGGGGCCACTCTGCATTTGATTAACAGAGACCTGTGATATCCTGGGCTGTTGCTGCTCAGGGCTGGTGTGAATGCCTCCCATGAACAGAGACTCTTTGAACTTTTAATTAACTAAGACTCCTTCTGATTAATGGACAGTTCTGCAAGACAGCTCTCCTGTAAGTGTTTAGACCGCTAGCGTCGGTTTGTGTCCAAAGCGGGTACTGCACCCATTTTTGGGATCTGTCTTGAATTAATGCATTTCAAAAGGGGATTTTGCTTGATGGTATATGATCCTTGCTTAACATTGTTTTGATGGCATCCTTACAGTAGAGTGGTGATGTGGAACCCCCCGCAAGAAGGTTGTATCTTTAGAGTGGTCTTGTGCCCATGATTTTAGCAACTTTTTGACATCAATAAAAACGGATTTTGAACAGAACCATCTTTCTTTGCACTGGTGGGAGGCAGGTTAGGTGACCATATTGGTGTTTGCAAACTGCGCGGTTCTCCTGGATTCTGGCGTGAATGTGGGCGGCGACAGTTCATCCCCACATCTACCCAGTCTATTGATTTACTTTGTTCTGGGATAGAATAATGAGCGGCGACAGCTCATCCCCACATCTACCCAGTCTATTGATTCAACATGGGTCAAAACCCTTGACAAGCCCCCCCAACCGACTGCGCTTTGATTTCGAGTCGAGGGGGAGTCGGGTGCAAAGGATGTTTTTGATCCACGCGCTGGTATGTCTGCATCATCTTCTTCCAATTCCGTAGAGGGCACAGTTCAGCATCTTTCCCTCCATCCGGTTGGATCGATCGGTTCTCCTCGCCGGTCCTGATGGGAATATTGGGCGGTACCCCGGGCCCCTCGGATCTTTGCTCCCGGTCCCCGGTCGTCCTTCTTAGTCAGTCTCCATGGTTTCATCTCTCCTAGGATGATAAAGCAAAAGTGGCAATACCTATTCGTAGACATTTTTCCACCACTATTAATGGTGTGGCGAACATATACATTTTATACATCCGGATACATTTTGCAGTATTACTTTTAAAAAACAAGATATGACAGGAAATATTTTCTTTCCAGAATCATCATATTTTAGCAACTATATGTGGGATATTTTAGGGTTGGAACTGAATTACTCTGGAGCGGCCCCCTCTGGGATTCCATAGGATTCCTCCAGTTGTTGCAGAGTGTGCCTGGGATGGCAACACTTTAGCTGATTAATATGGACCCACTTGTCTTCTCCTTCCGCGAACTACCTTTGGGGATGCGGACCTTGTAGGCTACAGGGGAGATTTTGTCTATAATTTCCAACGGTCCCTTCCATGTAGGCAAACATTTTCACTGTTTGGCCTGGTTCCTTTGGAAATTGTATAGATAAACGCGGTCTCCCACAGTCTATTCCTTCCTGGTGGTCTTCAGGTCGTAGTGAGTTTTCATGCTATCAGCTGATCTTTCTAGATTCCGCTGAGCATAGGCAAAAGCCTGTTGAAGGTGTTTCCTTAAATTCTCCACATACTCATGAGTTGTGGAGGCATTGATCAACGTCTGCTCTTGGGTCCTGTAGAGCAAATGCTGGGGAAGCACCATCTTGCGTCCAGTCATCAGCTCAAACAGTGACATTTTAGTTGCAGATGAAGGGGTAGATCTGATGGCCATTAGGACCAGAGGTAGTTGGATATCGCAACTTGGCTCAGAATCTGCCACAAACTTTTTTAATATGCTCACAATGGTCCGGTTGTAGCATTCTACTGCCCCAGAAGAAACTGGCCGGTAAGCAATATTTAGCTTCCTTTTGACCCCCAGTATCTCCCACATCTTTGTCATTACTTCACTGGTGAAGTGGCTACCCCAGTCTGACTCAATCCTTTGAGGTAGACCAAAACGGGAAAAGATGTGGTTAATCATCAGGGCAGCTGCTGTTTCTGCCTTGCAGTTTGGGGCCGGGAGACATTCCACCCACTTGTTAAACAAACATGTAACCGTCAACATGTACTTGTTTCCTCTAGACGAGCGAATCACAGGGCCTACAAAGTCGATTTGCAAATCTGACCATGGCAGTGTCATCCCCCTCTTTTGGAGAGGCGCCCCGTGTGTGAGGGATGTTGGCTGAAATTGTGCACACACATGTAAGCGACTTCAATTCAACACTACAGCTAAGTCAATGCCTAGTCTGGGATGCTGATAGAAGCCCTTATTGATGTATTTTTATGTCCAGTTCGTTTACTCTGGATGACAACCCTTATATAACACCCCTCTCTTAGAATCCCCCTGACCCCACTGAGCCAAGAAGTAGGTTTGTTTTGCAAATTAAAAGGTTTATTTGAAAATTAAACATTATATATCTGTCACACTTTTATAGTAAATTAATATTTGATGTCACACTTGAGAATATGATGTTGATCAACAATGGATAATGTTATAGTGGTACACTCTTTTTAATGGCTTAGAAGTTGATATAGAGAGGATAAAGTAGCTGAGAATGTTTTTATGGCTTCAAGGACAATGCAATGATGAATGAAAATGCAGTACAGAAAATAAATTTGATATGATTTCAACCAAAACAATGCAATCAATTGTCCCCCTGGTAGCAATTCGCCCCACCCCTTAAGCAATGTAAAGAGATTGAAGAAAAGCACACAGTTCTCAGGAATGCAATCAAATATAATTCAGTTCCCCCCTAGCAAGCTTAGATGAAAACAGGTAGGAGTTTTAAACACAGGCAAGATACTTTGATGTGGTTGCAATTAAGTGAAAAATATGTTAAAAAAAGCTTTTAATTCCCTATAGGAGGTTCAGGGTGAGTGAGAGATACTTTAAATTAATTCAGGATCACTTTAGCAATGCTCTATGAATGATTGTCAGGTTGCACACAAATTTCAGCAAGGAAAGCAAGGACAAATCTTTTTACAGGTGGCTGAAATTAAGCAGAATGTCAAATCACTGCAAATTTAGTCGCGTGCGTCGAGCGCCATTACGGAGGGGGTATGAGGAGGTCTGTTCTAGGCTCGTTGGAAAGCTTAGAATCTTAGCTGTAAGATGACAGTTAAAACTCGCTCCTAGCACAAACGGTCCTGGAGATACGGCCGATTTAGTAAAGGTAGTTTTTCGGATTTGAAATTTTAAAGCTCAGAATGACAGATGACAGTTTTCAGTTTTAAAAATGACAGAATGACACGATTCTAGGAGGCAGTTCTAATAGGCTAAAATAGTTTGGATTAGATTATTGTGAACTAAGAGATTGGTTTTGGCACAGTGCTAGCTGGGTACCCACACTAGATTTTGGACAGGAATGCGACTTTGTCACGGATCGGGTCAACCGGTTGGACTGGACTCCTGGCGGTTCTTCACAGCCATCTGGTCTTTGGTTCTGCTCTCAGCACTGCACAGTTCTGGTCTCTCTGGATCTCTGGTCTCTCTGGATCTCTGGTCTCTGGAGATTGATGGATTTGAAGTCTGGAGTCTCACGGCATAGCGTCCCGCAAGAAAATGGAAAGTGAATCTCTGTACCTGGGTTTCAATGTTCCTTTTTTGTGTTTTGAAAATGGGTGTGTGCCTGGGCTTAGCTAAGCCTGCCCCTCTCAATTATCATTGGCCCAGCTTTCCTCTCTCCCTTGATTGGAGGAAAGAAATGGAGTGTCAGAGTGATGCTGTAGGTTTATGGTGAGAGGGTCCTCCCCTTTCCTCAAATTGCACACAAATCTATTTCTGACCCAAATACATATTTATCTATGTACCGTTTTTCTAATATTATAGGTCCAGTTAACATATTTTCTCTAGCACCAAACCTTCCGACCCTGTCTTTGTACGATGTTGTGTCCACTTATGACAAAATTCTCCCCTTTTCATCCATATAACGACCTCTAAACCTTTCCAGATTTTACACAAATGTGCACCAGGGATATGGGTTTCAGATGATAAAGTGTCAGATTTTTAACATGCATACATTTGGAGTAAGAACCTTTTTTTCCACTACTATCCCCAAGAACATACCACAGAGTCCTAACACCTCTTAAAATGGGCACAGAAAAATCACAAGAATGATGATGTTATTTATATAATTTTTACAAGTCCGCACTATGAATTATCCATCTTTTTAAATCATGCTCTGGCCCCAAAGGGGTGTGGTTTTCCAAAGCACATGGTGGAATTTCTGGTTTATCCACCTCCCCCAAGCTCAGCTTGCTCTCACAGGTACTGCCCCTCCCAGTTTCTCCCAAGAGGAAGCCATTTTACGAACCCCCCAATTTAACATTTGCCTGAGCCAGGGACAGTGCTTTGTTTAGTTTCCTGTAGTCCCCAGGTGCCACTCCTCTAATTCAATCAGAGAGGTGTCATCTCCTTTTGGCAGGGGAAGCAGAATGCAGCCAGGCCTGGGAAGAGTGGCTGAGCAGGTTTCACTCCTGTCGGGGGTAGTTGCCGGGCAGAATTCACTCTCTTCAAGCCAGGCTTCAGCTAAATGTCACTTTAGTTCCCAGTTTTCTACATTCAAATCAAACTGACAATTTTTGCACATGCAGCTAGAATGCTGATTCTAAGTTCAAAACTATGACATTTAACAGTTGCAACCTATGTTATACTCAAAAGCTGACATCCACAGCTCAGCCAGTTTTGTTATAAACATTGTTTTGGGCTCTTCATCTTTTCAGATTTTGTATGCACACAAGAATACATTCTGCCAAATGTCTGCTGGTGTTCATTGAGATTTTCGAATATCTTGTGATGTTTAAAATAGGCATTTTGAGCTTGCATTCAGGGAAACAAAGGTGATTTTAAAGCGCTTTTTTTTAGCCAACCGGCACTGCTGTTTTTCCTTTGGCACACATTTCACTCATGGCACTCCTGGCCCATCATGCTTGCACTGGTGGGTGGCAGGTCAGGGGACCACTTTGCTGTGCTCAAAACTGCACGGTTCTCTAAGATTCTGGCGCAAATGTGGGCTTTTCCGCCCTCTTGGATTTCCTAAGCCCACAGCACCAAATGTTGCAGTATAATAGTCCAAACGTGGGTCAGGACACCCAACACATAAGACACCCCTTCAAGTATTGGTCGAGGTCCTGCCCCATGTGTGGCCAGTATGCAACCTCTCTTAAGATTTCCAGTGTTGTGTGAAACCCCCTATGACCGGCCGTGGCCGCATCATGGGCGTGACTTAACATCAGGCTTCGGAATGGGGTAGGGACCACCCACTGATCATGGCCAGCTTGGGATTTTCTTAGCAAAAAACCGTCTTGGATTCGGAACATCTTTGGACATTTCATCAACACTCTAAGTTCCTCTTTCCCAATGTAATCGGTATCCGTCAGGGGAAAGTTCTCAGGGTCCTCAATGTGTTGGTAAAACTTACCAATTATTGAGCCGAAATTAAATCAGCATCAGGGGTCTCCTTACTCCATTGTGCAGTTGAAAGATCATTGTGAGCATTTTTCTGGGACCTAGTGATAGCACTGACCTGGATTTCCCCCAACAGGGACTCTACTTCTATTAGATCCCCTTGGATGGCCCCGGTTTTGGCCAGCTGATCAGCTAAGTCATTTCCAGTTTTGTCTGGTCCCTCTACTTTGGAATGACCCTTGATCTTTTTCCAGTAGATGGTCATCCCATTCGAGGTGACCAGGTCATCAATGTTTTGGATTAACTTCCCATGTTTCAAGTGTTTGTTATTAGCACATAACATGCCTCTGGTTTTCCAATTAACCAGGTGCTCCACGAACCCGTTCCGTACATAATCCGAATCTGTGATTATGACCAGTTTTTGGAGTTGATGTTGGACCGCAGTGACTCTGCCACCTGACTGCTTCGGGGACCAATTTTGTACCCAGTGGAGGGTTTTGGAAACTCCTTCACCCATGTATTCCCTACGCCGGCCTCCAGTTCTTTCTCCCCGTTGTTGTCAACATGGTAAGAGCATCCATCCACATAGACAGTGGGCATTCCCTCACACTTTTCTTCTTCAAAGACTTTGTGTGGGGAATTAAGGTATGCCTCCATGTTGTCCTTCAGTTTTAGACTTTCGTCCTTGAGACAGTTTTCTCTGGCACAATCATGCAAGTCAGCCAGACCTTGCGCGAGGGGACTCTTCTTGTTTTGGCCATATCTGACCTCCACAGGAAAGCCTTGCATTGACAGAATCCAGGAAGTAATTCGGAATTACTCACATTTCCGGCCCAGATTCTGTCACTTTGGAGATATTGCAAAGGCTGGTGTGGAGTCTCCACTATGTTGTGTTCCCCCTGGATGAACGGGCGGTAATTCTTCAATGCCCACACCGTTGCCAGGAGTGCCTTTTCACAATCGTTGAATTTTTCCTCCACAGAGGATAAAGTTTTGCTCGCATAGGAGATTACTTTATTGACCTTGTCATGCTTTTGGTATAATACTGCCGTCAAGCACGTATTAGAAAACCCTGTCTCCAGGAAGAACTCCTTGTTTCTGACAGGGTAAGCTAGGCAAGGCGCTTGTGAGAGGCTTCTTTTGAGTCGTCTTACTGCCTCGGATTGTTCTGGACCCCATTCCCACTTGACCCCCCCCTTCAAAAGATGAATCAGGGGTCTGGTGACCGCTGCGTAGCCCTCAATGAACTTTCTGCTGTAATTAGTCAGTCCAAGGAGGCTCCTTAGTTCCCGCAGAGTTGTGGGATCCTTCAGTTTCTGAAGTGCTTCCACTTTGTTTTCTTAGGGACAGAGACCCTGAGGAATAATCTCATGCCCCAAGAAATTAACACGGGTTCTACACCACTGTGCTTTCTGAAAGGAAAGTTTTGCTCTGGTGGCCCTCAACTGTGTCAGAACATAACAGATCTCCACTATGTGTTCTTCCACAGATGAACTTTTGATGAGGACATCATCTACATAAGCCAGGTTACCCCTCGCACCCAGGTCGGGCATGGCCTTATGTAGGAAAATGTTGAATTCATTGCCGGAGTTGAGGTATCCGAAAGCAGTTCGGGTCCATGTGTACTACTGGCCCCCAAAGGTAAAAGCCAGTTTGAATTGGTCCTCCCTACTGACAGGCACGGTCCAGTATCCATTGGTCAGGTCTATTGCAGTGAATACCTGTGACCCCTGGATCTGGGCCAGCCCTTGGTCAATGTAGGGCAGAGGCCATCGGGAAGTATGGACCCGTTTGTTGAGCTCCCTAAGGTCGGCGCAGAGTCTCCACTGGCCGTTTGGCTTCAATATTCCCAGCACCGGATTATTGAAAGTGCTGTGGACTGGACGGATTATTCCCCGGGACTCAAGGTTCTGAATTATTCAAGTAAGGGACTCCATGGATGCGAGAGGCAAGCGATGTTGCGTCACAAACACTGGAGTCATGCCAGGGTCTGTGGGAATTGTTGTTGTGTGGATGTCGGTGCGACCACAGTCATATGAGTCTACCGCAAAGAGATCTTGGAAATCCAAGAAAACTTGTTTCAACTTTTGCTTCTGTTCCAGAGTCACACAGGCATCAGCTAGGTTGACTCTCTTCCACCATCTGCCTGAAGCCTGGAAAGACTTCTGGTTTGGCTATCTCAGCAGCCTCCTTCAGCTGGGTGGAGAAGTCCCTGGTCAGAGTGCTGATTTGGCTGGAGGCTTCAGATGGGAAAGGCAGCCCTCATGGACCTGGAAAATCACCTCATCCCTTCTAAAGTCACAGGTCACGTCTTCCTTACCATAAGGGCAAGAAGTGTACACCAGGAAGTTCCCCCCATGCCGGGTAAAGATCCTGTCTGGTGTTGTATTGTCATCACTGTCACTGTCAAAACAGTCCTTGGTGATTAGTCCTAACAGTTAATTTCCTAAATCAATGGAGAAATGTCGGTCATCAACCGCCATTCCAATAATGGTGCCTGCGGCTAGAGTAATACTCTTTAAGTCGCTGTTATCCACCTCTATTGGAATTGTGTCATGTTCTATGTTGAGTAATGGTGTTGGGTTTACCCCTAACCCTTGCTGTTGGAGAGAAGCATTTAGATGAACATAAGCATCAGGGTTTTTCAATTTTTGTCCTCTTTTAACTTTCACTTCTAGGGAGAATTGTCGGGTCCTTTTGGGATGGTGACTTCCTCTTTAATCTGAATTTCGACTTCATAAGGTAGCAATTGAGCTGACCTAAATGCTTTTTCTGGATCATCAAAGCCCATGGGATTATCCGCTAATCGGGACCAAGCTTTGAAGTTTATTAGGTCCAAACTAATGGCAAAGCGATTGAGAATGTCACTGCCTAAGTAAAAGGCGGCAGTGACATCTCGCACAACCGAACAATTATGGACTATGCTCTTGTTGCCAATGGAGATTTTGAGCATACACCTGCTTGGCAGGAGATGTTTGGAATTGGGTGTTTCCAGATCCATTTCCCATTTGTCTATCAGTTTGAATGTGGGAATGGCTGGATCTTTTGGGAGTTGGCGGAATATGGCTTCGCTGATGAAGCTCTTACCGTTGTTCACACACACTGGACAGTCCTTCCCATCATTTAACTGAACAGGGATGAACAACTGCTCTCCAATCTGCTGAATATCAGTCAGGCTCTGAGCTGATTTCCCATCTTTCTGGACTATCGGAGTGGGAATGTCTGATTGTGGATTAGTAAAGAATTTCAGAGTATTTCCTTCCAGTGTGGAATAAAACCTTAAACTGGAAGGAAGGTTGATTTTCAGAAATAGAGAGGTCCCCCCATCACCAGTCCGTTGTCCAACTGCTATTACTGTCACATCTGGAATTTGGTTGTTTTGGAAGTGAAATTCTACTTGGTCAGATTTTTGTTCAACCATGTGGCACATGCCGTTTAAACTAACATGTTTGACACTCTGCTTTAATTTTATTGGTCGGCTAGTCTGGGTCCAGAGGACCTTGTTTACACAATCTATTAGAGGTGACAACCTTCTCAGGAGGTCATTCCCTAGTAAACAAGGGGTGCCCTCTGGAGTCACTACTATGACCGGGTGTTTCACCTTGTGTCACACAATTTTGATGTCCAAATCTGCAGTCCCCTCGATGGGAATTTCCTTCCCGTCAAAGTTCTGGAGTTGTCCAGGAAGAGAGGTGAGAGGAATACGGTAATTCTTCCCCCTTCCTGCATTTAGTACATCAAAGGCCCTTTTGGACAGAAGGGTAGCTTGGGATCCAGTGTCCACCAGTGCCAAAATTGTACCCTGCCCCTGTACTTGTACCGGGGCACAGTGTCTCCCCTCCTTCTCCTCAAGTGGGCACAGATAATGCACATTTTTGGACAACTGGTGGGCTAACTTTCTGGTTTTGGACATGGCGAGAGAAGAGATTTGGGCAGAATTCTGTGGAGAGCGTGGGGAATCTGAAAGAAAAGTTGGCAATTTGATATGGTTTTGGGTTCCCCTGGTTCCAGTTCTGGGCCACCCCCCACCACCCCCTTTTTGGAGGCAGTCATCAGGATGGGTTTGACCCATGGGATTTTGGTATTGTCGGTTCTGGGATAGAATGATGGGCGGCGACAGCTCACTCCCCACATCTACCCAGTCTGGATTGGAATTCCTTGGGACCCATTTTTCCTTGGGAGGAGTTCCCCCATCTCTGAAGGAGAAGATCCTTTTGCCAGGATCCTCTGAGGCTCCCTCTCCCTCAAACTGGAAGACCTGTACCTCCTCCACAAAGTGGGTCTGTTTGGGTCCTTTGTTTCTCCTACCTCCTCTCTGCTCCTTGGGTGGCAGACTTTCAGGGGTAGGAGATTTTGTTTCCGGTTCCTGGGTTTCCAGGTGCTGTTTACAAGTTGGGAAGGAAGCTTCCTCCAAGGCTTTACAGCCCCCTTCCCCTTGTGCCTCCTCCCTGGGAACCGGTGGGTTATCGGGGTGCTGCCCTCGTCATTGTTCTGGAGCACCAGGCCCAGAGTTTGGGGCATTCTGCACTGGCATGCTCCTCTGAGGGTTCTGTTGCAACCTCAGCATGTGACCCAGATCCCGTGCCATGTTTTGGACATGGCGCTCAAGTTGGGAAACCCGCTCTGGCTGATACGGGGTTCTGTTTTCTCCCCTGGGCTGACCCCGGGAAGGGTAGCTATCCCTTCTCTGGTAATACCCTGGGTTGGGAAGATTTGGGTACCCCTCCACCCTTGGCATCCCCTCTCCCGGATTAGGTTGTCTGGGCTCAGGGAATTGGGGAAAGAAGGATGGATGGTTTTGGGGTTGGAAATTGGGTGGATACCTGGGAAAAAAGTTCTGCCCAATGTTTGGGGAATTTCTGCCCTCCTGTGGGAAGTTAGGAGGGAAGTTCCCTGGGTCAGGTGTTTGGCTGGATCCCCCCCTTGGGCTGGAGGAGTCCACACATAACCCAGGATTGGTCTGTTTCCCTTGTAGCGGGGACTTACATAGTCAGGGGAGCGAGGGACCCCATTTGTGGGACTACCTCCTCGACTCCCTGTCTGTGACTGGCCCGAGGGCCTTCTGGGCTGTGAATTATTTGGTGCAGGCAGGTTTTTAGGCCCCCCATCTCCAAATCTAAAACGGGGGCAACCTTTACCTCTGCCACCTTGGCAGCAGCAGGGGTGCTGTTGGTTTTGGGGTTTTTGGGCTGATTCTTATTTTCCACTGGTTTCTGCACCTCATAGATGCGGGTGACTTGCTCAATGACCCAGTCTGAAGATCTTTTCTCGTGAAAATCTCTCACGAGCTGGGTCATCATGTATTTGGGGAGAGCATGGAAAAATGTGTTGACAAATTCTCTGCTGTCCGTGCCCACCCTTCTGGTGGTCTGCGCAAAGGCACGCTTCAATTTTTGCACAAATTCTTGTGGGGCATGATCCTCCCCACATTGCAAATCGTAGGCTGCCTTGCAAGCCTCTTGGGGATTTCTATGCACAGAAAAGTGTTTCAAGATGGCCGCCCTATAGGTGGAGTATTCAGGGGAGAATGTCCATTTGACGTACTGATGCAGCTACTGCTGTCCTTCAAATGGAAAGTCTCCATCATTTGCTCATAGAGCTCTAAGCGTTCCCAAACAGAATACTTGGCGTTCTTATGATAAGGCGTGATGACACTCCTGATTGCCTTAATCTGTTTTAAGGGGTCCTTAAGCAAACCCCTTTTCACCTTTTTGGTTCGGGTAACCCTGGTCCATTCATCCTCTGATTCAGAAGCACTACTCCCAGAGGTGCCCGTCTGATCTTCCAGGTTTTCCCGGATTCTGCGAGCATGGGAATAGCTGTCAGAATGTGGGGACCTGGTCTCCTGTGTCCTGTGACGCTCAGAGGAGTCTTCAGATCCCTCCTTGCTACCAGGATTTGATGGGTACCCCCCCACTGACCTAACTGGGCAGAGGTTTTCAGGATGCCCTTAGTGGGCCTACTCTCCTGGGGTTCCCCACTAAATTGCACTGTACATAGGTGCCCATACCCGGATGCCCGCCCATCCATTCCTGGGTGGTACTGGCCTATGAGCCCCATACTTTTGGCTGGATAGTAATCTGCCATCCTTGTGGCCCTGTGCTCATGTGCACCAGGGGACATGGGGGTGGCAGAGTCCAGGGACTGGGAGAGATGGAGGCCTCTGGTACTAGGGCTCCTGAGGTTATGCTCAGGCGTTTCCCTTTCCCAGCGAACCTCATCTCTATCAGCCCCTGCTCCCTGTTGCAATGCAAGAGCCTGCACTTTCAGTTCCTCAGTTAGGCCTTACTAGACTCTATCAGTCTCTCCTACATGGCTACCTGTTGCTGGAGCCTATCATTGTGCTGGCAGAGAGCCTCATTCTCTCTCTGTGCCTCCTGATTGGTCCTGGAGTACTGGGCCAGTCTTTGCTGCAGGAGGGTTACCTCCTGAGTCCCATCCCTACTGACCTGCTCCTTTCTTGCCAGAGCCTCTTCCACCCTCCTGGTGTGCTCTAACAAGTTCTGATGCTCTTTTTGGAGGTCACCCAGCCCCTGGAGGGCAAGTGATTTTCTTCAGTTTTTCTTTTTAAATGGCAGACTTCTTAGCCTAAGGTGTCCCTTTCCTGACTAAGAGTCTGCATCTGTGCTGCCAGGTCGTCCCTTTGCCTTTGAAAGGCACCAGCTTTCTGGCGCTCCTGATCAAACTCTGCCTGGGTATCCAGGTCTTTCAGGATCAGTTTATTGCTCTCTGCCTTTTCCCTATCTAGGTGGCTTTGCAGGGTAACTACCTGCTCAGCACATGCCCTATTAAAATCTGATTGTTGATCCAGCTTTTTCTGGCTCTGCAGTAGGGAGTCCAAACCTTCTTGGTACTCTTTCTGCAAGGCAGGATACACATGTCCTCTTCGATTTTAATGAGATACTGTGTACTCTCATTTTCTGACTCCTGGCTTCTGTGCATCCTCTGCTCAGAAGAGACCAGGTCAGATTGGGCCTCTCTAACGCGATCTGTTGCCTATTTGCCAGATCTTGGCCTTCAGCACATTTGTCCTGCATGGCTCCCATATATAGATACAAATATGCCGCTATCCTAACCATCTTGTCGTGTTCATCTTTAGCTTTAGGAGCCATGAATAGTTCACTCAGGGCCACATGTAAGGGACCCTGATCTCTCCAGATATCTAACCCAGTTAGAGTGACCTGTTGTGTGATTGCCTGCAATCATACATCCTGGCCCTGCTCAGTCCATTCACCTCTCACAAATAGCTTATGTAAGAAGTGCTCTCTGGATATTTTGATGTCTACCAGTGTCATTCTGGAATTTGAGTTCCTTCCTGACTTACAGAAGTTTGTATTTTATTTTGCAAAACAGACCGTTCCCTTAGAGCGTTCCTTTGGGGGGTGCTTTCGCAGTGTAAAACAGCATGGTGATCTAACCGGATATGTGTATCCGGTCAGTTGGCACACTATTAAGCTGCACAAGTGGTAACTCTAACCCAGAATCTCCCGGCTCCGAGCCCCCACTCTGTAAGTGACTTCAATTCAACACTACAGCTAAGTCAATGCCTAGTCTGGGATGCTGATGGAAGCCCTTATTGATGTATTTTTATGTCCAGTTCGTTTACTCTGGATGACAACCCTTATATAACACCCCTCTCTCAGAATCCCCCTGACCCCGCTGAGCCAAGAAGTAGGTTTGTTTTGCAAATTTAAAAGGTTTATTTGAAAATTAAACAATATATATTAATATCACACTTTTATCATAAATTAATATTTGATAGCACACTTGTGAAGATGATAGTGATCAACAATGGATAATGTTACAGTGGAACACTCTTTTTGTTGGCTTAGAAGTGATATAGAGAGGATAAAGTAGCTGAGAATGCTTTTATGGCTTCAAGGACAATGCAATGATGAATGAAAATGCAGTACAGGAAATAAACTTGATATGACTTCAACAAAAGACAATGGGCCTCATTACGACCCTTGCGGAAATGGAAAAATGATGGCGGAAATGCAATACCGCCATCGAACACCGCTCGTTGCGATCATGACCCGTCACCGTAAAGTACGATGCCATTAGCGACACCGCAGTGAACGGCAACGCTAACTGCACCAAGTACGCGCACGCGCGCCTTGGAAAACCGGAATCACCGCCATGGCGCAACGGTACGCGAATTCTGACCCTAGCGGACATGTACTGAACGCCATCAAGCACGTCGTAAAGTACCATTCCGCCATGGCGAGAAATACGGCAACGTGAACCAACCGTAAATGGCCCACTGAGTGCCTGTACTCCACTCCCTGGCCACATTGCACAACTCCTGGCAGGCGCAATGTACTCACACTATGCAACCAGTGAAATCTACAATTCACCCATGCATGCCAACGTAGAAAAGCATGCAGGGGCTCAAAGCGCCCCGTGAGTGGGCATCCATGTACGGCATGTCACCATAGCCGTACTGACGCAGCACAGGCATGTGAAGGTACAATACATCAAAATGAAAATCAAGAACACATGACACAAAACAACAGTAGTCCCCCATCGCTTGCCACCAGCGCAAGGCAACATCCAAAACAGCATCCTGAGGGGGATTGCACCAGCCCTGTACTCATGCCAGTAAACAAACCAACCATCAGCAGAAGCATGTACCACACAAGTTGGCAGAGTGACTGAGCAGCCAGGCTCATCCCAAGAGGGGCCGATGGGAGCTGCAGGGCACAGATGGCATCAATACAGAAGCTATTCCAATGGACATGACCCCAGTCCCCCTCCAACAAACGCACGCAAACACAGTCACCTGTGACCAGCCACATTCTGAACATCCCATCATTCCACCAATCGACCTGGCTGACAGGCACCAGTCGGCCAAAAGCCAATCCCCCGCCCCTGAACAGCACATCATGTAAACAGTCACAATGGCAGCCCCTATCCGTGACCATACTGTGCTACGTAGGCAAACGCGGCCAGTACTGTACCACACAACTCAACTCAGAAGGCGGAACACAATGCAGATCATCTCGCAATACATACCGCCACAAAGCGAAAATCGCCACATCACCTGCAAAGAACAACGCAACACGACAAATATCGGAATACAATTTAAATGCACATCCAAATGACAAAGGCCCCACAGCAATTTGCAAAATAACACCAAAACAACCATCATCACCGAGGGCTGCATCTGCAATAATTGACCAGCTTCCACTTGTGTGACGCCCTGTACCATCATGGCACACAGGGCCTACATCAACGTTCCAAAAGGCAACATGGAAGCGGCAAGAACCGCAGGTCCGTCCCATGAGGCAGGCACTAGTCGAGCTGAAAGGCCGAAATGTTGCACCTAGCCACCAGTACAGCGTAAGGGCATGTGGCCCATTGGCGATCGTCCCATAAGATCGAAATGGTGCTCCACTGATTCACCCGAAGCTGCAGGAGTCGAGAGTAAAAACCATCTGGAGGAGTGGCGTAGAGATGGCATCTGCAATAGGGCAGGAGATACCTGTCACCCAAAAGAAACACAAATTAACCGATTGCATTACGGGACTCATGAGGCATTACAATCTTCATTCAACACACCAAATCCACACCCATATGCATGCTAGCCCACTCCAAAGGAATATACACACCCCTAAATCAGTATCGAATCATAACGAAATCAATCGAGCTAAATACACCATTGGCAACGTCGGTTACTGTGCATGCGTCCGTCAAGATAGAACCCATGACATGGGATTAGTAACGTGCCTAGACACAAGTGTATGAAGGCGCGTCGAGACAGGGAGGATCCGACAAGGGCAGATAGACGTATGTCCCACTATGGCAGCCTTGCATCACATAGCGCAGGGGAAGGGGAGTGATTCAAAAAACCCATGTACATGGCAGACCCTAAACGGAATCATCAGTCCATGCATCCATTCATCATTCCCTCATCCCGCAATGAAAACGCATGAATATTCACTCACATTATATGTGAAACTTCCATCGCGTCTGTGCATAATGCAGTCCGCAAAAACCACTGTGCCCCTGGCCGGATCTGTAGTGTTGTGAAGCAAGATGGATTTGGGAACGTCCTGCCTTATCGTCCACTACGCTATTGCGCATCCCATTCAATTCATATCATTCATTGCCTGCTCGTTATGGGCCATGTCCCAAGGACATTCTACAATAGAACGTTACATTTCCAGCCAGACCTGTGGGCGTATCCTCGCCGCTACTTCAAAACCAAAAATGCTGGCCTTCGAATTCCTCACTTGCAACATTACGTCGAAAAGGCTTCTGTGAACGCTTGCATTCACAATTACATCAATGTAGTGCGGCTGTGTGTCATGATGCTAACTGGCTGCAATCACAAATGGGACGCCACGCCCGTCGGTGAAGTACGTTACTGTGCTGCATGAGGGTCGGCCATCGATCGAGCCCTACATACCACTGACTCTTCACAGGTATGTAAGCGGCTGCAATCATAGCATGTGTAACAATGGGAGCATACCATGAAAATCAGTCAAAGTACATCACACTGCCATCGGGATTTGATACATGATTCCAATCCCAAGATGCCATGCGGCCAAATGCAGCCTTACGTGCGGGACGTGCTCGGCCAGAAGGGATAGCATCTGCCACAGAATCATTCAATCAGCACAGGTGGAGGCCATACAGGCCGACAGCACATATATAGCAGACCCAAACCCCTCCCACAACCACTCCCACTCCAAAATGCTACCGGCAGGACTAGCGATGTTGGGCCTGGGGGACCAGATAGCACTGCAAGTGCTACAACTACAAGAAGACGACGAACAACAACAGGTACAACAACCGGGCGCACAGGGGAGACGGAGGAGAAGGAGGAGGAGGAGGGCAAGGCAGGGTCAGCAAGGCCCACAAGCACTGCCACTACCACCACGCAGGCGGCCCGCAATCCCACGCCTCCGAGCCGATCCGTTCAACCTCACTGCTGAGCAGATCCACACCCTCTACCGTTTGGACCGGGACACCATAATCGCCATTGTGGACATGACACATGCTGACCTCGTGAGCATGATAGATAGCCCAACCGCCATCCCACCCCTACTGAAGGTGGTGTCTGCACTCCACTTCCTGGCCACAGGCACCTACCAGCACACAGTGGGACAGTTGCATGGCATTTCACAGCCACTGTTCTCACGAACACTCTTCCAAGTGCACGATGCCCTCCTGAAGCACGCCGACGACCACATCACACTACCACGCACGTACCAGGAGATTACCAACGCAAAAGTGGGATTCCATGCACTTGGCGGCATCCCGGGTTGCATTGGTGCCATCGACTGCACCCATGTTGAATTGGTTGTCCCACATGCCATGGAGGTCCAGTACCGCAACCGGAAACAATTTCATTCAATCAATGTGCAAATGGTGTGTGACTCCAACAAGATATTTACGCATTGTTGTGCCAGATTTCCAGGATCTACACATGATTCTATGGTCCTGAGGAACACAAGAATACCACGCTACATGGAGCGACACGCAGGGCACAGATCCTGGCTACTCGGTGAGTCTCATTCCATGCATGACATCGTGGCCCATTTGATGCGTCAATGACCTTGCAGGAGGGGGGGGGGCTACTTAGCACTATCATTCCACTGACACCCTTTATTCGTCTCATACAGGTGATGCCGGGTATCCACTGAAGAGATGGCTCCTTACACCAATCCGGAACCCACAGAACGAGCATGAGGAGGACTACAACCATGCCCACTCACGTACCCGTGTGGTCATTGAACAGGCATTCGGCCTACTGAAGGCTCGTTTCCGCAGCCTCAGCAGGTCTGGCGGGGCACTCATGTACAGCCATGAGAAGGTTTCTAAGATGGTCATGGCATGTGTCATGCTGCACAACATGTGCATACGTAGGAATGTGCCCATGCCCCCTGACGCTGTACTGCATGCACCTGAAGATGATGATGATGATGAGGGTGGGGATGTGGAGGCACCTCAAGGAGTCCATGAGGCACAGGATGCACGTGCAATCCGACAGAGCATCATAGATGCATGCTTCTAGCAACCACGCATGGTGCCTATTACACGGAAAGGGGACCTGTGGCACTGTGTGTGTGTGGTACAGGCACATTGTGGACTGTACGCCTATGAAGGCCTCGTACGCAAATATCAATGTCCACACATTTCATTGGATGATTATGAGATGCTGTATTGTTAATGTGATTTGATTTATACACCCTATGGACCCGCCACCCAGTGAAGCCCAACACACCCCCTCCACCCTACTACCTCCCCCCCCAACACCAGTGTCCAAATATGCATGCTGTCCGTGGTTGGACGCTATTGCAAGCCCCCTCTACGGGTATCAGGGGCACCCCTGCCCGTGGAGCGCAGGTTCCTGCCAGATCTGCGTTGGGGGCTGCCCTGGACGGAACTTGCCACGGATGATGTCTCTGCCTGCTCGCGTCCATGCATGTCTCTGAGGGTTTGTGAGAGCTCCGAGAGCACACGGCGCACAGCAGCAAGTTCAGCACAAACGTCTTTGGACGTCGCATGCAGTTCCCCCCTCAGGCTCTCGGTGCTTTTCTCCATTTGTGCTCTCAGGCTCTCGGTGCTTTTCTCCATTTGTGCTCTCAGGCTCTCGGTGCTTCTCTCCATTTCTCCCCTGAGGCTCTCACTACTTTTCTCTATTTGTGCCCTGAGTGTCTCGGTGGATGTTTCCATGGCTGCCCTGGAACCCCCGCATTCATTTGCATGGTCCTTGAGTAGCGTGGACACTTCCTGCTGTTGCTCGATCAGCAGGTCGAGGGACTGTTGCCTCTGCTGGGCCATGGACATTTGCGGTGGTGTGACAGGGGGGCTGCTCAACACATGTTGCCTTGGCACAGGACTTGTGGGGGTTGGCCAGTCGTCGTCTTCAGGGTGCCCCTGCGTGGTTTCGTCATGGTGTAGGGGATGGAACATGCAGGGGGATTGGGAAAGGTCATGGATGGTACCTACGTCGCCAGCACTGTTTTCCGTGTCGGAGCATGCTGGCATGACAGCTGTGTCACCTATGGTGCTGCTAGCACCAGAGGCAGTGCCATCAGATACGTTCTTTGGGGGGACCTGTGGTGCTGGGGTTGTGGACTTGCTGGCTGCTGGGGTGCCTGTTGCAGTCCCCTCCAGTGTGCTGCCACTTGATTCCTGCTGCTGCCGTGTCTTGATCCTTGCACCTGAGGTGGAGGCTCTTGGGACGTTGGTCCTGGCCCTCTTTGCAGGCGTGCTGGTAGGGGTGTCCTGCAGCTCGTCGTTGGTATCGGACCCTGTGGTGGAGTAAAGAGGGGCGAGCGTTAGTTATGGGTCTGTCGGATTTGGAATGGCAATGTATCAAATGCATTGGGGTGGTACATGAGGCTGATTTGGGACTGGGCCTTGGAGGTGGTCTCATTTTCGTGTGGATTGAGGATGCATTCATTTGGCTGCCTGCAGTTAGGGGGTGCATGCTGCACATGTAGGGGTTGTTTATGGCATCTTGATTGATTTGTTTGTTCATTCTGACTTTTAGAGGGCGCTGTCAGGGCAAAGTATGTATTGCACTATGGGGTCACATGGTACTGCACATGTTCGTGGTTTGTGGATTTCGCATTGTTTCTCTTGGCCAACCTACCTGATTCTCCGGATGTCGGCACTCCTTTCTCCATCCCTCCGACTCCCTCTATGCTCTCCATTCCTATGGTGGAGGCGCAGATATCCTCCCAGGGGGTCAACTTGATGGGCGACTCTGAACCCCCCCCGGTAGCTGTGGCGATGTTCCTGTTCGCAGAAAGTATGCTGCGTACGCGGATCCGCAGGTCGTCCCACCGCTTGCGACATTGCTGTGGCGTGCGGGGTGTTGTCCCCACCGCACTTACGCGCTGTGCCACCAGGGCCCATATGGCCTTCTTGTTGGCAAGGGCCGTCCTGGTCATTTGACTGGAGAAGACGACGGCGGCATTTTCCTGGAGGGTCTCGGTGAGCACGGTCAGTTCCTCTCGGGAGAAGTGTACCTGCCGCTTGCGGTCACACGCTTTCTTGGCTACCTTTCCCATATTTATTTTTTTAACTGGGGTTGCTAACGGGTTGGGATGTGTGTCAGGGTCGGATTTTTAATGGTTGTGTTGGGATTCGGTTTTTATAGTTGTGCGGCGTGCTGTTTCCCGTTCCGGCCACATGCTTTTACTTCCGTTTCCGTATATTTACGGTGGCCGTAATTTGCGGTGCCCGCTCGTTACGGTGACCGCTCATTACGGTGACCGCTAAGATGGGTGGCGGTATTGCACCTGGTGCAGCGTACGGCGGCGGTAAGGGCCGTTTTGGGGTCATTTCCGCCATCGCAGCCTTTCGGATTCCGCCATGGCGTAATGCTCGTGCCCGATGGGTCGTGATTAGCCGCACTTTGCTCCTTCGTGCAATGGCGGAAACGCTATTTACGCTGTTGCGGTCCGGTCAGTCAATTTCCGCCAGGGTCGTAATGAGGGCCAATGGGCCTCATTACGACCCTTGCGGAAATGGAAAAATGATGGCGGAAATGCAATACCGCCATCGAACACCGCTCGTTGCGATCATGACCCGTCACCGTAAAGTACGATGCCATTAGCGACACCGCAGTGAACGGCAACGCTAACTGCACCAAGTACGCGCACGCGCGCCTTGGAAAACCGGAATCACCGCCATGGCGCAACGGTACGCGAATTCTGACCCTAGCGGACATGTACTGAACGCCATCAAGCACGTCGTAAAGTACCATTCCGCCATGGCGAGAAATACGGCAACGTGAACCAACCGTAAATGGCCCACTGAGTGCCTGTACTCCACTCCCTGGCCACATTGCACAACTCCTGGCAGGCGCAATGTACTCACACTATGCAACCAGTGAAATCTACAATTCACCCATGCATGCCAACGTAGAAAAGCATGCAGGGGCTCAAAGCGCCCCGTGAGTGGGCATCCATGTACGGCATGTCACCATAGCCGTACTGACGCAGCACAGGCATGTGAAGGTACAATACATCAAAATGAAAATCAAGAACACATGACACAAAACAACAGTAGTCCCCCATCGCTTGCCACCAGCGCAAGGCAACATCCAAAACAGCATCCTGAGGGGGATTGCACCAGCCCTGTACTCATGCCAGTAAACAAACCAACCATCAGCAGAAGCATGTACCACACAAGTTGGCAGAGTGACTGAGCAGCCAGGCTCATCCCAAGAGGGGCCGATGGGAGCTGCAGGGCACAGATGGCATCAATACAGAAGCTATTCCAATGGACATGACCCCAGTCCCCCTCCAACAAACGCACGCAAACACAGTCACCTGTGACCAGCCACATTCTGAACATCCCATCATTCCACCAATCGACCTGGCTGACAGGCACCAGTCGGCCAAAAGCCAATCCCCCGCCCCTGAACAGCACATCATGTAAACAGTCACAATGGCAGCCCCTATCCGTGACCATACTGTGCTACGTAGGCAAACGCGGCCAGTACTGTACCACACAACTCAACTCAGAAGGCGGAACACAATGCAGATCATCTCGCAATACATACCGCCACAAAGCGAAAATCGCCACATCACCTGCAAAGAACAACACAACACGACAAATATCGGAATACAATTTAAATGCACATCCAAATGACAAAGGCCCCACAGCAATTTGCAAAATAACACCAAAACAACCATCATCACCGAGGGCTGCATCTGCAATAATTGACCAGCTTCCACTTGTGTGACGCCCTGTACCATCATGGCACACAGGGCCTACATCAACGTTCCAAAAGGCAACATGGAAGCGGCAAGAACCGCAGGTCCGTCCCATGAGGCAGGCACTAGTCGAGCTGAAAGGCCGAAATGTTGCACCTAGCCACCAGTACAGCGTAAGGGCATGTGGCCCATTGGCGATCGTCCCATAAGATCGAAATGGTGCTCCACTGATTCACCCGAAGCTGCAGGAGTCGAGAGTAAAAACCATCTGGAGGAGTGGCGTAGAGATGGCATCTGCAATAGGGCAGGAGATACCTGTCACCCAAAAGAAACACAAATTAACCGATTGCATTACGGGACTCATGAGGCATTACAATCTTCATTCAACACACCAAATCCACACCCATATGCATGCTAGCCCACTCCAAAGGAATATACACACCCCTAAATCAGTATCGAATCATAACGAAATCAATCGAGCTAAATACACCATTGGCAACGTCGGTTACTGTGCATGCGTCCGTCAAGATAGAACCCATGACATGGGATTAGTAACGTGCCTAGACACAAGTGTATGAAGGCGCGTCGAGACAGGGAGGATCCGACAAGGGCAGATAGACGTATGTCCCACTATGGCAGCCTTGCATCACATAGCGCAGGGGAAGGGGAGTGATTCAAAAAACCCATGTACATGGCAGACCCTAAACGGAATCATCAGTCCATGCATCCATTCATCATTCCCTCATCCCGCAATGAAAACGCATGAATATTCACTCACATTATATGTGAAACTTCCATCGCGTCTGTGCGTAATGCAGTCCGCAAAAACCACTGTGCCCCTGGCCGGATCTGTAGTGTTGTGAAGCAAGATGGATTTGGGAACGTCCTGCCTTATCGTCCACTACGCTATTGCGCATCCCATTCAATTCATATCATTCATTGCCTGCTCGTTATGGGCCATGTCCCAAGGACATTCTACAATAGAACGTTACATTTCCAGCCAGACCTGTGGGCGTATCCTCGCCGCTACTTCAAAACCAAAAATGCTGGCCTTCGAATTCCTCACTTGCAACATTACGTCGAAAAGGCTTCTGTGAACGCTTGCATTCACAATTACATCAATGTAGTGCGGCTGTGTGTCATGATGCTAACTGGCTGCAATCACAAATGGGACGCCACGCCCGTCGGTGAAGTACGTTACTGTGCTGCATGAGGGTCGGCCATCGATCGAGCCCTACATACCACTGACTCTTCACAGGTATGTAAGCGGCTGCAATCATAGCATGTGTAACAATGGGAGCATACCATGAAAATCAGTCAAAGTACATCACACTGCCATCGGGATTTGATACATGATTCCAATCCCAAGATGCCATGCGGCCAAATGCAGCCTTACGTGCGGGACGTGCTCGGCCAGAAGGGATAGCATCTGCCACAGAATCATTCAATCAGCACAGGTGGAGGCCATACAGGCCGACAGCACATATATAGCAGACCCAAACCCCTCCCACAACCACTCCCACTCCAAAATGCTACCGGCAGGACTAGCGATGTTGGGCCTGGGGGACCAGATAGCACTGCAAGTGCTACAACTACAAGAAGACGACGAACAACAACAGGTACAACAACCGGGCGCACAGGGGAGACGGAGGAGAAGGAGGAGGAGGAGGGCAAGGCAGGGTCAGCAAGGCCCACAAGCACTGCCACTACCACCACGCAGGCGGCCCGCAATCCCACGCCTCCGAGCCGATCCGTTCAACCTCACTGCTGAGCAGATCCACACCCTCTACCGTTTGGACCGGGACACCATAATCGCCATTGTGGACATGACACATGCTGACCTCGTGAGCATGATAGATAGCCCAACCGCCATCCCACCCCTACTGAAGGTGGTGTCTGCACTCCACTTCCTGGCCACAGGCACCTACCAGCACACAGTGGGACAGTTGCATGGCATTTCACAGCCACTGTTCTCACGAACACTCTTCCAAGTGCACGATGCCCTCCTGAAGCACGCCGACGACCACATCACACTACCACGCACGTACCAGGAGATTACCAACGCAAAAGTGGGATTCCATGCACTTGGCGGCATCCCGGGTTGCATTGGTGCCATCGACTGCACCCATGTTGAATTGGTTGTCCCACATGCCATGGAGGTCCAGTACCGCAACCGGAAACAATTTCATTCAATCAATGTGCAAATGGTGTGTGACTCCAACAAGATATTTACGCATTGTTGTGCCAGATTTCCAGGATCTACACATGATTCTATGGTCCTGAGGAACACAAGAATACCACGCTACATGGAGCGACACGCAGGGCACAGATCCTGGCTACTCGGTGAGTCTCATTCCATGCATGACATCGTGGCCCATTTGATGCGTCAATGACCTTGCAGGAGGGGGGGGGGCTACTTAGCACTATCATTCCACTGACACCCTTTATTCGTCTCATACAGGTGATGCCGGGTATCCACTGAAGAGATGGCTCCTTACACCAATCCGGAACCCACAGAACGAGCATGAGGAGGACTACAACCATGCCCACTCACGTACCCGTGTGGTCATTGAACAGGCATTCGGCCTACTGAAGGCTCGTTTCCGCAGCCTCAGCAGGTCTGGCGGGGCACTCATGTACAGCCATGAGAAGGTTTCTAAGATGGTCATGGCATGTGTCATGCTGCACAACATGTGCATACGTAGGAATGTGCCCATGCCCCCTGACGCTGTACTGCATGCACCTGAAGATGATGATGATGATGAGGGTGGGGATGTGGAGGCACCTCAAGGAGTCCATGAGGCACAGGATGCACGTGCAATCCGACAGAGCATCATAGATGCATGCTTCTAGCAACCACGCATGGTGCCTATTACACGGAAAGGGGACCTGTGGCACTGTGTGTGTGTGGTACAGGCACATTGTGGACTGTACGCCTATGAAGGCCTCGTACGCAAATATCAATGTCCACACATTTCATTGGATGATTATGAGATGCTGTATTGTTAATGTGATTTGATTTATACACCCTATGGACCCGCCACCCAGTGAAGCCCAACACACCCCCTCCACCCTACTACCTCCCCCCCCAACACCAGTGTCCAAATATGCATGCTGTCCGTGGTTGGACGCTATTGCAAGCCCCCTCTACGGGTATCAGGGGCACCCCTGCCCGTGGAGCGCAGGTTCCTGCCAGATCTGCGTTGGGGGCTGCCCTGGACGGAACTTGCCACGGATGATGTCTCTGCCTGCTCGCGTCCATGCATGTCTCTGAGGGTTTGTGAGAGCTCCGAGAGCACACGGCGCACAGCAGCAAGTTCAGCACAAACGTCTTTGGACGTCGCATGCAGTTCCCCCCTCAGGCTCTCGGTGCTTTTCTCCATTTGTGCTCTCAGGCTCTCGGTGCTTTTCTCCATTTGTGCTCTCAGGCTCTCGGTGCTTCTCTCCATTTCTCCCCTGAGGCTCTCACTACTTTTCTCTATTTGTGCCCTGAGTGTCTCGGTGGATGTTTCCATGGCTGCCCTGGAACCCCCGCATTCATTTGCATGGTCCTTGAGTAGCGTGGACACTTCCTGCTGTTGCTCGATCAGCAGGTCGAGGGACTGTTGCCTCTGCTGGGCCATGGACATTTGCGGTGGTGTGACAGGGGGGCTGCTCAACACATGTTGCCTTGGCACAGGACTTGTGGGGGTTGGCCAGTCGTCGTCTTCAGGGTGCCCCTGCGTGGTTTCGTCATGGTGTAGGGGATGGAACATGCAGGGGGATTGGGAAAGGTCATGGATGGTACCTACGTCGCCAGCACTGTTTTCCGTGTCGGAGCATGCTGGCATGACAGCTGTGTCACCTATGGTGCTGCTAGCACCAGAGGCAGTGCCATCAGATACGTTCTTTGGGGGGACCTGTGGTGCTGGGGTTGTGGACTTGCTGGCTGCTGGGGTGCCTGTTGCAGTCCCCTCAAGTGTGCTGCCACTTGATTCCTGCTGCTGCCGTGTCTTGATCCTTGCACCTGAGGTGGAGGCTCTTGGGACGTTGGTCCTGGCCCTCTTTGCAGGCGTGCTGGTAGGGGTGTCCTGCAGCTCGTCGTTGGTATCGGACCCTGTGGTGGAGTAAAGAGGGGCGAGCGTTAGTTATGGGTCTGTCGGATTTGGAATGGCAACGTATCAAATGCATTGGGGTGGTACATGAGGCTGATTTGGGACTGGGCCTTGGAGGTGGTCTCATTTTCGTGTGGATTGAGGATGCATTCATTTGGCTGCCTGCAGTTAGGGGGTGCATGCTGCACATGTAGGGGTTGTTTATGGCATCTTGATTGATTTGTTTGTTCATTCTGACTTTTAGAGGGCGCTGTCAGGGCAAAGTATGTATTGCACTATGGGGTCACATGGTACTGCACATGTTCGTGGTTTGTGGATTTCGCATTGTTTCTCTTGGCCAACCTACCTGATTCTCCGGATGTCGGCACTCCTTTCTCCATCCCTCCGACTCCCTCTATGCTCTCCATTCCTATGGTGGAGGCGCAGATATCCTCCCAGGGGGTCAACTTGATGGGCGACTCTGAACCCCCCCCGGTAGCTGTGGCGATGTTCCTGTTCGCAGAAAGTATGCTGCGTACGCGGATCCGCAGGTCGTCCCACCGCTTGCGACATTGCTGTGGCGTGCGGGGTGTTGTCCCCACCGCACTTACGCGCTGTGCCACCAGGGCCCATATGGCCTTCTTGTTGGCAAGGGCCGTCCTGGTCATTTGACTGGAGAAGACGACGGCGGCATTTTCCTGGAGGGTCTCGGTGAGCACGGTCAGTTCCTCTCGGGAGAAGTGTACCTGCCGCTTGCGGTCACACGCTTTCTTGGCTACCTTTCCCATATTTATTTTTTTAACTGGGGTTGCTAACGGGTTGGGATGTGTGTCAGGGTCGGATTTTTAATGGTTGTGTTGGGATTCGGTTTTTATAGTTGTGCGGCGTGCTGTTTCCCGTTCCGGCCACATGCTTTTACTTCCGTTTCCGTATATTTACGGTGGCCGTAATTTGCGGTGCCCGCTCGTTACGGTGACCGCTCATTACGGTGACCGCTAAGATGGGTGGCGGTATTGCACCTGGTGCAGCGTACGGCGGCGGTAAGGGCCGTTTTGGGGTCATTTCCGCCATCGCAGCCTTTCGGATTCCGCCATGGCGTAATGCTCGTGCCCGATGGGTCGTGATTAGCCGCACTTTGCTCCTTCGTGCAATGGCGGAAACGCTATTTACGCTGTTGCGGTCCGGTCAGTCAATTTCCGCCAGGGTCGTAATGAGGGCCAATGTAATCACTTTTCTTTGACAATTCAACCCCCTCCCCCTTTTTGCAAGGTAAAGAGATTGAAGGAAAACACACAGTTCTCAGGAATGCAATCAAATATAATTCAGTTCCCCCCTAGTAAGCTTAGAGGAAAACAGGTAGGAGTTTTAAACACAGGCAATATACTTTGATGTGGTTGCAATTAAATGAAAAATATGCTAAAAATGCTTTTAATTCCTTATAGGGGGTTCAGGGTAGGTGATAGATACTTTGAATCAGTTCAGGCCAGCCCTATCAATGATTCAGGGATGGCTATTAGGTTGAAAACAGATTTCAGGGATGGAAGCAAAGACAAATATTTTTACCCGCGGCTAAAATGAAGCAAAATGTAAAATCACGGCAAATTATCTGAGTGCGTCGGGCACGATTATGGAGGCACTATAAGGAGTAGCAAGTCTAAGCTTTAAAATGACAGTTAAAACTCGTTCCTAGCACAAACGGTTCCGGAGATACGGACGATTTAGTAAAGGTTGTTTTTCGGATTTGAAATTTTAAAGTAAAATTCAAAATGACAGATGGCAGCTTGCAGCTGTGAATTGACAGAAAGACACACATGATTCCTATGAGGCAATTCTAAATAGGTCAAAATAGTTTGAATTAGATTATTTTAAACTAAGGCATTAGTTCTGGCACGATCCTAGCTGAGTACTCACACTAGATTCTGGACAGGAATGCGACTTAGTCACAGATCGGGTCAACAGGTTGGACTGGACTTCTGGCGGTTCTGCTCACAGCGTCTGGTCTCTGATTCTGGCAAAAGTTCTTGGCACTGCATGGATCTCTGGTTCTGCTGGTCTGGATCAAGTGGATTCTGGATACAGCTCTCTGGTTCTGGAGATTTCTGGCACAGGGTCCTAGGCCAGAATGAAACAGCGCAGCCCGGCTTTTCTATTCTGATGTGTCCCTTGGAGATCTGGGGTAATCAGTTTGCAAACTTGCAAGGCCAGCTGAGAATATTTTAGCTTGCAGTAGGCCTTCTTGGTTCAGAGTTCTGTAGTCTATCTGGAGTTAAGTTCTATGTTCTGGATGTGAAGTCGTCTGTCAGCATGCTCCGCAAGGAAATGGAAATTGGATCTCTCTACCTGGGTTTCAATGTTCCTTTTATGTGTTTTGGAAATGGGTGTGTGCCTGGGCATAGCTAAGCCTGCCCTTCACGACTTACCATTGACCAAGTTCCCCTCTCCTCCTTGATTGGGGGAAGGAAATGGAGTGTCAGAGTGATGTCAGCCATTTATGATCTATTGAAGAACGCCCCTTTACTTTTGCTTAGGAAATCATTTTTCATAACTACACATACTTCCCAGATACACAGTTGTTTGACATTACATGTACATATTACAGCTGACTTAAGGTACATTCTGGCCCAACTCTGACCTTCCTGAGGGCTTGCCATCACAAATGGCAACATATTTTCATTTTTAGTTGATTTACCAATATCGGACGTTTACCAAACATGGCACACATGTACACCGCCTTTCTACCCATATTGCATTAATTTACTAGGTCTCTAGCTTAAACACAGTGTCTGTCGTATCAATAAATAGCAGGGTTTTGCCTCAAAGCATGGTACAAAGTTGAATCAAGTCTTGAATTGTGGGTACATTTCTTAGATTAAGGATCTCCAAATTGCACATTTTTGTAAGCTTAATACAATATTTTAGAAGCATTTAACTTAAACATATATTTGCTGCAATATGATTCCACAAAAGTGTCTGAGCCCACCCCGAGAAACTGGGTAAGTCAGGAAACACATGTCTCTCCTTCCAGGCAGGGCTCTGTTTACAGTCCACACTGAAAATCAACATACCCCATTCAATTGCAAGGGTCTCTTGTGTTGGGTCCAGCAGCCTGAGGTCAACAGACCAGGGGGGCCACTCTGCATTTGATTAACAGAGATCTGTGATTTCCTGGGCTGTTGCTGCTCAGGGCTGGTATGAATGCCTCCAATGAACAGAGACTCTTTGAACTTTTAATTAACTATACTCCTTCTGATTAATGCACAGTTCTGCAAGACAGCTCTCCTGTAAGCGTTTAGACCGCTAGCGCCGGTTTGTGTCCAAAGCGGGTACTGCACCCATTTTTGGGATCTGTCTTGAATTAATGCATTTCAAAAGGGGATTTTGCTTGATGGTATATGATCCTTGTTTAACATTGTTTTGATGGCATCCTTACAGTAGAGTGGTGATGTGGAACCCCCACAAGAAGGTTGTATCTTCAGAGTGGTCTTGTGCCCATGATTTTAGCAAATTTTTGACATCAATAAAAACGGATTTTGAACAGAACCATCTTTCTTTGCACTGGTGGGTGGCAGATTAGGTGACCATTTTAGTGTGCGCAAACTGCACGGTTCTCCTGGATTCTGGCGTGAATGTGGGCTGCAACAGCTCATCCCCACATCTACCCAGTTTATTGATTTAGTTTGTTCTGGGATAGAATAATGGGCGGCGGCAGCTCATCCCCACATCTACCCATTCTATTGATTCAACATGGGACAAAACCCTTGACAGGCCAACTCAGCCTTTCATTTTTCCATCGTCGATAAATGAGAACCAATTTCGGTTGGGTGATATTGTATTTAGATATGTGCTCTGTAAAGTGCTTTGGATTAAGGAACTATATAGATAACACATCATTATCATTATCATTAATATGGCCCAACGCGTTTTGAGAACAATCTCTTCTTCAGGGGCAATTTTTCTAGAAAATAATCATACAAAAAGTTGATGAACTTTTTGTATGATTATTTTCTTGAAAAATTGCCTGATATCCGCCAGGCCAGACCAGCGTCCCCATAGCGATTCACCTGGCCATTCGAAACACGATGACTTCACTGCTGTGACCCTATCCTTGGCACACCTCCAAACTTCTATGCAAAAAATGCGGTGCATCACACATCAGCACAGATCCCAGGTGTCATTAGCCAGGCGCCCACTATGTGATGCTGTTGCATTCTGACAACTGCTGCTGTGCAAAGGAGGCAAGCAACACACAGAGTGAGTGATGTCATCACAATCATCATAACCCCTACAGAGGCTGGAACTGCTGCCATCCGCCGGCCGTCCAATGCAAATACCTGCCGGTCCTGATGCCATGGGGCTGACTGGCCTATGTACTAGTCTACATACAAGCCCCCCAGCAAGGTTGCTCACCCCGCTAAGCCCGCAAGCTGTAACCCTTCACCACCCAGGCCGGACCGGATCCCCCAGCACACACTGCCAGGCCCACTTCCTGCTGTCAGCTGCACAGCCTGGTATCGTTGTGTGGGACCGCTCACCATGAGCAGGGTCAAACCTGTCCCACTGTGGAGTGCCACCCAGCAGCCTTCTGTGCCACCGACTATTCGCAGTCAAACCTGCAGCACCAGAACATCCCCCATACTTCTTCTTCCTGCCAGTTTGGATACTGGCACACTTGCACCGCTTGGCCTGCCACATACCAGGGACCAGTACGCTCTTCCTGGCACCCCACACCTTTCCTGCTGACTACCCTGGGGTGTGGATGGATCTTCCTTCGGGGGACAGTGATAATGCAGCAGCTGCTCCCCATCAAAGCTTCCAGACGTCTGCAGACCGTAGTAAAGGCCAGATAATCGCCAGAATGTTGCGGTTGGGTTCTTCCAATAAATAAGCAGTAAAACGGCCAAGATAGCGTACAAGATAGCTCCAAGGATAGGACAACATAACACTAGCATCCAGCACCCCCGGCCAGCTCCTTCCAAATGCCAGTAAGTGGAAGACTCAGAGCCAGGCTCAGAGAACATTCCACCCAGGCAATGCATTCCAATAGCTGCACCGTACATTCTAACAGCATGCACCCTGACCAGAAGACTACTACACAGTCCCCTAAGGCTTTGCTGGCGAGTGGCGGTATTACTGTATGCAACAATAGCACCTGCACAAGTACTTCCGTCGTGGGTTGAGGTACTACCTCCATTCATAAGTCGGTGATTTTTGGCTTATGGATGTCCAAACCCATAATCACGTGAGGCGTAAAACAGGCAGTATTCCGAAATGATACTTATTTTACCTTTGCCAACACGCTGATAATGTGCCTTTAATGCAATCAGCTAACATCTGCATGCCACCTAACAGGGGTTGTCAAATCGAGAGCCAAAAAACACACTAGGGTTTTAGGATACACACTGTTAAAAAAAAGAATAAAAAAAAATCCCATTTGCATCCAGTGTTTGAAAAGGTATTTAATGTGCAAATTCTGAACGTGGAGTGGCCTTTACTCTTGGAAATCTCCCTTCTGTAAAACAATGTGGCTAGTGTTTGTGCTGCTACGGTGATGTTCTTTATAACACGTGCTGGTGCTTCGTAAGGCTACACCCTTCCCAGATCAATGGCCTTGCGACAAGGGAGAGTGGGGGTGGGTTTGAAGGAAGGATGCTAGGCAACACTGTAGGGAGAGAGGGAGAAGGGCCAGACAGGCACAGAGAATCGTCTTTTCATTTTATCTCCTGTCCCTTCATGCACCATTAATTCTGTAGCCAGGACTTGCTTTGTTCAGATAGCTGTGACACAGGTGGATTACAGCCTGAAATGTATGACAAATCCTGCTCAATGGATTGCGTCCTGGCTGCCATCGGGTCATGAAAAGAATTTCCTGCACTGCAAACTTCCAATTTCACATGTGTTCTCGTGCTGCTGGATGGCGCTGGTTTCGGTTCCTGGAGGAGGCTATTGTTGTCTCCTTGTCGTGCTCCGAGTACAATGCAAGCTGCTGATAACCTGCTGTCAAAAGTGGAAAATAAAAAATAATGCATTGAATACCGATTGGAAAAATAGATACGTTTAAGATGAGAAATAGCCATCGAGAAATCCCTCGCCCCCAGACACAAGCTTCTTCTGAACCAGAGTGTCTGAACCAGAAATGGCCATGTTATTCCTCCCATCAAAGTCATATCTGTGCTAAGAAGAGGGCCTTATTACACGTTTAGCAGTATTTTTGTGGTACAACTGCTGACATACCGCCAATGGAATTACCATTACCCCAATTTTTCACATGTAATTACAGTGGACTAAGTAGTGGTAGGGAGGTGTATGTCCCTATTTGAGAACTCTATGGTTATTGCAGCGAAAATACCACCGGTGCTAATTCTGCCGACTTTTAGTGGTAAGGTGGAGCTTTTTGCTGGAGGATATTTCCACCTCACTGGCAAACCTTTAGTATGGCAGTGCGGTAATGCAGCAGTATCATAACTACCACCACAGTGCTGCTGTTTTTAGCTGCACCACCATACTCGTAATGAGGCCCTCTGTACTTCATCTGAAGTATACCTAGATTTGTATCCCCTTTAGGGAGAATGGTAACCAAAATTAATTACCATGGAAACCACTCTCCTATGTAGTGACTGCGGGTTTATGGAACATTACAGTCTATATTTGATTGTTTTTACTTTTGTCTCGCATGCTTCGTTTATGCTTGGCTGGGCACTACAGCGTGACTGTAGGCACAGGGCCTTAGGCGACTGAAAGCAATATCAGAAAAGAGGATTCTATGTGATAGCACTCTACACGCCTGAGAACCACAATGGAAAACGTGTGGTAGCCCATGGCGGAAGTGCCCCATGGAAAGTGTGTCTGCATCCTGAATGCTGGGACAGGCTCTGGAGGTTTCTTCCAACTTGGACTGCTCAGGAGT
This sequence comes from Ambystoma mexicanum, assembly GCF_040938575.1. NCBI lineage: Eukaryota > Metazoa > Chordata > Amphibia > Caudata > Ambystomatidae > Ambystoma > Ambystoma mexicanum. The sequence continues at coordinate 977,900,296 of NC_090925.1, forward strand.
GCTAGAAACGTTATGCAGGCCTTGGGACAATGCTGCTCTCTTACCCATTGATGGACTGGTCTGTAGGGAACTCTGGAGATTTCCTTGTAGTCCTCTGCTCCCTGGGCCTCTTGTATGTGGTAACCTATGTCATCTCCAAATGTTCCCATAGGAAAAGGGTTGGGCTTGCTGAAAATCTGTAATAAGGGGCCACTTTGAACATTATTTCTGGGGCCTCTTTTGGTTCACAGTCCACACCTCTTGCCTTTCTGTTTGAGCCCTCGGGCTTCACAGCAGAGTAGTCTTCGATGCATTCGGCCAACTTGGGGTGCCTTTTAGTCAGTTTTGAGCATTTGCATCCCATTGTCCAGTAGGAGGAACAAGCAAAGATTGATGAGAAGATGGAGAGTGGGCCATATGATCAGAGGCATCGCCAAACTAATTCGTCATCACTCATTAAAAGGGCGCGGTCCTGCTGTCTATACAACTCCACCTCCTGCCCTTGAGCTAAGAATTTCCAAGAGGCCTTTCATGCAGCGATGGGGTGATAGGAGACCGGGGGTGGGTGGGGGGTGTTTATGTCCCTTTCGAAAGAGCTTCTCCCAGACGTAAATCCATGGTTTCCATGTTTCACACAGAAGCTGGGCCATACAGAGTAGAAGTATTTGGGGTAAGCCAGAATCCAAGGCGCTGAACATTGTGGATTGTTTAGTTTAGGAATTGAGCTTCTATATACGTCCCAACACAAGGTCGGGATCCATTTTGACTGTAACAGCAATTCAGTGGTGAAGCTGCTGAATTACTAGCAAAATCACTTTTAACACCACTCTGTCCGGTGAACTAATCACAGGATTGTGAGTGGAGGCACGGTGGTGTCAAACACCATTTTCTGAGTCCATAGGTGAATCTTTCAGCATTACCATGAGCTGGTAAATCTGCTTCAGTAATTCCAATGTTGCCAATGGTAAAATAGATGATTTACATCTGGCTTTTTGCTGGAGGTACATCCTCCACTTTAAAACTAAAACTCACAGCACGGTGGTGCAGTAATGTGGCGCTAAAGTGGAAATAATGGAATTACTAGCACTTTGCTGTCACATATTGCTTCACCTCTATACTTGGAATGAAGCCCTGTGTGCGCTTAACATACCCACCCTACTTGCAAGCTGCCACTCTCGGGAGCGTCACTTTTTACCCTTGTGTTATCATTTTTGTGGATTATGTTTTGTGTGAATCTACCTTTTGAGAGTGGTTGTCTTGATTAGTCTATGTGAATACATATATGGATCAACAGACTGCACGTATCATTTAAACCCCTGACAGACCTTTCACAGAATGTCTTGTAATGGAAACAAGGTAGAGTTTATTCAAAAGCTGTATATTCAATGCGTAATTTGTGGGGGTGTTTGCCAGGGCACAGCCCTGGCCCTTATTTTTGAGCTCTGGCACTTATTGTCTCAGACTCACTTTAATTATGAAGTGGTAATAGTCAGTGCATCTATCAACAACAATAAGCAGTTGCAAGCTGTAGTGTTACCCCAAATATGCCAAAACTGTAAGGAACAACTATGGGTGGAGCGGCAGTGGTGGGGAACTGCACACCTGCAGTGACATAAGAGTGCTAGAAAATATTTGGGACCTGGCACTTCTTTTTCTACAGAGTAATACAAGAAAAGGTTTTGCCCAGTTTGGGAATTCATGGCTATCACAAAGTATTGACTAATTGTCATAGTGAAGAGGGATGGCGAAGCCTACCACCCCTCACCCATTTACGAAATGCATGACAAGGAAGAATGCCAGAAAAGACAACAATAACCCATTCTATTTTGGACGAATTCCTATCGGACCCATGATTGACATGTACGCCTAAAGGTATCCACTCAGCCAGCCATACAGACCAGGTATGGTGCGGATCTATCGCTGTGTGGATGAAGAGCCACAGGCCTTGATGTGAGTCGCCTCTATTAACAGCCTGGACTAAACACCAAGAAGTCATGTTGCTGACATTTTTATAGACAACATAACAGTGTTAGACATGAAGCACACATGCCATTCACACTTTGGGACACTAACACGCACTGGAATACATGAAGAACAAGAGCACACAGTTCTATAGTCAGAGGATAGATACATATACATACTATCATTTCTTTTATTATTTTTGGAATTAGCCAAATGCAGCAATGCAGAAACTGCAAGGAACAAGAGATCCTGAACAAAGCTTGCAGATGCTTACAGGTGAATATCACTATTGAACTGCAGCAACACCTATGGGACCTGACAGAGCTAAGTATGACTAACCTATAAAATGTAGTATAGCGTGGACACTGTAGGAACCGCATTATAAGGTTTAGGAAAATTACAGCAGGGCTCAGGCCTCAGAGCACGAGACAAGCTGAGCTGATTCAGGCTGGATGGAGAGCCAGACGTGTGACACAGGACCCGCAGCCAAGGCCAAGAGAAATGGATGAGTTTCCAATCCCCAGATGACAAAGGTACCAGCTGCAGAAAATACTAATATATCCTCATAATTCAGAGCTGCACAGCACAAATTTGTGGTCTCTCAACACGTGACACGGCCGAAGCAGACAATGGACAGCGATAAGCGGTGGCAAAGGAGAGCTGGTCCCAGGCAGCCAGACAAAACTCGCAAGAAGTATGCAACAGAATGCAACAATATGTAACACGTGTAGCGCCGGATAGGCGAGCACTCTCATAAGCTAAGGTGGTACACACAAGTTACACAAGTGTTCACATTTCCATGATGAGGTGCACAGTGAGCTGAGAACCTTTGCGGATCAAAGTCCTGGGGTGTCAGCTCTAGCCAATCACAGTTTAATACCCTAGCTGCAGGTAGCAACAGGCAAGAAACAATGGTAAGTCCACAACACTGCAACAATGTTATAGTTAGTAACTTACGGATGGATCAGGCAAGCTACCTGACATGAGAGGACCATTGGAATAACATCTATAATGTCCTGTATTGGTTATAACATATTCAATACCTAATCACTTGGACCAATAGGTTTCCAGGAGAATGGACCAAGTTGTGATGAAATGCTGACACCATTGGCCACAGACGACGGACCGCAAATGGGCTCCCTGAGGATTGGTACCATGAATGTGTAGCACCTGAACTCCCTGACAAAGAGATCCTTAGTGGCCAGGGAATTTCGTCCATTGAGGTTGGATACCATGTTCCTTCAGGAGATGAAATTCATGAGGGGGAATAATAGAAGATCCTTAATGGCACAGTGGGGTGCGAATACTTGGGCTCAGGCTACTGCAGGAAAGCAGGGGTGGGTATTCTAGTCTTTAAGACACTCAAGATGGTGGTTTGGTCAGATGTTCAGAGGAGGGTTCTGCTGTTTTCGGAGAGCATTAGGAAGGTGTGATTTATGTTTGCCATGATTTACACCCCTAATTATGGGGCAATTGAGATTTTTGAAGGGTACCCTCGCTAAGATATTGAGTGAAAGCTCAGGACATCTGGTTTAGGGAGGCGATTTTAACACTTGGGCAAATGTTGATATTGATAGACAGGTGGTACGCAAAAGAGAACAGGAGCCCCCAAGAGTGGGTCATAGTGAGATCTGGGAGACTCTAGAATTATATGGTCTACGAGATATCTGGCATCACCTCCATCCGCACGACGAGAAGGTTTACACATTTTTCTCACGCTCCATAGAACTTACACAAGAATAGACTGTACTTCTCTAGATACTTGTGCAACGTTACCAGGCAATCAGAGATCCATACTATCTCATGGTCAGATCATGAATTGGTTACACTGGACCTAGATTGGTTGGGAATGAACCCCAGGGGTTCCAGATAGAGATGTTACAAATCCCTAATAAAGGACTGAGTGTTTGGCGAGGAGCTGCGTAAAGAAAGTAAGACATTTTTCATCACAAACCTATGGGCGAAATAGCAAAGAAAACAGTTTGGGAAGTGGGGAAGGCAACTTGGAGGGGAATACTGATCTGGGAGGTTGTGCCCATAAAATGTGAGCGTACCCTCATTGAACTTGGGGTGAGGGAGGAGGTTAAAAGTCTCGATAAGCAGGCACAGTCATCACTGGGGAGGAAGGAAGAATACCTCACAGAGGCTGGGAGTAAGAAGGAAGAATTGCGACTTCTTGAGGATTGGAAAAAATTTGTACTGCTATTTCGCAAGAACAAATAGTCTATGAGAAAGTGGATAAGGCTAATGAACTCTTGGTGGCAAGGCTTCGGGTACAGCTAGCGGAAAGGTGGGTCTCGGAAGTCATAGCGAAATATAATGTGCATATTGCGTCCTCTGAGTAGATACAAGAGGCCTTTGCTTCCTTTTATGAGGCTCTGTATGAATCTGAGTGTAAAGAGTAGGTGGGAGGTATTGATACATATTTGGCGGATATCCTCCTGACCAAATTGTCAGGAGCAAGTCTAGGGTTCTGGAGCCCCCATAAAGGAGGAGGAAATTAAGAGGCCAGTGGCATGGATGGAGCTGGGCAAGACACCTGCGAGGGTAGGTTCTCGGTGGGGTTCTAAAAATCATTTCTTGACGTCTTATTGCCCTTCATGACAGAACTTTTTAATTACATAATCAAGATGGTGCAGCCCCCGATTCCTTCACCTGAGCACTCAGTGCTGTAACACCCAAGTAGGGGAAGGACCCTAGGACATGTGGGGTGTATCAGCCCATTTCCCTTCTCAACATCACTGCAAAAATGTATGCCACAGATCTTACGGCCAGACTTGAGGAGTACATGCCCCGATGGATACACCCAGATCAGGTGGGCTTTATCAAAGGTCGGCAAGGGGCGGATACGATGAGGAAATCATTACATCTATTGCATGAAGCAAATGGAGTAGTAGGTGACCCCACTTTCCTCCCAGTGGATGGCGAAAAAGTATTCAACAAGGTAGAGTGGGACTTCCTGAAAGCATTGCTGATTAAGTATGGTATGGGGGAAAGACTCCTGAGGAATTATGACAGTGTATACTTCACACATAGCATGTGTCACTGTGAATTGCAGGTGTTCACGTTGATTCAGTTTGGGGAAGGGAACCAGGCAGGGTTGCCCCTGGCGTCAACCCTTTTTGTGCTTTTATTTGAACCACTCACACAGAAGATTAGGGAGGAGCATAGAGTTGAAGGGTTCTGTATAGGGGGGCTGGAAAATAAAGTGGCACCATAAGCAGACAACATGTTGTTACACATTACGAACCCCTTCAGCTCATTGCCTGTGGCAGCCCAATTGATTGAACAATACGGCAGTATATCAGGGTTTAGGATTAATAGGTCTAAATCAGTCCTCTTCCTCTTGGACAAGAATGAGGATGGACATATAGCCAGATTCGCACCTCTCAGAATGCAGGGCAGACTTCAACCACTTAGATACTTGGGGATTAATGTCACCAGGGATACTGGAGATTTATATGAAGCTAATTTCACTCTGCTGATGGCCAGGCAAAAGGAGGATCTCGAGAAGAGGAGTAAACTCACAGTCTCCTGGTTGCGTTTCGCCTTAATGCCCTCAAAATGGATTTCCTCCCGAGGATCCTTTATCTGTTCCAAATGATACCCATCCAGATCCCGGACTCATATTTTCAGGACACCAGGGGTATCATACTGAAATTCCTCTGCAGGGGAAGAAAGCTAGGATTCCTAGGATTCCCGTTGAGATTCTTGTCCATCCAAAAAAAAAAAAAAAAAAAAAGGAGGTCTGGGTCTTCTGGACATGAAACTTTATTATAAGGCTGCCCAATTTAGAGTCTTGATACCCCATCTAAGAGCACAGCAAGACCTGCAATGGGTCACCCTAGACAATGTACACATGCGTCCAGCCACAGTTGTTGGGGAATGGTTGTGGGTCCCAAAAAACTCAGACCTCGATCTCCAGTCAATATAAACTTCACTCCATCAAGCTATTGCATAGGTGGCAATACGACCCAGTTAAACTCTCAAAAATGTATCAGAATGTCAGCCCCTTTTGTTGGCGTGTATGTGGTTTAAGGGCAGATTATTGGCACACGTGGTGGGGGTGCCCGATGATACAATTTTTGGGGGATTAAATCCTGGGTGTGTTTAAAGAGCTTGATGGGATCACCAGAGTTAAATTTCCATTGCTGGTCCTGTTTGGCCAAGAGGAAGTGGAAGGAGAATGTTCTAGACTCCCCTCAATGGCAGCAAGCTCACTAATAGTGGCTAGGGCATGTATAACGATCTGGTGGAAAAATGTACATCCACCAGGTAAAAAGGAATGGATTCATGTGGTTCTAAATATGTATGTTATGGAACGGTTAACGGCTGGGCTACATGGGGCTGGGGGCCGTTGTAGCAGGAATGAGGGAATTTCTCAATAATTATTTGACATCTGGAATGACAGGATCAGATATATCAATAGGGAACTACAGTGAGAGAGCCTTGTTCTTTAGGGGAAATGTAGCTCATCGGATTGATAGACCGAATGTTTGGACTTAACAAATGGGTCACCAGAAAGGGTTTAGGATGCCAAAGGACCATAACAGAAGTGGAGATTGTCAATGTTTAGCCTGCTAAGGAATTTATAAAGGGAAAGAGTCAACATTATTAGTGTGGGGGTGGGGAAAGGAAGGCAGGAGGGGGGTCTACTGTGTGTTGATTGTTTTATGCAGTAGAAGGCTGCATGGAATTTTGGGTTCAAAAACAGGTGTTTGTGCCTTTATGGTAATGTTATAGTTTCCTTTTCTGTTTGTTCTAATGTTTTGAAAACTATTAATAAAGTGTAATTTGAAAGAAAAAAAGAGTTCTTGATGGCAAAGTTATGTAGAACGCCACTTGAATTAGTCTGGGTTGAACAGGCAGTGTGCATTTCGGTAAAAGAGTGTCTATCGCTGTCAACTAGGTTTGCACTACAGAAAATGCAAATGCATACACATACAAAAAATCCTTTGTGCTGTGATGCTTACATTGGTTGTTGCCTTTCAACTCATCCATTGTCCATTTAATGGTGCCGAGACTCCATCGGTGTTTTTTTTCTGATTATCGATTACAGTGTTCTCTGATGATCAGCCAGTGCAACTGTTCAGAAATACGTGTGGCTGTCTACATGTCCATTTTGCACACATAGCTTTGAAAAAATCCAGGAAGCCATTGCTGTCCTCACAGGAATAAGGTGGGTGTTACCCTGCCAATATTTCAACCATCTTAAAAATGGGACAAAGAATGGTTTCTTGGTAGTTTGTACACATCACCAAAGCAGTCTTGATGATGGATTGATTAAGAGTGGTAGACTGTGAAAGTGTGCTCCCTGACTTGCCAGCAGTGGTTGCTGGCTCACTGGTGACCAGGAACTAGCAGTGGAGACACCACCGTGTAAACTTGAGGAAGGCCCGTGGTAAAGGGGCTTGTTGCCCTGGTCATATCTTGAGATGGTTCTACAGCTCCTTCACCGTCATCGTCTTCCTCCACCAGTCGCATAGTCCCATCAGAAGAAGTTCCATCAGCCTCCCCACTTTTGCTTTTTTCTTGAAGAGCGTGCTGGCTACAGTGATGACTGTTTTCCATAACATTGAAGGCCCCTATTCTAGAACACACAAGGAAGCTTAGAGTTCCCTCGCACAGCACTGAGTCCCATTAATGCTCAAGTTATTCTATTGTGCTGCGCACACACACACAGTTCGATATTTAACCAGTCTGATCAAAACAATAAGCTTTAAATGTTTTCATCCAAAGACCTATGATTTGAACGGTTACATTGAGCATAGTATGTGCTTCTGAACCTTAGTGTGACACAGATTGCTTCTTGTGCAAGGCCAGCTTTGCACGTTGTCTGCATTTTCCATTTGATGTGATCATTGCGCAGCTACCATTCAGCCTAACTGGCATCACAGGTGACAGTCAACACACCTAGGCATCAAAACGTACACACACATAGATGCCAATTTGCGCACTTTATGTTTAGCAACTTCAGCCAGTCCTACCTTTTCGTTTAACAGCTTGTTCTAATCTGGCACTCAAAACATTGTTTTTCCCGTTATAAAAATGTGCCCATCGGTTCCAACATGCTAAGTGATGTTAGCCAAAAAGCCAGAACCAGTCAAAGGTGTAACGTCTGTCATTGGGCAACTCGGCAGCAAGGATACATGTGCTTGCCAACTCAACTAAAATGTACGATAATCAATTTAGTTGCAGTTGTGAGTTGCATAATTGTTGAACACTAAGGCGAATACATCACGTTTGCGTCCTTACAACGCACCTGGAATATGTTCAGTTGAAAGAACAAAAGAGTTATGTCAAGGACACTTGAGCAGGGATTTGATTCGCTCAGAGGTCCCAAAATGTAAACGTTCAATCACTAGAAATAAGGCCTTTTCATCTTTCTGTATCTTCGTGGAAAGACATCCCTGTAATGTAAGACAGCAGTATGCACCTGGAGATATTCTTCTTTTGCTTATTTCCGTCATCTTTGTTGGTTCAATATAGTGGGAAAGGCTGCTTCTACTTTCCTTTCCTATTCGTGCCTTTTTATTGTGCGATACTGCTTTCAATTGTTTTATATAATCTCTGTAATCACAATTCATGTACCAATTGTTCGTAGAATGCTCTGATGCACTCCCGTTCTGTTCTCGCGATTGCGAAAAGATGCTCCAATCAAAGACGCGCAGGAGTACAAGGCTAGCATGCATTACTGTTTGCCTTCATCTCCCTCTGGTCGTCCACCGGCTCAGAGTGCAGAGACTGTCACTGAGTCTGAGAAATTGTGTGCATAGCTTCCATTTGGAATTTATGTGAATTTCGACTTACTGTCGACGTAGGAATGTTTTTTTTTTTTTTTTTTAGCACGCTGGGTGCATGAAGGGCACATAAAGGTTTATTGAGTAAAACCCTGAATGCTGGCAAACTTTAACTGTTCTTTCAGGGACTATAAATATTTTTCCCAATCCCTCTCTTTGAGGCAATAAAAGATTAGTTTGGAGGTTAGCTGTGGGACGCTTGAAGGGAGTTTGGATCAAAAACTCTGCTTGAAGTTCACTTGTAGATTTACGAAGGAAACCTTGCTGCTGTAGTATGGGGAAAGTCTGAAGGCCAAATGTTGGGTAAACACTAAGGGCCTCACTGTGAGTTTAGGGGCATCTCGGCGGTACATCCGCTGGGATACCATCAAGCGGATTTAACGTTACTGAAACCTGGTCTGGTTAAATTACCATTATATTACAAGTGACAGTGTGGCAGAGTAAGTCCCCATTCATGGAGTCATAGGGCTCCACGGGGATGTAAGCCGAATTACACCGGTGTTATTCCACCGAAATGGGTGTTTTTTGCCGTAACGTGGCGGAATTACCTACAGCATTTTGCCTGAGATTTTTGCTCCACCTTACATCCAATCTCATATTGCAGTGGTGCGCTTGTTCAGCGATGGTCTACTGCATTAAAACCGTTTTTGGCCACACTTCCAAACTCAAAATGAACCCTAAGTAATGTAGGTCACAGGTCACTGAAGGTCACATGTTGTAATCCAGATGGTGGGTAAAGAGAATATTGTAGGCCCCGCTGCAAAAAAAAAAAAAAAAGATGTTAATGCTGAAGTTCAAATGCACATAAGGCTAGTGCGCATATAACACGCCATATCACAGTTATTGTGCCGAGACCGCTCAGTACATCAACTGCCCGGTGCATACAAAAATGAAAGAATACAGAACCAGTGGGCTGAAAGTGACATCATTTATATTTAAATTATGTTACATTTAATTGAAATTAACCACTAAAAAAATTGAGGAACAGTATTTTCACTCAGTTGATGGAAATCTAAAAGCATAATATCCCCATCTGAAAGTGCAGTCAAAATACTCCTAACATTTCTGATTCAATATACTGTTATACTGATGTACTTGAAACTAAATTTTGAATCATTTTGGCAGACCGTATCTATCAGGATCAGAAGTGAATGTGAAAATGCATAGCTTGGCTTTCACTTTTAGATACACCAGTGCAATCTAGAGCAAGATCACCAATTTAGGGGAAGCTCAGCCTTTCTATGAGGATAAATGAGTACAAAATAAGTAGTTAGTGTTAAAGGGATCTTCCCCTTTTCTATATGATTCAACACATATTCACAAGGCACAAGGCCAGTAAATGTTTCTAAAGAAAAGGTCTCCCAACCCAACTCCAGGCAGTGTGACACCATCCATCACCCTCCTACAAACATTTCCCTTCCTACCTCTCAAAATGTACTGTCACTTTAATTTGAAAAAACAATAATTTTAGCACTCCCATTGCTCCCTTCTATTCTGAAGACAGACTGTCTGAGCTGCTGTGTGGAGAGAGGTAAGTAATAGCGAATGCATGATGTGGATTCAGGAAAGCTGCATGGAAGCCATGGACCATGCAGACCTGCCTGGTAAGAAGAACATCTGCACTGTCCCTGCCACAAATGTGCCTACATGTGTGTGATCTAACACCTTATTGACCCTGTATTAGGCAGAAACCTGTGCAGTTCCTTTAGGGACCACTGCAAAAGATTTAGGACTACAGGTGGTTGGCAGTACACCCAATTGGTAGCAGTCTGTACCACCCAGATTTACCTGGTAGCTGTGGCTGAGCAGTCAGACTTCTCTCAAGATGAGTTAGGCAGTATATAGAGTATACACAATAGGTACAGAGATACAGTAGCACAAGCAAATTCTGACCAGAGCTTTGGTGTAAAAGTATATAATTATGTATTTAAAGACACACTTGTAAATTACACTAGCACAAAGAGAGGTAAATAAATTCAACACAAAGTCACTATTATATATATATAACCCTAATTACTTATTAGACAAGTCTTAATGAGAAACACCACTTATTTTCAGACAGAGGTGAGTGCTTAACATAAGATGACACCCTAATAAGTTATTAAAAAGGGAGGGAAAAAGGCAGAGTTATGAAAGAACACAAATTTCAATACTTTTCAAAAAACCACAGTGAGGCAGGTTAGGCAAAGTCTACTGGAGAGCAAAGAAGTTCAAATGCCAGGCCCACTCTTGGAGAGAGCAAGAGAAATGTGTCCAGGATCACACAGTGGGGTTAGGCCAAAAGAGTCTTTGTAAATAGTTCACAAAAAGATTGAGATCACGTCAGGAAAAGTTAGTTAACAGGTCCCAGGCTAATCCAGGTTAGAAAGTCGAGGATTTACTGTCACCCCGAACGATCTGTCGCAAGGGTAGCCAGGCGGGACACAGTACCTGAAAGTGGGAAGAACGCTCCAGCAGGGGCAGTTGTTCCAGGCAACGGGTGCAAGTCAGTGTTTCGTCCAGAGGAAGAGGAGGTCTCAACGTGGAGGAAAGCTGAAGGTCGTTGCGCTGCCAGGAAAGAAACTAGCCGCAGAGTTTCCCGGTTACAAGGTACCACACTTTTCTTCGCGGTAGTGGTAAACTGTGGTATTCGGTTGCTGGGGTGCTTGGCACGGGCAAGGCGGCCACGAGATGGTCCAGGAAGGCAAAAAGACGGGCAAACTGGTTGTCCCCACCAGTCAAAGGAAGAAGACTCTCCGGACTGGAGATCTGCTCTGTCTTCGGGAAAAGTGGTGAGACGGTTCAGCAGGGCTCCACCGGTGGTGTCTTCATTGAAGGTCGGCTCGGCTTCTCCCTCCTCGGATTCTTTAGGTACTGTGGCGACTTCTGAAGTTCCAGTCCTCAAAGCCCTGCTTTTATGCAGAAAACCCCCATTCATTCAGCCTAGCTGTCACTCAAACATGCTAAGTGGTGAGCCGGGCGGCTCACCACTTGGGCCAATCACACAAGAGTGCGACTTGAGTTGCCGAGGCAACTCAGTCCAGGGTGTCTACACCCCCTCCAACACCCCCTGTAGTACCCAGACAGAGTGGCACCACTTTTGGAGGTTTCTGTGGAGAAGCCCGCCAAAAAGTGGAACAAAGGGCTTGACTTGGGTTAGAGTCACAGAAGTGAACACAAATGTCATTTTGGAACCAAGTTTCGGCAAAAAATACCAACCAGTGAATTTATATTAATTTAATAAACCAGCGGTATGTTCGAGGCTATTTTAAAAAGTGGTAGCCTCGAACAATGGGAAAATCCCATAGGAATATATTTGCGGTCGAATATAAAAACTAGTATCCACTGCCACCAGCCAAAACTCGGTCGGGGGGACTGGACAGTGCCCCCTCGAACAACAGATCCGGGGCAATCGAATTGCCCTGACCAGTACGTCCACAATAGGATGGTTTGTACTGGTTCTGTTCACAATTTGAGACTAGTAAAACCAATGGTGACTTAACATGCCCTGGGAGGCAGTAGTCTGTCCCAGGGTATGGAGTCTATGTTTGGGGGTCGCTACGTCACCCCTGGATTACGGCACGGAGGGTGCTGTGTAACCCATATACCAAAAACACATGAAGCCCTATGGGGTAAAGGACCCCATAGCCCATAAAACACATACAAAGTCAAAGGAACACCTCAAATCATGTCTAAGAGTGGGAGGAAAAGAGTCTCACTCTTAGCAGGAGAAAAAAATAAACCCCAAAAATCCAGCAAAGCTGCTGGGGGACTCACTAGGTTTGGGAAATTAGCCTTTACAGAGAATTCTCCCTACCACCCTGACTTTGGTGACCACGGTTTGATCGATGAATTCTGTATCTGAACTGGATGTGATGGAAGCTTGCACCGGTTCTGCACAGGCTGTGGCGGATCTCTTTGTGAGTAAAGCTTGCCATGTGCATTATCTACCAGGTCTATTTAAGATGAAAGCATGCCTTATTTCTGCCCATGTTGCTCTTTGGAGGAAATATTTCACTGATGTTCCCTTGGCTACGTCTGTTTAGTGTGTTACGGATGTGTGAACTACTGCTACAGTATCAATATTGCAAGTATCAGAGTTAGTGTGTGTATGAGATGAGAGCAGGTGTGCCCTCATACCACAATATTACAAATCCTACCTTATTACCCATCCTATGGGCCCGATTTATGGAAAATGCGCATTTATCCTCCAAAGGCTGCGCACAGAGAAGGACACTGCACGAGCCTGTGCGCAGAATATAAAATGCATGCTCTGCAAATTAATGGAATTGTCTGCGCAAAGTAACCGTATATGCAAGTTGCGGCTGTAACGCCCGGACATGCCCCTACACAATGCAAAAACAGCCAGAACAGCTACCTTTGCATGCTCCACCAGGCACATGCACCCTTCAAAAAGTGAAGGGGGTCCCTTGCAAGCAGACTTGCATCTCTGGGACCCTGAGCAGGGTCCCCCATAACTGTTACCGGCACCACTACAACATGTCTACGATTTATCATTTCTCAGGTAAAACTTGACAAATCTGCATGTGAACCCCCATAAACCATGCCAGCAACCTGCTACACTGCGTACGCGCACCACTAAATCAGATCAGAACCATGGCTGCGTACACTCACCCCTAAATCCGACACCAGATCTCACTCCTGCATGGTGAATCCTATGCAGAAGTGTCTGGACGCCTCCTTTCAGGTGGCGGATAGTATGAGGTCTTTGCATGGCCATTTCCCAGCTGAGAGGTTGGGCACTCGGATCCATGAATACATTTTGTTCCTCATAATAGTGGGTGTTCGATGGACTGCCTGTGGGCCCTCCCTTGCAACTCCCACTTTATGCCTTGTTCTTCCTCATTTTCCATGATCTGCCCTTTAGCCCCCAATACTGCCCTCTTCGCAAGCCACGCCCACACTTTGGTGGTGTCTCGCGCAAGGCACTCAGCCTCTCACAGTGACGTGCAAGCCTGCACAAAGTCCCCAGAAAGTACATATAAGTGCTGCACAGTTGATTACATGATTTGACAAATGGGTTTTCACACGCAGTTTAACAGTTTAATAGTAGGGTGTTTGTGTTTTGGGAACTGGGTATGCAATAAGCACTACATTTCAGTGGGAGCACAAACCCAGTGAAGCTCTCTACATTTGAAGAGGAAAGAGTTCCTCCAGAAATGACAGCAATAAAGAGCTGGGGCGTAACACCTGGTTGTATTTTTATCCTTACATTAAAATCCTAAACTGTCTAAATCAGAAATACATGGTGCATAGTTTCAAACATTTACCTTTTAGGGTGATTAGTCTGAAAAATAAAATGAATACCAAACCAAGTGTATGTTACGTTTTAAGAGATTCAAGTATACAACCCTTTTATCACAGGCCCAGTTCTTACATATAAATGTCTTTGGTCTTTCATATTTCCCAAAAACACCTCTGATTTTATGCAAAGCAGCTAGCAACGTTGTTTGTGTTATTTGTATTTCTCATAGGGGTATTTAAAAAAGTAAACTAGGAGTGAACCAAACTGTCCGATGTGAGAGGGTGATAGGCTTGACGCTTCCAAGGGTAATAGGCACCAATCCAGCCTGTGGCAGGCCTACGAGGGCACACGCCATGGCCTGTCTTACCCCAAAGGTGGAGTGAAGGAGTTGGGTGGGCCACAGTCCCTAAAACCCATACTGAACATGCCTTGAATGAGTACTCTTGATCCCCCTGTTCTGTGCCCCCTCCAGTCTGACACAAGTTCTCTTTTTGAACTATGTGGACCAGCATGTACTACCAGAACAAATTAGTTTGCCAGGCTTAAAAGGAAGACAAAAAGTTTCCAGGCTAACATCAACAACCAGGCTCTGGTCAAGAGAGAAAGGCAGCACTCACCTAAACCTGGAACCAGTGGAGCACAGACGCATTAAAAAGGGGTGTGGCTAAGCTTTTTTTGTGCATTTGTAAGGAAGCGACCCAACCAAGGAAAAAGACAGTCACAAATGGGTGCCCAGAGTCAGGTGGAGCACATAGACAACAGCGGGGAGAAAAAACCCAGAAACCACAGGTAAAAAACCTCTGGTGGCGGAGCAGATTGAGTGGGGGGGTCAGGTGATAACTGGTGGCATAGAGGTGAACAGTAAGACCAGAAGGAAGATGCATTTTTGTATATGTTTATTATTTATATCGCGCACCGAATTCTGGGGTAACTGGGCGCTTGAGAAACTTAAGAGTTACATACATGTGAGGCAATATACATACAATAACAGGTAAATAGTAAGGCATACAGAGGGACCCTGGTTACAGATGGGTCTGGTGAAAATAATAATTTGTACAGTGTCCAGATAAGAGGAAATTCCTAACAGGTGGCATGACAGCAAAAGCATGTATACAGTATCGAATAGGAGGTCAATTAGGAGAAAGTGCAAAAGGTGGGGAAGTAGAAGTGCTGTGAGGTGGCCGGGTATGGAGGGTGTCAAGTTCATTTAGTGGCTTATTATTGAGCCTGTTTTTGATTCTGGCTTTGAAGGTGAGGAAGGAGGGTTCTAGTATGAGTTGGATGGGAATGGAGTTCCATTGTGTGGCAGCTTGGACCGGGAAGCTAGCTCCTCCCGCTGTCTTTAGGTTATACCTTGCTACCACCAGATTGAATGAGTGAGTTGATCTGGTGGTGCGTGAGGCTTGATGTTTGCATATGTTGCCGGACAGGTATTTAGGGGCTGTATTCGAGAGGCATTTGTATGTGATAGCCAAGGTGTGTAGTGTGATTCTGTCACGAATAGGCAACCAATTGGCGTTGTGTCTGAGAGTGGAGATTCGGCTGGATCTGCGTAAACTGAGTGCTGTGTAATGAGTTATTCTGGAAGACCTGAAGTCTGTTTAGGTTGAGTTTGAAGGAGCCTAAGAATAGAGTGTTACATTAGTCTAATTTAGACAAAGCAAGAGCCCTCACTAACGTGAGGCAATTACTTGTCGATAGGTATGATTTACAGCTGTAAATCAGTTTATTGGTGTAGGCTGTAGAGGTTGTCAAATTGCTGACTTGTTTTTTAAGGGACAGTGCTGCGTCCAGATAGACCCCCAATGTTTTTATCTCTTTGGATACTTTTATGTTGTTACCATCAATGTCAAAAGATGAGTACCTAGAGTCGAGTTTATTCAATCGTGGCTTAGTGCCCACGATCATTAGCTCAGTTCTATCATCATTAAGACATAAACTATTGGTGGCCATCCACGCTTGGATTTCATGATATATATCGTTCAGTATTTCAGAATCTTGGGTGTGCGAAGTGCGATGGAACGGAGTGCTGAGGAGTCTGGGAAGCAGTTGGACAGGCCAGAAGTTGAGTAGGTGCAAGCGAAATGGCCGAAATACCCTCGATATAAACAGCTGTCTAATTCAGTGCATAATTCAGTCTCTTCAACAATTTAGCCCATGGAGAGAAATTTGCCATTTTGAGCTTTTTTCCATCTGGAATTCTCGTTTTTTCACAAAATTTCATTTTCGGATGGCCTCGACATATTTTTGCTTAAGAGATTACATTTCAGGGGGAAAAAATGAAATTTCAGGTGGTTTTCGAAATGTGCCTAGAGGTTTGATGAAACTGCCCCTCTGATGGTATTGTTATTCTAATTGTAGTTGTTTATTATTAGCATTTATACACAAGTGAAGTGCTTCAAAGTGCTTCAAGGCTGGAAGGGAGCAAGGAATACAGTAGTCATTCTTAGACCTTGAGGTTTCCTGACTGCAGGCCTAGTGCGTAAGAGAGTGCATAAGAGAGTGTGATGCCTGGTGGAAAGAGTGTAGCTTTCACTGGAAGAGTGTGCAATAGTGAATGGCATTGTAGGGAGAGGGTGTGAAAGAGTGTTGTAAAGGTGTAGTGGAAGTGTATAGAAAGTGACAGGAGTGCAAGTGTGTGAGTGGCAGGGAAGGAAGAGCTAATTGGAGAGTGAGTGGAGTAGTGAAAGGTAAAGAGTGGAGAAGGGAATGGTTGAGAGCTTGGGAATGTATTAGGAAGAGGAGAAAGGGGATACAGGTAGGTGGAATTAGAGTGTATAAGAACTTGAGAGACAGAGAAGGAATGAGGTGAGAGGAGAGAGAGACAGGTGCGAGATGGAGGTGAGGCGAGAAGGTGAGGGAGAAGGAGGAGTAAGATCAAAGAGGGAGTGGGAAGAGGAGGAACTGTGAGTAAGGAGATCTAGAAGAAGGGAGATGAGTGCATGGGAGTGAATGAGAGAGAGTAACCAGGAGAATATTTGAGGGAAAACAGACACCATTCATGTTTGGAAATCATCTGTTGCATGAATTAAAGTAGGGTACCCCTTTGGAAGTCCCAGAGGGAGTCAGTATGAGTAGGCCACGACAGGGGTTATCGATCTCTAAAATGAAAGTCGACCTTGGATATTGGGGAAGCCTAGGATAGCGTGGAGGGAGCGCCGGCGAAACTGAGGGACCAGCTAGAATATCCTTTTAGTCACATTATGCAATAGCCTAAACCACCTCAAGACAGCAAACTAAGACATTTATTAATAAAAACCCTTGAATCATATCTCAGATTTGTGAATTTCTTAAGGACATCTGTGACACCATTCAGATTGATAACCTTATATAAAAAAATTATGCATTTACATATTTTGATTATGTGCTTTCCTCAGTAAAAAATCGGCTACATTCTAATTTCATTATGACTTCAATATATACTGAAAGTGATGTTTAAAAAAATTTTACTGTACGAGGCAAATGTTACTATAAATATGTATATAATAGTGGCTAGCTTATTGTGTTAAGAAACGTAGGAAGTCCTGCCACTTGCTAGTTTGACATACAATTATTTGTGTATTGAGCAAATCTTTATGAGGATGTCTGGAATAAGCCAGCCATGAAAACCTTTTCGAAGGCCTAGTACTGGGTTAATACTATTATACAGGTAATAATGTACCTTACAGCAAGTTTCGTGCAAATCGACTTAAAATTGGTCGAATCAGTTTTAGTTCTGTTTGCATGTACTAACACATTAGTGAACTACTTCAGTCATTATGTTATGGCAGTGTTTTCATACTGCTGTTTTCTTCTTAGCAATTTTTAGCACTTATTTTTGTTTTACGTTTGGGCATTCGAGAAGACATACAGTTGTGATACAATGATGTGAACCGCACAAAAACATTTTTTGCACTTCAGTGGTAATACATGGCACTTAAATAGAAACCAAATATTTTGACCAGATAAGGGCATGTTAGGCATAGAGCAACAATTCATCAACTTTATTGAATCTATGTGTGTGCCATGTTTTATGACCTCACATAGGTCATGCTGCAGACAAGAAGTGGCCAATCCTGGGTCTACGTTAGGACATAGGTCCCTCGATGTATTGTGGACAATACAGGCAGGTTATTGCTGTGTCCATCGACGTTTCTGCTGCAATTGGGGACGCCTTCTTCTGGGCCTTGGATTGTCTCTATCTGGGGAAAGAGCACACTGATATATTTAGTGTGGCAGGAGCTAAAAAGGTGAAGTTAAGGATAAGCTTGTGAAAGGCTGCGGAAGCAAATAAAACTTGCAAATAAATGAGTAAAGTGTTGTTTTGTGCAGGAGCACCACTGACCTTGTTAGAACACACGAGGTTAGCGAGGTATGGATTGGAGAAATCTGTTTGATGGTACAGGCTGTCAGGTAGCCATTGTTGCTGTGCTGGGAGGAGCTTCAGGAGGCATCAATGCGGGGCCAATGTAGCAGAACAAAAAAAGAGGCACGCTCGGTCTTGGAGACTCTCTGTAAAAGGGGACAGAAGAAGAGGGCACTGTAGCAGAGGCGCTAATGCCTGAAGTTGGTGAAGGAACACATTACATTGGGTAGCTACTGGGTGCTCAGGTATCATATGGTATCATGTGGCAGCACAGTTAAAAGTGTAGCTTATCTTGTTGAGCATTAATACTGTTTTATCTTTCCAAATGTCATGTGTTCTTGTTCTTGGAAAGAAGTAACACTCATGTTGAAACCAATGATCTGTTTCTACCGTGAGTAGCATAACAATGTTTCATTTTATATTCTTGCCACCGAACCCACATATTAGTTATATTATGTACAAACACTAATACTAAACTAATACATGGATATGAACAAACACAGTTGCAGACCCTGCAGCCTGTTCCTATGTGGTCTTAAACGATGCTTCAGAACCCCAGCACCCTTTGCAGAGCCTATGTGCACTCTCTTCTCTCCCACATCCATCATGAGCAATTCACCTTCAATGTGATGGCCTACACATTGGGGGATGCCTGTGTTGCTGTAGTTCTGATTCTGCTTTTAAACATAAACACCCAGCAAGAGCTATCTTCCTTCAAGGTAGCTGTGCTTGTTCTCTGGTCACACTGCTGACAGCAGACATTTGGGTGCCTAGCTAAAGCACACCTGACAGCGGTACTCTCATTGACAGAGAATGAGAGACAGAGAGGAGACAGAGAGACACAGACAGAAGGAAGGAAAGCACATGGTGGATAGCAGGGAGAGAGAGAGATAGAAAGAAAGAGAGAGAGAGAGAGAGAGAGAGATAGAGAGAGAGATAGAATATAAATAATAGTGTATTCACTGGATCAGTATATGATAGGCCAGGTACACCTAGTGGTCATTACATCTTAATCATGGTTTATATTTGTATTATATTATTCTATTCCTGCCTGATATGGCCATTGTTTATTCTTGCCTGACATGTGTGCTTTTGCTGATATTGTGCTTATGTTTATCCTGCCTGATGTTTGTCAATTCAGTAGATTGTGTTTGTATATGAGAGTGACCTGATCTAACTATATCATGAAAGAGAGTCTAAACCATGGCTGGGTAAGCCGAGTCATGCACATGTATGTGAGCATTGGGCATGCATTGGAAGAGCCAGAACATATATATATTGGATTCAAATGATTTTACAGTTTGTATGGCAAATATTCTTTGACTGACCTTTAAGCCAGTGGACACTAGGGGCCTGATTCATGGACTTATATGCATGGAAAATCAGGACTTTGGGTGCCAAAAAGCGTGCAAATTCCCATCTGTCGATTCATTGATTGACTGGACATCGCGTTTTTATACTTTGCAGGGACTTTGTGCAGGCTCGGCATGTCTTTGCGAGCAGCCGAGTGCCTTGCGCGAGACACCATACAGACAGGAGGATGCAGAACTCGCAAAATGGGGAAGAACAAGGGATAATGTGGGTGTTACCAGGCACGGGCCACAGGCAGCCCATTGCATGCCGACTATTGCGCAGAACGATACATATTCATGAATCCAACCGCGCAAATTCTCAGCAGGGAAATGGCCATGCAAGTCCCTCATTCTATACGCCACCCAAAGGCAGGCGTACAGACACTTGCGCCTAGGATTCACAGCATAGAGGTAAGATGGGTGTCTGATTTAGGGATGTGTGTACACAGCCGGGGTTCCAATCTAACTCAGGGGTGCGTGTACGCAGTGAGCGGGGTGCAGGAACGGTTTAATGGAGTTTGCACGCAGATTTTCTAAATTTTACCCGAGTTTGCATAAATAGTACTCATGCTTTTGGGGTGCCGGTAACTGTTACGGGGGACCCTGCAGCGTCCCCGAGATACAGGCCTGCTTGCGGGGGACCCCACACAATGTTTAAAGGGTGCATGTATTTGCGCCTGGGAAACACGCAAAGGTAACTGTTAATGGCTATTTTTGCTTTGCGTGGGGGTGTTTCGGGGGCGTTCCGGCCACGAATTGTGTGTACGGTTACTTTGCGCAAACTATTCCATGAAAACGCAGATTATGAAGAACAACTTCTGCACGCAGGCCCACCTAGAGTCGTTCTCAGTGCGTAGGGCTTTGCAGGATCTCTGTGCACTATTCCATGAATCGGGCCCTAGATGGTTGTGATTTTAGTGAAAGTGACATATAAAACAACGAGCCAATTTCATGACTGGCTACAATACATAATATGGCAACAACAGCATCAATTATGCATGCTCCCTCTGGCTCTTGCTGGCAACCCCTTAATGGAAAACCTCCTGCATCCTTTTTAGGCTAAGAGATGGTGAATCTAGTTGAGGAGCACTTTGAGGACTGCACACTAGACCTTTTATCTTTCCTGCTCCTAATCTCATTGTCCATCTTGTGAAGAATCTCGTTCAGTATGTTAGCTTTATTCTGCATATGAGGTGAGCGGGGCAGTCGGTTGGACGGATGATTTTATTATGGTCCTGTGGCTGCGTAAAACGGTATTGGGGCTATCTGAAGACACTGGGGAATACTTTTTGGAGAAACAGCCAAGGATTCTGTCCCCTGCCGTGATGATCTGACGAATGCCTAGAATCGCTGTTCATTGAGCTGATAGTCAGAAGATCCAAAAGTAGCGTCTCACTAACACAGCACCTTCACAAATTAGATTTAGCTTGAGGTGGCTCTCAGTCTGCCAACCAACTTACTAATGTACGTTTTTTGAGAGCATTTGGGGTCTATGTATTGTAGGCGGTACCTTCTCTAAAGTACATGTTATGCCTCCCATACCCATATTACTTTGCTTATGGGGATGAGGGAAGTCTCTAGGCTGCCGGCTTTACTCAATTACCAATACCCAGATTCTTAATGTAGGAATCGGAGTGAGAGAGTGAGAGAGAGAGCTAAAGTTTGTTACTCTGGCATAGTGGAAACATGAAATGGCAGCTGTCTTCAGAGGTTAATTGTAGGGGTACATCATATGCTTTGTATATCCACCATAGGCAAGATACAGAAATAAGATGTTTATTAATCTTGCAAATGGTGATTAGCACAG
Source organism: Ambystoma mexicanum (assembly GCF_040938575.1). Classification (NCBI taxonomy): domain Eukaryota; kingdom Metazoa; phylum Chordata; class Amphibia; order Caudata; family Ambystomatidae; genus Ambystoma; species Ambystoma mexicanum. The sequence continues at coordinate 977,921,786 of NC_090925.1, forward strand.
TGGAAAAGTAGGAATTTGGGTTGTTTAACCGTAACGGATATGCTAGTGCCGAAATGACCTTAAGCATTTTGACCAAAATATGCCTTTTTTACAGTAATTTCTGCCGCAAACATATCCGTCATGACACCACCCAAACCCCATCGCCCACCTGTACCCCACCACTCCTCTCCTGCAACGCCGGTTGTCAGACGTGAACTGGCACTGCAAAGTCCGTTTTTTCTTTTTTTTTAACTTTATTCCCCAATGCCAGTGTACCAAATAAGGGTGGGGGGGGGGGCACCCTTGAATTCCCCGCTGCCCTTATTCGTTACAATGGCGTATGGTAAATATGTTCGTATTTTTCGGCTCTACGTGCTTTTCATACAGCCGAAATTCAAATATGTTTACCACAGATTTTTTTATACCGTTTTTTTGGCAAAACCCAAAAAGTAGAGTAACGAAACATAAGATAACATGAAGAGTGCAGATTACCTTTTAATATGGCATTCAGGAGATAGTAGATACTCAATATCAGCGAAGTATACTTTTGTGGAATGACACCATTCTATAAAAGGGCATTTTAAAAGTTTCAAAGCAGTCCCTCACTATCAGAGATGTGCCCAATGATGAAGGACACCTTAAAAGCTGCTTTTAGGGAAGTTTGCATAGTAGACATTAAAAGCCAAATAACATAACATAAACGATGCATTATTCTAGAGGTTCAAAAGAAGCCCCTAAATAACAGTGGTGTATACCAGTGAGGAAGGGCACCTTAGAAGTGTGATTGAGCAAAGTGTGACATTTATATTAAAAGCTGAGTAACAAAGGTGCACACATCACTGTAAGATGATAGTTTAAAGGTCCGAAAGTAGCCCCTCACTATGAGCGGTGTATACTCATGAGAAATGAGAGCTTAAAGATGTGATTTGGTGAAGTGTGACATTTTATAATAAAACAGCATATTTTCTTTTTCAAATACAGCAACTTCGTCTAAATGGGAAAGACAAACGATATTCTTACAAGGAACTTGATGCTGAGTCTGAATAAAAAAAGTGCAAAGCATATTCACAGCAAATGTCAGAGGGCGATCTAAATCAACCAAGAAGGTACAATCACATACATGTACACATCACTTAATCATTTTTTAAATGCACCTGCTCGTGTGGAAAAAACGGCCTCATCACGAGTTGGGTGGTAGCTCTTAAATGTGGCGGTAACGTTATTACCGGCGCATTTAAGGGTCCGCCCAATCAGGAGTCTAACAGCATCTACTCCCAGCTTCTCCATCTCTAAGCTGCAGGTAAATGTGCCAGTTAAATGCCCATTTTAGGGTGCAATTAGCGCTGCGCTATTAGCACACGCTAATTGTGCCGAAAATGCCCCATTGGGTCTAATGAACCCAATGGGGAATACCCATTACTGGCCAACTCTTGATCCGGCGCTAATAGCGCCAGACCTGTTGGTGGTAATGCTATTAGCACCGGCGGGATCCCGGCTGTAATACTGCCGGGATACCGCCCAACTCGTGATGAGGCCCTTTGTGTTTACAATTGCACAGTGTTATAGGTCGGTACGTCAAACGTTTGGCGGAATCATCGAGTTTCATGCCAGCTCTTACACCTCTTGTATACTTTTCATATTTATCATGACTTATCTGTGCATGTTTGCCCGGTTATGTATTTTAGTGTAGTATCATTTGTATGTGTCGTCCTTGCTAACATTAGGCATGCAGCCTATGCTAATTTGCAAGGGAATTACATTATGGCAATTCATGAGATCCACAACTACTATGTCTCCCAGAGCTTGCCTCAGTGACCTTTGCCTCATGAGTGAACCATGCATGTATGGCTTGTTCTGGGTCGTTTCTAATTCCTTCCTTCCTTTTCCTTTTCCCTAGTGTTGCCTATCCTTTGCTCCACCCCTCCTGACAGTTCTCTTGGCATTCCTAAGATTATATACCTGGGATTTTGCTGCAGGCCCCTAAAAAAGAAACACTACATCACAGATCTGGACTCCACACTTCAGGGGCTTCCCAAGCACATCTCATGGCCATCTCACATTCACGCACTTACTAACTCTAGTAATTCTTGCACAATTACAGAAACTGCCATCGCTGGAAAATACTTGTCACAACGTTTTGTTTTATTTTCGCTGTTTCAAGATCAACATTTCTCCTGATCCACTGCGTACCATTACACTGACAAACACACACACACCCGCACACCTACTTATTCAATGATATTCCCTCTACCACAATGCAGCTGTATCCTCGCAATTTGTTATTTATTGTGTATCCCTATCCTATTCCTGCTGTTTTCCTCCACCATGTTTTGCCCTCTTCTCCTTGCTTGTTCCTCCACAGACTACAACCACATATCTCTGGCCGACTTCTAAACCTTCACACATTGGCTTTCTCCTCATCTCTGTTCTATCTGTCGCTTTCTTCGTCACGTTGAAACACAGTGGATTAAGTCTAAATCCACAGCAGATTATTCTTCCTACTTTTCCTATCACGTTCTTTAAGATGATTGCCTACTCTCAGCTAAACGGTCTTACTTTTCTGATCTCCTACACACCCAATCAACCCATACTCGGAACCTCTTTCAGACTGTTTTGTTCTCCTATCTCCTCCAGGTCCGACGCTTCAGCTAGTTCTGCTCTTTCAGCATCTGATTTGGCCCAATTCTTTTCTGCAAAGGTGGCCTTCCTTCGTTCTGATATTGTTGTGTCCATTTCTTTCACATCGCCTATCTCTCCTATCCTAGTCCCTTCTGTTTATATTACTTGTTTCAAATCTATTACTAATGAGGAAAACTCTCTTCTATTTGCTAAAGTCCATCCCACTGCCCCCCGCACTGATCCTATTCCCTCAGCACTTATTCAAAAAGTTTACCCATCTCTTTTCTCTTTTCTCACTTCCTGTTTCCACATCTGTCTCTTGACAACAACTTTTCCTCCATTTTTAAGCATGCTTCTATTATTCTAATTCTAAGCAAACCCACTGCTGACCCTCTGATCGTCTCTAACTTTCATCCTATGCCTTTCCTCCTCTGCCTTTCTAAACTACTGGAATTGTGAGTGTATTGCCAAGTCTCTACCTTTGTTTCCAATTATTCTATTCTCCCATGATGTCAGCCAGGTTTTCATCCTTGATATTCAACTGAAACTGCTCTTATTTCTGTCTTGAACTCATTACTTACCGAACACTACTGTAAGCACTTCTCTCTTATTCTTTTGGATATTTCAGATGCATTTGTCACGGTTGATCACTCTCTTATTTTGGCTTCTCTATCTTGTTTTGGTCTTTTTGGCTCTGACCTCTCTTGGTTTCAGTTATATCTGTACCAAAGAACTTTTTGTTTTTCTTGGGCTGGTACAACCTCTGACACCTGGTCTCTTGATCACGGTGTACCTCAAGGGTCTGTTCTAGGCCATTTTTTTCTGTTCTCGCTTTACTCTTCCTCTCTTGCTGCAGTCATTTATCCATTTGGCCTATCACATAATGTTTATGCAGATGACACTCAGTTCTTTCTGTCTTTCTCTTCCTTCTCTTCTGACATTCACCTCAAACTCTCAGCTTGTTTAGTTGCTCTTAACCATTGGATGTCGAATCACTATCTCATGCTCAATACTGCTAAAACTGAGGTTCTCTTCTTTCCTGCAAACACTCTTCTGTCTTCTATTTGCCCCTTCCTTTGTTTCGTTTCCCCATCCCAACTCCCTATTTCTCTTACTGCCCGTAATCTGGGGCTTCACTTTGATTCTGCCTTATCGTTCTCTCATCACATCTCTCTGCCTTTGCGCACCTGTCGCTTTCACCTGCATAATATTCGTAAGGCCCATCCTTTTCTGACCTTTCATGCTGCAATACTGTTGATATCATGTGTTATTTTTTCTCTGCTTTTATATTGTTCTACCTCTCTTTTTGGTCTTCCACTTACTCGTTTGGCCCGTTTAAGATCTGTTTTCAATGCTTCCATCTTTGTCTTCTTTCTTTTCGTGACCCAATTTCTTCTTCACTCTCTACTCTTGGTTGGCTATCTTTTCATTCTCAGCTTAAATTCAACTTTCTATGTCAGGTTTTGAAGTCACTTTATGGTCTTGCACCTCACTATCTTTCTTCTCTCATTTCTTTCTATAGCGCTCTTCTTCTCATTTTCTTCTCAGCGCGTCATGTTCTCCCTGTGCCCAGTCTTGCTTTTGGTCCTTTGCCCTCTTAGCTCCCCTACATTGGAATGCTCTTCCACTTTGCTCTATTTCTCTCGTTTCTTTATTTTGTAAATCATGGTTAATGTGACAGATTGATTTTATTTTTATGTCACTTATTTTTATTGTACCATCTTCGACTCTCTATAAAGTGTCTTGGCTTAAGGCGCTATATATAATACAAATAAAATACTTGTGTTAGAATTGCTTTTGCCTAAGGAATTTAGTTTTGCTGGTATTGTAAACAGAAATAGGGTGTATGAGAGAGCAGCCAACTTGAATACACTTTAGGGAAGACGTAAAAATGAAGGGTAGACCTCACGTTGGTTTATAAATCAAATCAATAGGTGTGGAGTCAAGTAGGCAAAGGGATGGCTGCCTCCCTATGAGGCTTGCATGGTGCTAGCAGAAATCTTATCTGACACCCAATGCTGGACAGTGTGTGTGGACTAAGTGGTCTGGTCTGAGTTGGAGAATAGTATTGGATCTTGCTAGTGAGGTTTTGAATGGGAAAGTTCCCCAGTCTGGAAGAACATGAGCAGAGCTTCTTAGAGGGCCACAGCTCTAGTAAAGAAGGCAAGATGCATACTGCAGAAGTCTGCAATGACAACACCATTCCGCAAATGGGCATTGTGCTACTGTGTATACCAGGAGGCTGGAGAAGAGTGTTGGAAAAAGGCTTATAGAGGAAATCAGTGAGTTCTTCTCTTTGTACACAGGAGTCAAGTCCAGTTGCCAGGAGAGCCACCGATGAGGAGGCAGGTGCACAGAGCAGTGAGGGGCAACTGTTCTGGAAAAAGTGATAGCAAGCAATTTCAGGGGTAATTCTGTATGTGAAGCAAATTTGGAAGCCACCAGCAGGTGGTTAGAATACACATAATGAGTGTACTTAAGAGCACCATTTTCATCTGGCAGTAGTAATGGGGGTGCCCCTGAAAAGATGAGGCAGTGCACCCCTATGTTTGATGACTGCTAGAATGTCCAAACAAAAACCATAAGCAGCAGGTTCTTTAAAGTGAGTTTTTCCCACTGTAAGAGAGGCATGGTATCACAAGTATGGCACTGACACAAGAGCTACAAGTTAATACAATGTAATACAATTCTTGGAGTTTGGAAAGGCTCTGAATTTGCCCTATAGCTATGATGGGAGTAGTATGTATCATCAAATAATAAAAAACACAGTCCTAGTGAGTCTATGTGAAATCAAAATGGCCTATACTAACAACACCTAAGGCCTGCCCTATCTCTTATAGAAAATGTGCGTAAAGGGCAATGTGTATGCTAAGGATAGTCAGTGTTATAACACAAAGGATCAAGGTAGCTGAGTCAGCTCTCCTCCCCACGTTGAACAGCATAGAGTAAGGCGTACCCTATAAACAGGATGAAACACTCTGGCTCAGGTTATCCAAAAAAAGACAGTAAAAAACGTGGGTCGAGGGCTGCTTTGCCTTCCAAGTTAAAGTCACTTATGTCAGTTTTACAAAGGTTCTTTCATAGTTTAACAAAAGTCCATGTGTATTTCCCTCTGTCGGGCTCGGACCTCTCAACACAAAAAAGTACCTAATTCAATGTCACCTAGGTCTCCCTCAGTCGGGCTTGGACCTCACAATCACAGCACTTGCACAGGATCCCTTCCCAAAGTTTTATCCACATTTGTTAGGGGCTTCCCTTCCCCTAGCTTATTTCATATTTCAGGTCTCCCTCGTTGGGTTTTGACTTTTCACTGATGTCAAAGGGCCTCATTACACGGTAGGTGGGAAGGGTTTACTGGTACCAGTAAGGGCAGTGATACCGGTAAACCCTTACCACCTTACTACGAGGTCCCTTTGCGGGACCCGACCTTAACGGCTGGTGTAGACCAGCTGTTAAAGTTGGGACCCGCAAAGAGACCTTGGTGCTAATTACGGTACCGCAATTTGCGGTACCGTAATTAGCCCCTTCCCCATTCTTATTGAGCCCTATGGGGCAAAAATGGGAATGGGGAAGGGCCATGAAGAAAGGCGGAATTACCGCCCCCCTAACCTTGGAATGGGGTGGTAATTCCCCTTTCCTCCATGGTGGTACCGGTATGGTACTGGCGGCAACCATGGTGCTAATAGCACCATGGTTTACCGCATTTCGTGTAATGAGGCCCAAAGACTTTTGAATGTGTATTCGCCCCAGTGTCTCTTGGTTTTGGTAATTCCTTAACACAATCAGCAAAGTTCAAAGAGATCTTTCTCTTCAGCTAACCAGCACCAGCACCTAACTTTCCTGTCACTCTATGGCCACCCATTCTGGGCCCTCATCCTTCTCCCACCTGTGAGGCTAAGAACCTGAGGGTCATCGTCGACTCCAGACTCTCCTTCTCTCCTCACATCTCTGACATCTCTAAGAAATCAAACTACCTGCTGCACTTCCTCAGAGGTGTTGTTCCTTTCCTACCTTTCCCCCAGAAGCTCACTGTCTCCAGAGCTATGGTTCTATCTAGGCTGGACTACTGCAACAGCATCTTTCTAAATCTACCTGCCTGTATTCTCCGTCCTCTACAAATCATCCAGAACAGGACTGCGAGTCTTGTCCTTGGCCTCAAGCCCAGGGATCATATCTCTCCAGCTCTGAATTCTCTCCATTGGCTCCCAGTGGTGGCAAAGATCAGGTTCAAGACCCTCTGCTTTGTCCAAAAGGTCTTCTGGGGCCTGGACTGCAATACCTCCAACTCGCTCTACGAAATATCTTCCTAGTCGAGCTCTTCGCTCCTCCACCTCCAACTCCTTGAGGGTCAGTCGCATCTCCAAGCATTGAGTTGGGGGCAGATCTCTTTCTTCACTGGTACCTCCCTCTAGAACAGCCTTTCTGCCTATATGAAACTTCAGCAGAACCATCTCCGGGTTCCCGGAAGCACCTCAAGACCTTCCTCTTTGCTTCTGCCTTCTCTCTTCCTCTCCCCTGCTGATCTCCTGTATGATAAAATGCACTGGTCACAAGGCAACCCTCTGAACTCAGACCCAGGTCCCTGCCTGTCCACTGCATACCTGCACTGCCTCCTGGCACCCCCTGCATGTGTGGTCTATATCTGTAACCATACAGTCTGCTTTAATGCACTTAATAGACACCTGTTGACTGAACTTTTAACACTCACAGTTGCCACCTGTTGGCTGCATTACTTGTTGTGTTCGGATTCCTTGTCCTGCACTTATCCATCCTCCCACCCCTCTCCCCTGGCACTTCTCCCCTCCCTGCTCCCTTGCACTTGCGCGATCTCAATGTCACTAGGACTAGTAAGATTGTTGTTTTTGTCCTCCCTCTGTTTCCGCTTCCTTGCCTTGTCGCGCCTTGAAACACTTGTGTATAGGCACGTTATAAATGCCATATCATATCATATATCTATGCAATCACCTTTTACTTGCCCTTTCAACAGGATTAATCTTGACTATTGTGCATTGCAGAGTTTGTTCAGCTTTTCGCTTTATAACAAGACTTAAAACATTTTGCAGAGACTTTTGAATGAGCTACTTTCTTTCTCCGGACCACTCCGCTACTCTGTATCAATGGCTTCACAGTTATCAGTAACTTTAAAGTTTACTACTATGTTTGCTTTCTTTCGCGTCTCATCAGCATGCATGCAACCTTCAATTATGAGATACACTATCACGGCTTTAATCTATCCTTGACACAAACCGGATTTTCATGTCTTTCACTAACTCACTGAGTGTGTGCATTCATTTCTTGTTTCTGCAGCTTTGATTCATGAGTCAAGGTTGATGCTACAGGCTTGGCTTTGCCTCCCCAAATCTTTAGTTCAACTGGGAGGGTGGCTGGCATCCTTGACCCACAATGCCAGCTTCTTATCTGGGGTTTGGCTTTCTCAGTGTATCCTTCACTGTTTCCTGTGGGCAACGACCCCCTGCAGGGACCTTCAGGGTTTCCATACCCTTCGCATTGCTCCCTCAATCAATCATCCTGCTCCAGTGAGTTCATCTTCATCTCAGAAGATCTGCTCCTTCTCGCATCTCACTTCACTCAGAGTGTGTCTCTATGTTCCGCCTTTTATCCATATGTGGGAGCTAATGTGTATCAGATGTATGTGATTATGGTCAAGTGTCTGACTTTGCCTGACCTAATTAACGGGACATGTCCAATGAAATACATAAGGGTTAGCCTGTTTACTCTCACTCATTCTCTTCCTCGGCGCAGTGTCTGTGCAGAAAGGGAGGGTAGTGGAAAGTTGGAAATTCCTATAAAATAGGATGGGGTATGGGCACAGGAAGGTGGGAATACTGTGCCTCACCATCGGTTGCCTCACCCCCACTCCCCGAAGATCCCAAACCCAGGTGATCTTCCGCACTGGTCCAACCCCAGGGTCTGGATCCAAAGACGATGGCCATGTTCTGGCCACCTGAGAGAGAGAGAGATCCCGGGGACTAGCAAGTGAGAAACCCTTTGGTTTCTCACACCACTAATATTGATTAGTTTAGCAGTGAATTTGACCCTTGGAGGCTCAGCTGCAGAAAGAGTATATCGGACTTGCACATTGGCAAATGGCCTAAAAGGAGTCGGCGAAGATGTAGCGCAAAAGAAATCAAAATCAAAACGTTCTACGGAAGAATATCTATCTTTGAAAGAAAAATGGGAGCTTCTGTATCACTTCCACTGGTTCGAGTGACCAGTTTGCACTCAATGTAGAGGAACTCCAATAAGCTTGCACAATTCACACATTAAATGTGATGGGCATGTAAAAAGGTATAAGGCATTCCAAAACAGTGATTCTAGCACAGTGCAGCTTGTAGTATGAAACGTCTAAAGACTGAAAAGCAGCATGCCAACAGCAATCCTTTGGAGGCCAGCTAAGAGGAGAACTGAAGGTTTGAAAGGGGTAATGGAGACCTTCCTGCCATCACACATGAACCCAGGGTCAGAAGGAAGCTCTGTTGCTTTTGAAGGGCAAGCAGATTGGAAAATATAGGTCAGAAGTTAGATATTAAGAATGTTTACAGCCTGATGGTTACCCTTCAAAAGAACACACTTTGGAATGGCATCCTGTGGATTGTGATCTTGACACCAAGACTATCTTATTAGGAGTTTGGTGGTGCAGGAATTAAGTGTGGGTAATTCTGTTAGCTCCTTTTGTTCTGCACCGCCAAACTGCAAGTAGGGCGGAATCACCACTGGTGGAATTACTTAGCAGCAAATCTGCGATTTCTGGAGCAGTGGAGGATCTACCTCCCGCTTAATACTTGAGGTACATTCTTCATTTTCCCTCCATTTTACTCCCATGGACTCCAGAAAATGGGGATTAACACTGCTTACCATCACTTGTAATCCTGGAGTAAATCCACAGAACCAAGTGGTTGTAACGGTTATTACCTTTAGTGGTATCTCATAACGAGGCCCATATCTATTGGGGATGTTATTTTGCTGACCTTTGTGCAGAGTGAGGAAAGGAATGTAGGAGAACTATGAAAGCAGTGTCTGAGCTGAGTGGTCATGCCTTGGTGTGCATCTGAACTAGGTGCTTAGGTCGGAACTGGAAGCTCAGGCCTCAGAGTGGGTCTGAGTTGGGTTCTCAGGCTTCAGTTTGTGTCTGACATGGGTGTTAAGCCCTGAGTATGGGCCTGATGCCTGTCAGCATATATGAACCAATGAGCATCATGGATTTCTCTTACCTGTGCTCATTCAATTCAAGGCACTGGAAACCTTCTTGGTGAACAGAATTGTGTAAGTTCTGTACACTCCCCCTTACACTGCGTTACACTTGTTGTATGCTGCTTTTGGTATGTTTCATTGGAAGCTAGGCCTGAAAAGTTACTATATGTTGATCCTATATTTTGCTCATACAATAACTTTGATTACTTGTATGTTCTTGTTAAAAACCTAAATTGAGTAAACAAAAATCTACTCAAAAATAATAGTAATAAAAGTGGATACCACCTTGTCAGAACCTTGTTTGCTGCTGAAACATTGTCCAGAAATTCGAAAACGACATACGTGATATGCAGTGTCTGATTATTCAAGCAAAGCTTGGTAAAAAAAGATATAGATTTTTGACGTCCCTCTAATACTACATTTTATACAATGTTAATTATTTACAGAGATATTTGGATGTATTTCAATGATTAAAGATGGTTTTAGTCTTTTAAAACATTAATAATGGAAGTTATCATTTTATTAACAACTGTGTGTATATTTTGTATGCATTTATTGTTGCACGACGTGTATGGCATAGCTATGCCAAAATGCATTTTGTTGATTAATTGATTGATTGAACATAGATGCACAACATGAATCTTAATATCACCTTGGGTCCTGATTCACAGAGCATTTTCCAATGGGATTGTGCCATTATAAAACACTTCTCTGAATCATGCCCTTAGCGCCCAATTCATGGAAAGTGTGCATAGATCCCGCAAAGCATGCTTGTCGAGAGTGACTCTGCACACATACGATTTTCTCTGCACAATGAGTATTCATGGACTTGTCCCCGCAAGGTAAGCCCATACGCAAGTCGCGAATGGAATGCCCCTGACACACCCCCCGGCAAAGCAGATTCAGCCACTAATACCTACTTTTGTGCGGTCCTCAGCTGCAAACTCAAGCGCCCATGTAATCCTGCATGGGGTCCCTCGCAAACAAGCCAGAACCCCAGTGAAACTGCGTAGTGTCCCTCAGAACTAATTCTAGGACACCATTAACATGCACAACAAGTATCCCTCTGCTGCACGGCCTTGGCCTCTCATTTCACTACCAAAACTCAGGACATCCTCTCCACCCTCTCTTCCTCTACCTTCTCTTCCTCCTCCTCTATCACACATGGCCCATCTGAGGCCGTATATCCTCATTTCTCCTCCTTTCCCCTGTTCACCCCTGGCGATGTTTCTAGACAAGTCCGATCTATGAAAGTCTTGTCAAAGCAGGTTCTCCCCTGCTCATCCAGAACAATCAAGGACCACATCGACACCCTTGCACCAGCCTTGGCCAATTTCTGCAATCACTCCTTTGTCACTGGAAATGTCCCCTCCCCTTTAAGCACTCTCTTGTGCACCCTAAAGAAGCCCTTGGCCGATCATCTCTCTATGGCTATCTATTGCTGGATCTCCATCACTCCTTTCCTGGGCAAACTCTTGGAAAAGCTGACCATCTCCCAGCTTAATCTACATACTGAATCTGTCGGTTGCCTCCATAACCACCAGTCTGACTGCAGAGCTGCCGGAAGCATGGAAACTGCTCTCCTGAACACCCGTGATGACTTGCTCTACCATCTTGACTATAATCTCCCTTCTGCCCTCATTCTCCTTGATCTATCCTCTGCTTTTTACACGGTCAACCATGCCATCCTGTTCAATTGTCTCTGGGACAACCTTGGTATTATGACCGACTATCTAAGGCCCAACTGGGGTCTTTCCTCTCTTCTATCTCTCTCTCTACTTGTGGTGTTCCCCAGGGATCTAACCACTCTCCCTTGTTCTTCAACCACTGCCTGGCACCTCTTGCCCACTGCATTGTTACTTTCTGCCCCAATTTTCAATGTTATGCAGATGACACTCTGCTCTCTTTAAGGCTCCCCTCAGCCAGCTCTGATTCTTCTCTTATAACAGACTGGCTAGCCGCAATTCAGGAATTGTGTGCCATCAATGATCTCTACCTTAATGCCAGTTAGGATTAGATCCTCCTCATTGGGACACCTGTTCCCTCCTTTCCTCTCTCTCTCTCTGGTCGCCCACTCTGGGCCCTCTTCCTGCTCCTTCGTGTGAGGCTAAGATCCTTGATGTCATTTTCGGCCCCACCCTCACCTTCTCTCCTCACATCTCTGATGTCTCTAAGAAGTCAAACTTTCAGCTGCACCTGCTCAGATGTATTCTTCCTTTTCTCACTTTCTCCCAGAATCTCACTGTCTCCAGAACTCTGGTCCTCTCTAGGCAGGACTCTTGCAACAGCCTATTTCTAAATCTTCCTGCCTCTACTCTTCAACCTTTACAGCTGATCCAGAACAGGACTGTGAGACTTGTTTTTGACCTCAAGCCCAGGGATTGTATCTGACCAGCTCTGAAATCTCTTCATTGACTCCCTGTGGCTCCAAGGATCAACTACAAGACCCTCTGCATTGTCCACAAGACTTTCTGGGGCTTGGGATCGCTCTACCTCCAATGTTCTCTTCCAAAACATCTTCCTTCTCAAACTCTCTGCTAATCCAGCTCCAAATCTCTGAGGGTTAGACACTTCTCAAAGCAGAGAGTTGGGGGCAGATCTATCTACTCGGCTGAGCCTCCCTCGGGAACAGCGTCCCTGCCTCTCTCAAACCTGAGCAGAACCACCTCCAGTTCCAGATGCAACTCAAGACCTTCTGCTTGTTCTCTTCCCCTCCCCTGCTGATGCCCCTGACTGCTCTGTGCACTGGTCACTTGGTCACCCTCTGAACATGGGCCCAGGCTCCTGCATGTCCAGTTGCACCTGCACTGCCTGCGGGCTCCCCAGCAGTTACGGGTCTTTATCTGCAAGCCTATAATCCCTTCTCTCTGCACATATGAGCCACCTGCCGGCTGCACTTGTGAGTTAACTGCACTTCCACTTACCCTCTCCCCTGGCACGTCCCCCTTCCCTCTTCCCCGAACATGCACAATCTGAATGACACAAGGCCTAGTAAAATGGTTATTTTGTCTTCCCTTGTTTCCCCCACCTTGTCTTGTTGTGCCTATAAACACGTGTGTACAGGCGCATTATAAATGCCACATCATATAATTTCCTAAAAGTCAACATTTCCTGGTGAATATGCATGCGAACCCACACAAACCATTCCTGCACCCCGCAAGACTGCTTATGCGCACCCCTAACTTCTATCAGAACCCTGACTGCATGCATGCACCCCTAAATCCAAAATGCAATCTTACCTTTGCAGTGATTCTTATGCGCAGGTATCTGTACGCCTACCTTCGGGTGGCGGTTACATCGAGAGCTTTGCATGGTCATTTTCCAGGCATGAGGTTTCACGGTCAGATCCATTAATGCAATTTCACCTGCACAGTTGTGAGCATATGTTAGAGTGCCTGTGGCCCGACCATCGTAACAGCCACATTTTCCCATGTTCTTCCCCATTTTCCTTGCCCCGCCCACTACCCTGGCCTCTCCGCAGGCCACACCTATGCTCTGCAAGGTGTCTCGCGCAGAGCGATCGACTGCACACACAGACGTGTCGAGTCTGTGTGAAGTCCCTGCAAAGTACGGAAAAGTCCTGAGCAGTCAATTCCATGAGTCAATAAACAGAAAGTTCCTATTTCCCCACGCAAAACATTCCATGAATCAGGCCCTTAGTGTTTTTACTGAAAATGTATCACAAAGATCGATGCCCTTCCACATCAGGTACTTCTTTTCCCTATAAATGAATTCCTCGGTTCTATGGCCAATTTATTGCTTTTTCTATAGAGAACAAACGTTTGAAAGAGACAATTGAGCAACTGCTGCATAACACATGTAACATTAATTGTATTGCCTTGAAGAAGCGTGTCACATCTGTTAATGCATTTTGACCATTAGAGAAGGAACAGATGTGAGACACACATCCTTCGGACCCTCCCTTCCAGCCCATGCTGCTCAAGGCACACAGGTTTCTACCACATGGAGGGCGACCGGCACGGCAAAGTCAAATTCAGAGTCACAAGAGACCAAGGGATCCAGATCTGGAGACAGCTGTCCCAACGCCCTGGGAGACTCAATAGGAAGGAAGTGAGGACTCTACTCTTTTACTGGATTCTTATCTCATTTTTAAATTACTTATTTCTCGTTTAACCCAGTCCTCTTTTTCCCAATGATGTCTATTAAGAAAAACCAAGGGTTTTTACCTCCCTCAGATTTTCGCACTGCTGTCCAGGCCCATGCTATAGCTCACCCTAACAATGGTAATGCCGACTTTTGGCCTGTCTGTGACTTCTCAGTCACCCTTGGAGCCTGTTTTACACTCTGCAGGCTTTGTTATTTCAGGCACACCATAATTTGATCACCTTGTCCCATCCTAATGCTTTTTTATCGGTTGCATGCTTACTGTCAAGCGATTTTCAAGCTCTGTTGCATTATGTACAAGGCTGTGGTTTTGGGTGAGCCTCCCTACTTTCCACAACGTTATCAATTTCCGGAGGTTCAAGATCGACTCATAGCCAAGAGTTTCTAAGACGCACTATCCCTCGAATCAAGCACATCCGATATTCTCTTCAAGCTTTTGCACAGCTGCAGCACTCCTTGTCTATCATTCTTTACACCTTTCTTGCCGTCCTATCTGCTCTCTCCTGGTCTTTTGAAAGCCCTTTAAGTTATATTCATTGCCTTTGTCTATTCTTAATATTTGTGTTGGAGAATTCCATCTGTTTATATTATTTGTGAAGTTGTAGCAATTGAATATTGAATATGTAATTTTGAGTCTATTGCATGTCTGACAGTGCTTCACAAATGGTATTAATCAATAAATAAACACATATATAATCAAAGCACATCTGACTCACTGTTGAGAGCAGGTTGTTATTCGCGTGTTCCTTATTCACCACCCAAACCTTGTCTACCTCCATTGCATATCCCTCTGTTGCTTAATCACTTGGTTTGTGCTCCTATGGGGAACTCTGGAGATTGGAGATTTACCAGTAGGCCTCTGCACCCTGGGTCTCCTGTGTGTGGTATTTCTAAATGTTCTCATAGGATAATATTTCCGTGCCTTGAAACACTTGTGTATAGGCACGTTATAAATGCCTTATCATGTCATATAAGCGTTGGGGTTGCCGAAAATGTTTAATATGGGGTTACTTTTAACATTATTTACAGAGCCTCTTTTGGTTCCCAGTCCACACCTGTTTGTGATATATGGAAACCCCTTGCATGCACAGAAGATGTGAATGTTTGTTTGGAACGCAGTCTGGTAGTTTTTGACGCACTGTTACATTCGAGGGAGGATTGGATTACTTTTGACGTAGTGTATGTTCTCTTTTAATGGCACCGGGAAGCTATCATATATAGCTCATTCATTGGTGGTATGTTTTGGGATCAGAAACAGGCAGCATGTTGACGACCTGCTTTCATAAACAGCTCTCAGTTCCCAGTAGATTGTCTCAACCAACAACAAAAACCGCAGAAGCACAGCAACCTTGACGGTTATATGTGCTTTGTGATAAATGCATTTTGTCTCACGACCATCTCGATTGGGAGTTGTTTTGCCTCACCCACTTCCTTTATTAAATGGGCAAGCTGAAAGAAACGTTTGAGAGCAAGCTTATTTTCCCAAGAGTCTTCAGGCCTAGCCCTCGTATAAGAAAGCGCGCGCTGCTGGTGAAAGTCTCTTTACGGTTATCTGCGTTCACCAGGCCATGGTGCAGGAAAGCTGAAAAAAGAGAGTTCGGAAAGAACTAATGACGTCCATGAACTTCACTCTGTAGAGTTGCGGCATAGACGATAAAACATGCATTAGTGTCCTCAGACAGTATCTCACCACTGACGGACATTGGCTACCCTTTCCTCATCAAAGAGCGCCCCCTCCCCCAATTGATTCTGTACACACGCGGCTCTTGCACTGAGCTGCAGATTTATCAGTTCCCACACCCCACATCCCTCCAAGGCCATAGAACATGCGATATGAAAAGAAAAGCCGTGTGCTTACAGCACAAGCTGAGGTAGGCTGCTGTTGCAAGTTTTGCCGGAGAGAGCTTCGATATTTATATGGTAACCCCACCCCCGAATTGTTGCATGTGGAGGGAGCCTTGTTCTGAATGCTTCCACGCAAAATGACCATTAAAAAGTAAGAAAATGTCAATATAAATATGCATAGACCGAATAGTAATACTATCACCAGTTTGTTATATACTGCTTCATGTCAGATGCCCCTTCTCCTTCTAACCACTGTAATAATAGTTATTAGTACAATGTACTGCTATTCAGCTGATCACCCTCAGAAAAATGAAGAGCTGAGGTAGCTCTGCCCAGTTTTTTACCTGTGAAGTTCAGACTGGCCTGATGTCAGGATCTATCCACCTGAATATCTACTTTTTGGTCTCGTGCATATGCTTTTTTTATTATTTTCCTCCAGGTGATTTTGTCAGGCATCCAATTCAATCTAGGTGCTTGAATGTAGGCCTTGCCTCTTGGTATCAGCCCACATAGCTGGCTCCCTGGTGTGCATGATACCGCCGTGTTTCCTCCAAGGCACCTCACAGTCATTATAACAGTCCCCCTCGCCACTTCTCTTGCCTCTCCTCCAAACCTTCTCCCCTCACCCACTCACCTGCCTCTTCTTCCCACTGCTGGCTGCTCACCTGCCGCAGTTCGTGAGCCACCATAACATGCTACATCTGCTCCCAAAGGGAGAAGGGACTAGTAGAAGTCGTCTTCGTCTTTCTCCTTGGTAAACATCTTTATTTTGTAGTTTGTTTTGTTTGTTTTTAAACTTATGCGAGGCCACTGCAACACTTCTCCAGTTATTAAACTGATAATGGCAATCCACAAAACACGTCCACAAAACACGCTCAGGATTCATCATCCACAATGAGCTGGATTCTGCATTATATGGGTCTGTTCTTTGGGAGACGGGGGCTTGCTGCTTAAATAAAGTCACACAGAGCAACTGATCACAACCAACTCTAAAATTATAATCGAATGAACAACATGTTATGCTGGTGTATATTGATTCATGTGACTGCTACGCTGGGTCGGACAGTCAGCGATGCAGCCAGTTGCAGCTCGAGGGGCTCGACTGGCTCGAAAATTTCCTTCAAGGCAGACATCGGTAAATGCTTGTCGATGCACTTCTCCTAGCTTCTTCACTGGGCTCATGTTATCCTTTAAGGTAGATGGCCCAAAGCTGAGCAGAGTGTTGTGGGCGGCTGCCTTGTCCTTGGTTTGGTTCTTAGACTCTCTGGAACTTCCCACCTAGGAAGCCTGCTGCAGAGCCTAGCAGGGCACTCTGTGTGCTGGCTGGGTACCAGTTCTGGAGCTGCTGGAGGGTCCTCTGGATTCAGCATCTCCCTTTGATCCCTGGGAGATGTTTAGGGGATAGATCTTTTTTCCCTCGTGTAGGTCCTGGATTTTCCTTCACTTGATGAAGTTATAAGGCAGAGCGTACCTTCAGCCATGGTCCAATGCTGATTTCTTCTTGTTACTACTTACAAAGTCTTCAGATGATCTTTGAAAAGAGGGGTTTGGCCCTCTTTTAAAGCCAAATGGACCACAGGGATTGGTGTAGGCTGACCCTACCTTAATGAACCAATCCTGGGTCTACACCAACAATCTCCTCTATGCGTGAGGTCATAGCCAGAGTGCTTTGCAACAGAAAAGGTAAAGGAGTGAAAACATGTATTACTAAGTTCCACCCATCTTCCTGTCTGTTGTGGTTCAAAGGGTCTCTCTCGTTAATGGAGCTATCTGTGGTTCCTGGCAGGTCTCCCTTGAAGCTGTGGTGAGACCAGAGACCAGACTCTCTGGCTCCACAAAACCACATACACATACCTTCTGAATGGGGTCCCCCTGCGTGGATGACTACTGTAAACACACAGTCCCAGGAGTGACATTTCACTGTCAATCGATACTGAGGGCGGGAGCTGGCTTCAGGTTGACACTGTGCATATGAAAGTGTGTTCGGGTTTCCTGTCTCCTGTGTTAGCCTCTTTAGCCAGGCCCCATGTCAGCCTGTTTGAATTAAACTCTGATTAGTATGCCAATGCTGTCACCAGCTACATGGCTGAACAAACACTGTTCTCATTTCAGCAATGCGCCTCTAGCAGTCAAAAGCTTTCTAGAGTGATATTGAAGCATGCATTTGTCAGGCATCTTTCTTGAAAAGAAGCTCCCTCCCAATTTGACTAATCGACAATGCATCATTTGTAGACATGTGAAAGAGTTCCATTGAACATGGTCTCAAAATATCAGTGCATTTTGACAAGTGGCAAACACCCTGGAACTTGAGTTCATTCAATTTCCCATAGAAGAATCTGTTTTAATCTGTGTATGTTAGCGAATTCTTTTCATAAATCTCTCAGTTGTCTGAATAAATCCTTAGCATTATTTTGAAGTAAATCAATGAATTCCCCCATTGAAATTCACATTCAGAATTGTTGCCATTCGAAATCAACAATCTTTTAGTGTTTTTATTAATTATTCAAGTCATTAAAGTATAGCCTCAACAGAATTAGTCTCTGTGTGACTGAATACCAAATTTACCTGTGTATTGTGTACATTACTACACAAACTCCTAAGTTGTATCTGTAGTGTTAAAAACCCAAACCATAGTCCCCTTAAGAGCAACCCCTTTTCCTAGCATCTTACCTGTTATGTCCCTCTGACCTTCTCCTTTAAAACCGATTTCAGATTTTAACAGCTAAACTCCATCCTTAGCTGCATGGCATTGTAAATTCTGTGTTAAATGAATTTTCATTTGACTTTTGTTTTTTCCTTGTGCAATTGCTTTCTCCCGAAATCGATTGTTCCTTTTCTCTCCACATTGCTCTGGTGTGCTGATCAGTATCCTATAAGCTTCCCTATCTCATCAATTATAGCAACACTGTCCCCTAGCAGTTGTGAGTAGCCGTGCGAGTAACAATCAAAATCTGATTCTGCCGTTTTGCACCAAAAACAGGTTTTCACTTTCTTTGCTGACTTCCCATCTGGGGGTGGTGGGCTTTCATTAAAATCCAATTGTGTTCTATATCCCTACTCCTTGCCACTGCCTTCCATTCAAAGGAATTAAGTTAGCTAATGTTTGTAGGTGAGTTTTGCAGGGGGGAATGCTAAACTTTGATTCTATCATTTGATTAAAAACTGTTCTTTTTCCTGTTTAGCCATTAAAGATCCGTGTAAACTGTGCTAGGATTTCTGAATCAATTGTTCTGTAGGAGTCTTTGTATTTGTGTTGCCACAACATTGTTGGCTGTTGTAAAATTGTTTGATTGTTCTTTTTCATTAAACCATAAATTAATAAATATCTTATTGATACACACCGGGCTGGTTCCTAGTCCATTGTGACACGCAGTGTTTGTAAAGGTTGGGTGGGAGACAGGTTGGAGGCCTACTCAGAAAGATTCTGTAGTATATGTTAGATAAACAGTATTTTTATTGTGCGCCACTGTAACGCTCACCTTATTGGTCCACGGGGGCACCTCTCGAATAGCTTGGATGCTCTTCGGAACCCTTCGCCTGTCCTGGTATCTAGATAATCGAGGGGAAACTCTTGTTTTCTATAAGGGTGCGCTCTCCGTCCTGACGTGCTGGGCAGGGGCGCATCGAAGAAAAACGCCAAGCGGCGCTGAGAGCGTCCTAGTAAGAGGCTAACCTGTGGTTTTGTTTTGTTCTGTAGGTCCCGATAACCTGGAGAAGAATGGCCCCCAGGAATCCGACGGGATGAAAGATGTCTTGAAGATGTTGGCCTTCCGGGCGACCAGTGGAGTTGGTAAGGATGGCGATGGTTCTTGCCTTGGATGACTTCGAAGCCAAGAGGTGCTGCAGAGCAGGTAAGGATGGTAATAGTTCTTGCCTTGGATGACTTCAAAGCCGAGGGGTGCTGCAGAGCAGGTAAGGATGACGATGATTCTTGCCTTGGATGACTTCGGAGCCGATGGATGCTGCAGAACAGATAAGGATGGCAGGGCAGGATCTGATGAGCGTCACGCTGCAAAGGCAGAATAACGCAAAGGGCGTGCTCTTAGTCGGGCGTGGTTTAAATAGCAAGGTGGTATCCCAGTTTTCTTTGGGGCAGGCCCCACCCTGAAGGCTAGACAGCAGAATGCAGTTCCCCAGTATTCCGCATGGGGGCGGCCATGTTTGTCCTCTGTCCATAGAAACCCCGTCCCAGCAAGCGTCTCCTATGCCAACTGCGCCAGGACTGGCTCCAAGGCATCCGAGGGCCCCGAATAAGGTCCTTAGGGCCCCGTGAGCCCTTGGTAGGGATAAGATCGTGACAGCACTCCCTCTTAAGGCCCCTCTCAAGGTGGTTGTCCGGCCGGGTCCTGGCTTGGAGGGAAACATCCGATGGAAACGCTGGAGCAAGCGAGGGGCATAAACATACTCGCTCGGTTCCCGTGTCCTTTTCCTGAGGTCCATATCCTTTCCAATCTACTAGGTAGTAGAGTCTCGATCTTACCAACTTGGAGTCCATAATGTCTTTTACCTCATACTCAGGTTCCCCCTGAATGCCAATCGGCTTAGGGGGAGCAGTTACACGGGTCCCCGGCCTAAACGTTTTCAGGAGAGATACATGGAATACTGGGTGTATTCTCATATGGTCTGGTAGTGTCAGTTGCACAGCTGCTGGATTAATGATGGCCTCCACCGGGTACGGTCCCAAGAACCGGGGACGAAATGTTCATGTTCTTTTAATTGGTACAAGCTTGGAAGCAAGCCACACTAAATCTCCAACCTGATAAGTAGGGGCTTCGGAGCGACGCTGGTCCGCGCATCTTTTCTGGCATGCCTTAGCATGTCGTAGGTGCTCCTGAGCTTTCGCGAAGGCTTGAGTGATGGTGGTGTGTAGAGTCTCTACTGCAGGCATTTCCAGGGTTGTAGGGATGTCGAGTTCAGAAGTGTGTGGGTGTCGTCCATAGATCGTAAAGAATGACATTTGTCCTGTGCTGCTATGTTGCAAATTATTATATGCGTACTCCACAATCCATAGAATTTCCTTCCAATCCCCTTCACCCTGGTGCAGCATGCAGCGTAAGTACTGCTCGAGAGTCTGATTTTTTCTCTATATTTGGCTGTCGGTCGGTGGGTTGTCGCTAGTGGACAGCCGGATGTCTATCTGGGCCAAAGAGCAGCATTTCTTCCAGAAGCTAGACACGAATTGGGACCCACGATCTGATATTAGGGCTGACGGGAATCCGTGTAGGCGTACTATATGTTCCAACAAGACTTTGGCGAGGCCAGAAGCAGTCGGAAGACCCTTGAAGGGGAAGAAATGGGCCATTTCAGAAAATAAGTACACAATCCCCAGGATGGTATTGAAACCTTGACATGGAGGAAGGTTGGTGATAAAATCGAGTAACAACGTGTGCCATGGGGCTGGGGGAATGGCCAATGGCTGAAGGAGCCCGGCAGGGCTTTGCTTGCTAGACTTGTTTTGGGCACAGACACCACATGAAGACACAAACTCAGTTACATCCTTGCGCCAAGTTGGCCACCAGTACTTCCTTTGTATCTTAGCTAAGGTTTTGGTGATTCCTGGATGGCCCTCCATGAGGGAGTCATGGTGCTCGGAGATGACCTATCCTTGTAATTCCTTCATTGGAACGAATAGCCGATTTCGGTAGTACGGCAGTTGATTCTTGACACTATAGTGCTCTCCCCTAGAGGCCCACTCTTGTAGCTGCTCCTGGGTGAAGACCTGTTGGATTTCGTAGAGCAGTTCACTCTGGGTCATGGTGGTAGTAATACCTAGTACTCTATTCTCCGGTATGATGGCCACTGGGTCCGGCGGTGTGTGTGCCATGTCATCTGTGCCCATGCGGGAGAGAGTGTCAGCTTTGCCGTTTTTGACCCCGGGTCGGTAAGTAATCACAAAGTCATATTCTGCAAAGAAAAGGGCCCAGCGTAGCTGCCGTGATGATTGAGCCTTCGCTCCTTTCAGGTACTGGAGATTCCTGTGGTCAGTTATTACGGTGACAGTGTGCCTGGCCCCCAGCAGGTAGTGCCGCCAGGCCTTAAAGGCTGCTTTAATGGCCAATAACTCCTTATCAAAGATGCCGTAGTTGAGCTCCGCAGGCGTGAACTTCCGTGACCAAATGGCCACCGGGTGCAATTGGCCTGTTAAAGGGTCTTTTTGGGACAAAACCGCTCCCATGGCTAGACTGGATGCATCAGTTTCCACGAAGTAGGGAAGATCTGGACACGGATGTCGCAAAATGGGGGTGCAGGTGAACCTGGTCTTCAGTTCTTGAAAGGCCTTTTCCACTTCTTCAGTCCAATTAAAGGTCTTGTTGCATTTTCTGAGCAATGAAGTAATTGGGTGCACAACTTGGGAGAAACCCGGGATGAAGCGGCGATAGAAATCTGCAAACCCCAACATGCTATGGACTCCTTTGATTGAAGTGGGGGCTGGCCAATTGAGGACTGCGTCCACCTTATGAGCGTCCATTCGTATGCCTTGGGGGAAAGGACAAAACCCAGGAATTACACCTCTGTAACATGGAACGAGCAATTTTCCAGTTTTGCGTACAGATGGTGTTCTTGAGGTTTAGCCAGGACCGCCCGCATGTGCTCAATGTGTTCTTGTTCAGACGTTGAGTACACCAGAATGTCGTCGATGTATACTAGAGCACAGACATTGATGAGTTGTCAGAGGACGTCATTCATAAAGTACTGGAACGCAGCAGGGGCATTGCATAGGCCGAACAGCATTACTTGATACTCAAACAGGCCGTATTTGGTACAGAAGGCCGTCTTCCACTCGCACCAAGTGGTACGCCCCTCTCAGGTCCAGTTTGGTGTAGATTTTGGCTTCCTTGACCTGGTCCAGTAACTCCGGAATCAAGGGTAATGGATAGCGGTTTTTGATGGTCACCTGGTTTAATGCACGATAGACTATGCACGTTCTTAAGTCACCTTCCTTTTTCAGAACGAAGAATAACAGCGCCGCGGCCGATGACTTGGACTGGCGGATGAACCCATTGGCCAGGTACTGCTTCAGGTACGTCTTCATGTGCTGATTTTCGGGCTCAGTGAGCGCGTAAATGCGTCCACATGGAATCTGGGCTCCTGGTAGCAGGTCGATTTGACAGTCGTAAGGTCTGTGGGGGGGGGGGCAACGTGTTTGCCTGCTCCTTCTGGAAAACTCTTGGAAATCTTGGTAGTGAACCAGCAGGGTTGCGACCCCTCCGAGGGCATGGGCCAATCCCTCCCACACCGGGAAACTTGCGAGTTTAGTCTTCCGCCCTTTTGGGTAACAAGTATGCGTACAGCTGTGGGCAAAAACTAGTTCGCACGCTCGCCAGTTGATTCAGGGGTTATGAGCAACCAGCCATGGCATTCCCAGGATCAGCCGGAACTGGGGAGCTTTGATCAGGTCAAACACTATAATTTTGCGATGGCCATCTTCGCACAGGAGGGTAAGTTCAGTGGTGCACTCTGACACAGGACCTGAAGCGATTTCGGTGCCATCAACTGTGGTTACGGTTTCTGCAGTTTGCTTTGGGCACAGGACTAGGCCCGTCTTTGCTGCAAGGTCTCAATCAATATAGTTCCCCACTGCTCTGCTGTCGAGGTAGACTTCCAACGAATGCCTATCCGACGACTGTTGGTGTGGAATTAAAATCACTGGTAGTGTGAAATGGGAGGTCTGAAGCTGGATTTCTTCGCTCGACCATTGGACCCCTACAATTGCCGGGCTTGGTCATTTCCCGATTCTTCTTCGGGGGTTTTCTTATCCGTGACACCGACGGCTCGTCTGGGGGGCTTGACCAGGCATTCCTTTAAGAAATGGCCTGCTTTCCCACAATACAGGCACAATTGCATCTCTCTCCTTTTGTCCCTTTCAACTTTGGTTAACGGGGGCCTGATCCCTCCTATCTGCAGGGGTTCACTGGTTCCGTCAGAACCCCGCAGAGCATGATCCTTGGGACGTACAAATAAGGGGCGCAATCCAATTTCCCTCGGTCACTCTTCCTATCTTGTAGTCGACGATCCAACTGGACTACCAAACCAATGAACTCGGCACAATTCCGGGGTGGGTCCACCACTTGGGCCAAGACGTCCTTTAACACCCCACGAAGACCCCGGTGGAATAACTTAGTATGTTTATCCTCAGGCCAATCTGCCTCAACCACCAGTCGATTGAATGTCGCAATGTAGGCCAGCAGATCCTGGCTCCCTTGACGAAGAGACAAGAGTTCGTTATCTAGGGCCTGTCCATGGTGGCGTCGGGCGAAATGTTTTTCCAGCTCCCGCTGAAATCCATCAAAGTCTTGAAGCAGAGGGACATTTCGGCTAAAGAATGGAACTGACCAGTCAGCTGCACTCCCGCTAAGGTAGGATAAAACGAAAGCCACACGTGCTTGGTCCATAGGAAATGCCCCAGGCCTGCACAGAAAGTGGAAGCAACATTGGTTCATGAAGGTGGTGTATTGCCGGGGATCTCCCGCAAACCGTTCTGGAGGAGCCAGTGGCACAGCCCCAGGGAGGATAATCTGAACCGTATTGCTTGTGGTAGCTGAGGTAGATTGACCAACTCCAGGCAACGGGGCTTGTCCTGCTTGTGACTGAAAAAGTTGCCTCCCGAGGTCATCCGTCCTCTCCTTGGCAACAATCAACTCCTTTCGTAACGAGTTGGTTTCATGCCGCGCAGAATGAACCTCCGCGCACGACTGCCCCAGCAACTGGGCTTACTGGTCTGTTTCCGAAGTTTCCATAGTAGACGCCCAGGTGGATGATTTATTTAGGGCTTCGCGTTCTGTAACGCTCACCTTGTTGGTCCACGGGGGCGCCTCACGAATATCTGGGATGCTCTCCGGAACCCTTCACCTGTCCTGGAATCTGGATAATCGAGGGCAAATTTTGTTTTCTATAAGGGTGCGCTCTCCGTCCTGCTGCGCTGGGCAGAGGCGCGTCGAATGATGGCACCGTACCGCCGAGTTTCTTCACTGGCGAGGGCCGGAGTTCAGACCGGCTGCAACTCCTTCTTTCAGGTAAGTCTTTCAGGCGAAAGCAATTCCTTTTAGATGCAAGCAAAGTCTTTAGTTGAATTTGCAACAATGACTTTCTCGCTTGTTGTTGCAGGTAGCGAGTGCTGCGGTAGAAGCCGAAACCCAGTTCGAAAAGGTAAGAAGAACGCCAAGCGGCGCTGAGAGCATCCTAGTAAGAGGCTAACCTGTGGTTTTGTTTTGTTCTGTAGGTCGCAACAACCTGGAGAAGAATGCCCCCGGGAATCCGACAGGATGAAAGATTTCTTGAAGATGTTGGCCTTCGGGGCGACCAGTGGAGCTGGTAATGATGGCGATGGTTCTTGCCTTGGATGACTTCGAAGCCAAGAGGTGCTGCAGAGCAGGTAAGGATGGCAATGGTTCTTGCCTTGGATGACTTCGAAGCCGAGGGGTGCTGCAGAGCAGGTAAGGATGGTGATGGTTCTTGCCTTGGATGACTTCGAAGCCGAGGGGTGCTGCAGAGCAAGTAAGGATAGCGATGGTTCTTACCTTGGATAACTTCGGAGCCGGTGGATGCTGCAGAACAGGTAAGGATGGCAGGGCAGGATCTGATGGGCGTCACGCTGCAAAGGCAGAATAACGTGAAGCGCGTGCCCTAAGTCGGGCGTGGTTTGAATAGCAAGGCGGTATCCCAGGTGTCTTTGGGGCGGGCCCCACCCTGAAGGTTAGACCGCAGAATGCAGTTCCCCAGTATTCCGCATGGGGGCGGCCATGCTTGTCCTCTGTCCTTAGAAACCCCGTCCCAGCAAGCGTCTCCTATGCCAACTGCGCCAGGACTGGCTCCAAGGCATCCGAGGGGACCCGAATAAGGTCCTTAGGGCCCCATGAGCCCTTGGTGGGGATAAGATTGTGACAGCCACATACATTGTCGGGGAAGGAGTCCCTGGCTGGAGTGTGCCATTTAATAAAACTGTGACAACCTGCAGCTCTCCTTCAAGCTTCCTTCCACTGCCTCATCCTACTCCTCCTCTCTCATCCCTGACTGGCTGAATGCTATTCAGGCATAGTGTGCAGCCAGTGACCTCTGACTTAATGACAATAAGACTGAGATACTTCTTATTGGAATCCCAGCTCCCTACTTCCCTCCTACCTTCTCGCCGCCCTCTATGGTTTCCCTCCCCTCACCATCTTGTTAGGCGAAAAACATTGGTGTCATCTTTGACTCCTCACTCTCCTTCTCTATTCACATCGTGGACCTTGCTAAGAAGGCCCACTATCAGCTGCACCTCCTCAGAGGCATTTTCCCTTATTGCACCTTCCCCAGTTAATCAATGACTCCAGAGCTCTGGTCCTCTTTAGGCTGGATGTCTGCAACAGCCTCTTCCTCAATCTTCCTCTATCCTCCCTTCACCCCTTCAACTAATCCAGAATAGGACTGCAAGACTTATCCTTGGTCTCAAGCCCAGGGACCACATCTCTCCAGCCCTAAAATCTCTCCACTGGCTCCAGGTTGCAGCTTGGAGCAAGTTCAAAGTCCTCTGCAGCACCCACAAAGCTTTCTGGAGCCAGGTAACAAGCTACATCCAACTCTCTCTCTCTCTCTAAATACCTCCTTGCTAGAGCCCTTCATTCCTCTACGTCCAACTATCTACAGATCAGATGCTTCACTAAGCAGAGAGTTGTGGGTCGGTCTCTCTCCTCCACGGGAGTCTCTCTCTTGAATTGTCTCCCTGACCCTCTCAGGCTTGAGCTGGAACTCCTTAAGTTCCAAAGCTCCTCAAGACCCTCCTTTTCTCTTATTCCTTCCCTCTCCCCTGCTATCTGTTAAGTGACTGCAATTCAGCAATCCCACTAAGTCAGTGCCTCGTCTGGGACGCCCAAGGGAAGCCCGTATTTATATATTTTTATGACAAGTTATACCCTGGATAATAAACCCTTGTATAACACCCCTCTCTATGAATCCCCTGATCTCACTGAGCCAAGAAGTAGGTTTGTTTTGCAATTTAAAAGATTTACTGGAAAAATTAAACTATATATATATATATATATATATATATATATATATATATATATATATATATATATATATATATATATATCACACTTTTATAATAAATTAATATTTTATAGCACCCTTATGAATATAATGTTGATCAACAATAGATAATCTGACACTAGCACACTTCTTTACAATCAATGAGGAATTAGTATAGGAAGGATAAGGTAGCAGAAAATACTTTTATGGTTTCAAGGAAAAGCAATGAGGGAAAAATGCAGCACGGAAATAAACTTGATATGATTTCAACAAAAGATAATATGATCACTTTTTCTTTGACAATTCCCCCCCCCCTATGCAAGATAAGGAGATGGAAGGTGAGCACACAATTCTCAGGAATACAAAATGCAATACAAATTTCCAGTTCCCCCCAGCGAGCTTAGACGAAAACAGATATGATTTTAAAGCAGGCAAGATCCTTTTAAATGTGGTGGCAATAAAGTGAAAAATATGCTGAAAATGCTTTTAATTCCCTCTAGAGGTTCAGGGGGAGTGAGAGATATTTTAAATCAGTTCAGGTCAGCCCTACCAATGATTCAGGGATGGTTATCAGGTTGAAAACGGGATTCAGTAATGGAAGCAAAAGACAGATATTTTTACACGTGGTTGAAATGAAGCAAACTGTCAATTCGCTGTACTTTTTTCCGAGTGCGTCGATCGCGATTACGGAGGAACTATAAGGAGTAGCTTTCTCAAAATAAAAGTAAAGCTCAGAATGACAGATGACAGTTTTGCAGAATGGACACACAATTTCTTATGTTGCAGTTCTAAATAGGTTAAAATAGTTTGAATTAGATTATTTTAAACTAAGAGATTGGTTTGCACAGTTCTGGCTGAGTACTTACACTATGAATTTGAAATAGGCCGCCAGGGTCTGGTCAGCAGGTTAGGACTGGACTCTGGGCGGTTTCTGGTACTGGTTCTCTGGTTTGGATCTCTGGTTCCGGTCTGGTCTGGTCTGTGGTTCTGCTGTCGGCACTTCACAGCGGTCTGGTCTGTGGTTCTGCTGGTCTGGATCAAGTGGATTCTGGATACAGCACTGCTTTCTGGGTCTGCTACCGGTTCTGGCAAAAGTTCTTAGCAAAGAATCCAACAGCTCGCCCAGCTGTAGAATAGTTTTGTTGGATTGCTGGATTCTGAAGGCCTGCTGAGAAGAGTTCTCACCTTGTGGGTTAGGCCTTTGCTTTAAGTTCTGTAGTCTATCTGGGGTCTAAGTTCTGGATGTTCCTTCTAGATGTTGTGTGGTCCGGCAAAATGCTCCGCAAGAAAATGGAAAATGAATCTCTTGCCTGTCCAAGCAGTCTCTTTTTATGTGTTCTGCAAGTGGGTGTGTGCGTGGGCATAACTAAGCCTGCCCCTCACAACTTATCATTGGCCAAGCTCTCCTCTCTCCCTTGATTGGGAGAAGGAATGGAGTGTCATCGGGCATTAATTTTATGGCATACAGAAAGAACACTCCCCTTTGCATTTACTTAGAAAATGAATTTTTCATAACTAACTGGTTTCCCAGGTACACACGCCGTTGAAATTACATACACATTTCAAAGATTAATTTAAGATACACTCTCGCCCAACTCTGATCCCCCTCAGAGGCTGGGTTAAAAAATGGTAACATTTTGTGCTTTTTAGTGACTTTCGCCATATTGGTTTTTTCTCAAAGTTTACACAGATCTGCACCCCTTCCCTGAGCATATTACTGGAAATTACTATGTCTCTATCCTAAACACAGTGTCTGCAATATTAATAAATAGCGGGGTTCGGTCCCAGAACACCACACAAAGTGGAGTTTGGTCTCAGATCGTGAGGGCATTTTCCATATTGAGGACCCCCAAATTGTACATTTCTGAGAGCTTAATACAAGATTGTATAAGATATTTAACTTAAACATATATTTGCTGCAATATGAATCCACAATCCAGTCTGGCCCGCCCCCAAAAGCTTGGTGAGTCAGAGTTCACAGGCCTCTCCTTCTTGGCAGGGCAGCTGTTGCCAGCTAAACCCTAATCTGAATTTCTATTCAATTGAAAGGGGCTATTGTGTTGGGTCCTGCAAGATGCAGGGCAAACTCCTCCCTCTCAATAAACAGGGCCATGTGATATCCTGGGCTGTTGTGTGTGTCTCTGAGGTGTTAATGGTTCTCAGGAAAAGCAAGTCTTTTGAACTTTTAATTACATAAGACCCCCTTCAGTTCACTGCACAGTTCTGCAAGACAGCTCTCCTGTCAGGATTTATAGAGCGCCACCGCTGGTCAGTGTCCAATGCCGGTACTGCACCTATTTTTGACAGCTGTCTTGAATTAATACATTTCAAAAAGAAAGGATTTTGCTTGATAGTATATGATCCTTGCTTGACATGGCATTGATGTGGATCTGCAGTACAGTAAAGTAAAACACTCAACCATAGTTGGATTTTTGTTTGGTGGTTTCTGGCCCATGATCTTAGCAATTTTTGACATTAATAAAAAAACGGATTTTGAACAGAACCATCTTTCTTTGCACTGGTGGGTGGCAGGTCAGGGGACCATTTTGGTGTGCGCAAAACTGCGCGGTTCTCGTAGATTCTGGCGCAAATCTGGGCTTTTCTGCCTTCTTGGATTTCGTAAGCCCACAGCACCAAATGTTGCAGCATAATAGTCCAAACGTGGGTCAGGACACCCAACCCCACCCAGTCCACCCCCTTCGTCGCACTTAGCAGGAGGACCCTCAATCCCTGCACCCCATGCAATCCCTAGCACTTGTCTGCCTTGCCTCCCCTTAGCACTTGCCTAGTCGTGTTCTCCCAACACCCCCTTTCACTTGCACTCTCTCCTCTTGCCTTGCACTCCTCTTCCCTTCCTAGCACTTCACATTTCATGCAAACTGCACCCCCCTCTCCCTCACACTTCAATTACTGCACTTGCACAATCTGAATGTCACAAGACCTAGTAGGACCATTATTGTTATCTTCCTGCCGGCCCCTTTTTTGTCTTCTGGTACCTTAAAACACCATTACAAATATCCAATAAAATAAAACATTTAAATAAACTCAGGAAATGGCTTTGCTCGGGCCTGTAACTGATGCCCCAAGGTGTTACCAGACCGGTAATGCCCCCCACCTTGTGTACTAATGCTAAATTAAATTCATTTTTATTAAATTGTTTAAGATGTTTGTGTATACAGCACATTGCAATTGTTTTCCTGCAGAAGCCAAGTAGTTTCTACCTTTATTCCACATTACAACAACTGGAACATCTTTTGCAACAGAGAGTGGAAGAGATCAAGTATTAAAGGAGCCAGTGATGTGACCATGTTTTATAAGGAATGAGGTGTCCCCTACTGACTATTATATCGATGCTGCAAATCCTCTCAGAGTTCTCTGACCTTATAAAGGAACTGAGCCTTTATTCTTGTACTGCTATGTCTGAGGTCGCAACCTCTGGCTCTCCAAATGTTCTGAACTACAACTCCCATCGGCCATTGCCAGCAAAGTCAACAGTGAGGGACCATGGGAGTTGCAGTCCAAAACATCCAGGGATTCACACGGTGCAGACCCCTGCTCTTTTTTTGTCACGGTACAATTCTGTGATTTGTGATATCCTTATAACGTACAGCAGGTGGTATTTTATCCACTATAATATGAAGACTCTCTGACAAACTCCACAATGTGACGCAGGGCTCAAGTCTTAGTGAACCGAATGACTTGCACAGAATGAGCCCTCTAATGGTTATGGTGGGTTTCAATCACAGTGAACGTAACCGCTAGCCCAGAATGAGCCCTCGAAAGGTCACTGTAAATATTATAAATGTTGATGCCTGAAGCTTAAGCAGTGCATGTTTATTGTATATCCTAGTGCAAGTAATACGCTGTGGACATTCTTTGTGTAACTTTGCCAATTTAGATTTGGAGCTCGCCATTTGCATTGTTGGCTGTTCAAATCTTTTACAATGTAGAAAAAGTAGCATTTTCAAGAAGGAAACAGGACAAGGTTCTCCAAAATACTAGTCAGGAGTCCTCAAAATTGTGGCAAAGTGTTTTGCACCGCAGTTTTCTGAAGTTGTCGATGGATAAAATCCTTCCTGTTGCCTTGGAATCACCTACCTTGGCAATAGCTGAGGAGCCAGTTAGGCCGATATGTGTCCGTTTATCCGCTGGGTGTTTAAATGCCTCCTATTTTATCCATCGGGATAAATCCTGGATTTATATTGTCTGGAGGTCCGAGGTGACCATCGGATTCTGGCTCATCACAGCCACGTTTAAGTGCTCTATTATCCGCTCGATAGTACTCATCGCAGAGTCAGGAGAAGCCCGCCAAGTGGGCTATACATCTCCAAAGACAGATGGCATATTTGGGATTTGGCTCCGATTTAGGGGCATATGTTTTTATCTTCTAGCACAATTTTTTCGCGGATTGCCCATTGGCACACCCTCATGCACCGGTGCGCGACAAGGGTATTTGTGAACGGTCCACCCCCCTTTTAAGGTAAGCCTTCACAAAATGAGTACACAGCTGCCCGGAACTGCGGGGATCCCATGTTGCTTGAAACCCAAATTGTGATGAACGTTAATGGTAACTTTGTCTAACGCGGTGTAGCCTGTTTCTGTATTTCCATCTTAATGTGTGCTGTGTTCTGTTGTGTGCCCATGAATCACTTCTCACAATGGAAATTCCGTGCCCATCCATAGGCATTAGTTCAATGGGCTATTTCCAACCAGCTGTTTACAACATGCCGTTTCTATGGGTTGGGCGATCAAAACTGTCACTGTTTTATATGATTAGTAAAGGTTAAATTGAAAATCTTTAAAAACCTAACGATTAAACGGTATTGCACGAAAAGATCGAATAAAAAAGAGCGAATGCACAAATAGTGAATATCTAAATACCGACCTAGGGGAGCGGGCTGTGGGGGTGGGCAGGGAAAAACAAAAAAAAAAGATTGAGTTACAAAATGCCAACAAGTGGTGTTCGCAAATTTGTAAATCGATCTTTTGGTTAGCGATTTTATAACGGACATCCGTGTAAACAATGTTTGGTTACATATTAAAACGTTTTACAGTGTTAACACCATGGGTACCATAATTAGTATTTATTATGAAAAACAGAAAATGCATGCTTACACTACTATAAATATCTACATTTCATTTTACAAATCATGAATATCACTATTGATTTCGTAGTTCTGCATTTCTTTGGTTTGTAACAGGGCCAGTGACAAGATAAGGCCACTCTAGGCAGCTGCCTTGGGCGTCAGCAGTAAAGGAGCAGCAGGGAGCTCCATTTTAGACTTCAAAACATCAAATGTGGCCCCATTTTAAGGACGGGGTAAACAAGATGTCTCTTCTCCTCTGGTGGTACACACCTTGAACCAGGGGAGTGAGGCAATTATATAGGCATGCGTGTGTTGTATGGGTGTCCTTCATAACGGCAATGTGTGCAGTGCTGCTGTAGGTGTAACACCAGATAAGTGATGTAAACGTCTCACTGTGCAAGCCTTAATGATGAAAATCTCTTCAACGTCTACTGTTGATGCCTTCAATGCAGGGAAAGTGGCTACATTGATAAAGCACTGTGATGTTAGGGGAAGGGCCTGCAACCTTTATGAAATATGCTGGGCCTGCCCTGTGAACAAATAATTAATGAAGAGACGAAGCTTCCGGGCATATTAATGTATAGCATTTCCCAGGCACCATCGCGTATAGAAATATAAATGTAAATATTTCAGATACAAAAAAAGGAAGAGCAACACTGAGCACACAGTGGGAGCTCCAGCTTGCTTGCAGCAGCTCCGTCCGCGTGGTCTGCGCCTGCACTTATCCATCAAGTCAGAGCAGCTGGTCGAGTGCCAACAGTATATCGCAGAGGAACCCGGAGAAGCGGATCAATGCATCATGCCTGATAATTACACTTAGCTAATGAAAATGTATGTAATTGATATTTTATAACTATTTTTGGAAGTTTCGGATTTTAATGGTATTGATTGGAGGTGGGGAGCCAGAGGTTCCATCGGTTTGTGGTGGTGGGGATAAGAGGCAGACAGTCAAATTATCCAGGTACCTTGAAAGATCCCCACCAATATCCATATCATTTGCAGCTTTTAAAGACATTTTGCAATCTTCAGCCCACTAGCCTTTTTGGCTGTGGTGAACTGACGTTTAATCGATTGCCCGAGCCCCACCGTAAATGGTTAGAGGGACGCATGCAGTGTTCACAGCTGGGCTGTTGAAAGCCAAGTCAGAAGCTTTCAGCGTCATTGCCTGATGCAGGTAGGCATTCATCTGGCCACTGGATACTGATGGCCATTTACTCCTATTTGTAAGGGATCCTGCCTTCAATTTCCAAATTCTTCCTGACAAGACGTCAGTATCCGTATAGACAAATTCTTCGTGCTAAGTTGCATTAATACAATGCATTGTCAGAGTCCAGCATATCACTATTGTCATTCTTGTGCAACTCACGGTGTGATTGAGAGAAATCCCACATTCCCTCTTTCTGCTTGGACAGACAACTATTCTATGGATGGCTTTCACCATATACTAGACTGGACCCGACAATTTCATCCACAGGTTTCGGAACTGGCCCCACGAACTGTAGGTCATTCTTCTGGTCATTTGCCTTTCAACATACAGGTAGAACGAAATTGTATAATACTAACACTAATTATTCCAGCACCTAGAAGCGTAAGTAATCCGGCCTAAACCACCATATTGAAATGTGACAATATTGTCATTAAGGGGTAACAAATGCTTTCTGATCTTGTGCTTTCAGTTCCCAAGTTGTTGATTCTATATAGCAATCACCCCCCGTTTAGGGGGGCACTCTGCAACGGCCTCTCCGAGGGCTGAGGGCCATTAGCAACCTTGTACGCCCATCCTAAACAAGGGTGATTGCTATTCACACCCCAGGGTTCGTCCATTGCATTATCTACTGTCCTGCATGGTGGCTATCATCCCTAAGATATGTTCTTGACAATGAAGAATATCACCCACAAAAAACACTGTCTTCCTGGCCAATGTATCTGATCAGAACAGTGTGAGGGAAGTACCTCATTCAATATTAGCTTCATGGTACTGTGGTCCATGCAATTCTCTGCAGCTGGTATTTCCTACTCAGTCGATGCTGGGAATAAACATGAGCCATAACTAAAACGTTCCCGTACAAAACAGAATATCCCAAAGCACTCTGTGAAGCAACCTCTCAATATCAACACTGTCAATTAGCCAACAGATTAATAACCCATGATGATGAAGACTTGAAGCCAAATTCCGAGCGGAAAACCCACCAGGTCATGTTTCCATCCATGGAGCTATTTGAGCTCTATTACCACTGGAGGGGACAACACCAGCAGAGTCCACAGGGCAGCACCTCCACTGGCCGAGGAGGGTATGACGAGGTCAAATATTAATTGTCTTTCCTGCAAGGAGTCAGTGCTCATCTCCCCTTCCCTGTACCCTGGATATATCTGTGGTAAAGAGTTGGAAAATTAGAAAATGTTACCCACTCTCCTGAGAAGTGTAGCAGGAACCCATCAACCGGAAGATGGCCAGAAGAGCAGGCGTTGAAGAAACTTGAAGCAAACCTTTGTCCAATTAAACGAAGAAAACACTTTTTCTGGGCTAAGGTACAGATGCCTGCACCAGCGGTCTTCATAAAATAAATTAAGAAAGCTTTCAAAAATTACCGGTTTAACATACTTGTTGTTTAGATGTCTTTGTATGTCAAGACCAACATTGTATGGGAACAGCCAGCGTGCACACTTGAAGTCCAACCCTGCACCCAGGTCTGAGAACCCGGTGCACTGAACAGAGCACTGCGGCGGAAGTCAGGCATCAAACGACAGAAGTTACGTATCCCACACTGGAAGTCTAGCCTCCTTTTCTATCGTATTGCAAAGTAGGGTGGCCCGGCCATGGCTTTTCTCAGCTGATAACAGGGGTACAGTATTCAGCCGATCCCGCCAGGACGAGTTGCTCAGGTCCTGACGTGGTGTGGGTGATCGGGACTGCCTGGACTTATTCTGAGATATATTTGGAACACTTTCACAGCGAAAATGATGACATGACACCTATAATAAGCATCATCTTCATTCATTTCTCAAAATGGAACCTTCTATGTGGTTTGAAAACGTGCATTTGACCTTAGTATCTTTAAGGAAGTTGGATTTTGCTGGCACCTTCGGAAGGCAAAAAAACGCTTTCCATCTCCTATATATCTGTATAAATCTCTAAGGATGTCTTCATATTTGGGCTGGACATGTTCACAGACATCTTTATACTTTGACCTGCTTCTCCTCTCAGGTATTCCCTTCTAAAATTCAACTTTTGAGAGGGCGTCACTCTATTGGGGGCAGAGACGTCACAGTGATTGTATCCACACATCCACATTTTGAGGCTGACTAAATTATTACATGGGGGGAAGGTAACTAACACTTGAATACAGGGTGGGTGTGATGGAAAATAAAATAGGCACCAGGCCCACTGTGGATTATGTAATAAGTGATTCAAGTACACTCCCTGTTATCACAACGTGTACAATATATAGATCAGTTACCAAAATGTTCTTTGAATTAATGCAGATCACTGAGGAACCCCCATTGGCGCTTTTTACTGCCTTCTCCTTTCTCGTAGGGGTATGACAAAATAATACAAGAGGCAATAAATCACATGCTTATTATAGATGTTGATAAGGTGTTTTTTCTATTTAAGAGAAGTGTAACATTCTTATTATGACCACAATATATACTGGAAGTGATCATCAGAAATGAACATTATAAAACATTAACAACAGCCAATGTACAATGTTAGTGCAATTCAATCATTTCTTTTTTTTTTTTTAATAACATGCCTTCCAACAAAATACATGATTTTGTCTCTCTAAATATAATGACTTCTTGGTTATGGACATGCGCAGATTCAAACCAATGATCTGTTTCCTCTGTGAGCGCCAAGGCAGTGTTTAACTGTTTGTGTTGGGCACTGATTAGTTGATACTTCTGCTGAAACTAATTATATATGTAGTATGCACAACTCAATTAATTAATAGAAAATAGAAATGTTGAGGTGCAGTGGGAGACCCTATAGAGTGGTCCTCTGATCCACTGCAATGTCTGTCAGAACCCCTTTGCTCCCCACAGATCATAATTTCCATTGTTCTTTTATAACGCGCTTAATAACAGAGATTGTTTTCTAAGTGCAGGATTGGGATTCAAACCTGTGTTGCGCTCTGTTATCTTGTTTCCAAGGCAAACGTTTTTCCCCTGAACAATTTCCCCTCCCTACTTGATCCACATCACCCTCTCATCCCCTGAATGGAAAATGTGCCCTTTTCAAAGAGTAGGCCAGTCCACCCAACAGGAAATGCCTATGTTACTGCTGTTGCCTTTGTACATTTGACCATGAAAACCATCACAGCACCTTCTTCTCCAGGGAGGTAATGTTTCCTCCAACACATGGGCCCTCATTAGGAGTGAGTTGGTCTGGAAATAAGGTGTCGGTAACAGCGTTACCTGCACTTTTTCCAGACCAGCTCACTCCGAGTCTGCCGGTACATGCTGTGAACTACCAGCAGGCCTGACCTGCCGGTAGTTCAGGCCCCTACCAGCAGATAAATCATTGAAGCACCAGCACTGTTACCAATGGTACCGGTGCTTCAGTGTTCCCATTCCTGTGGAGTCCAGTGGGACTCCATGGTAATGGGAACTTACTGATGCACCGCCACCCGTAATATATTGGGTGGCAGAAATGGTAAGCAGGGATTCCTGGAAGGCCTTCGGTACTACTAGCAGAATTTCACAACCACGTAGTGTGGGACATGGTCTGTGATAGCAGATGAGCTTGAAGAATCAGGGATTCCCTCATTTGCATATGGAACAACCCCATGCAATAGAATTAGAACTATCCTCATGAATGGTAAAGCGCATCAAGAATGTAGGGAAATACATCACAGGAAGGGATGCAAGCACCTTCTCCAATACCATCTTGTGCAAGCTATGCAGGGAATCTGCACAGCTTTAGTTCTGCCCAGAGAACATTTATTTGAAGTGTCCAATGTCTCTTTATTACAGCACAACTGTACCACTAGATGAAGAATATAGGAATCTGCTACTTTCATTCAATTATGCGAGGGGATAAACTATTTCAGTCAACAAATTAGACTTTACTTACTTTTGCCTCAACTGTTTTAGTTAACATTCCACCAAGAATGCACTTGTCATTGTCATCACCTCTTCCTGTCCATTAATGTTTTTTAACCTATGCTTCATCAATCTATCATTTTCCTCTCACTATATCAATTTATCTTTATACATATTCAGCAGGAATTTTTTCTAAATCTATCAACATAACTCACATATAAATCATATGATACTAAACATAATATATCAGAGAGAAACCTTTTTTTAAGTTAAGGTTACCAGATTTATAATGTTAATGCTTACACAATTTGGAATGCCAATGTCAAGTTTTAACCCATTGTTAAAAATCTAAATCTAAAATAAACGAGCATCGATTGAACCTTAACTCACAAGTTTGTTTTGGATTGGTGTTCATGTGTCAATAAGGTTACTAATATAAAAGGTTTTAGGAGTGTTCATATTGTGTTGGGTTTGTTTGTAAATTGCTATTGTATATGTGCTTGTTTGTTCTTAGTATGAGAATGTTAGTTATTGTTTGGAGTGACATGGGGTAAAACATAGGGTAGTAGCATTGAATGTTTTTATGATATATGTCTTT
Source organism: Ambystoma mexicanum (assembly GCF_040938575.1). NCBI lineage: Eukaryota > Metazoa > Chordata > Amphibia > Caudata > Ambystomatidae > Ambystoma > Ambystoma mexicanum. The sequence goes on from NC_090925.1 coordinate 977,959,295, forward strand.
GTGAAAGAGTGGGTGAATTTGTTTGTGCATATTTGGGCTATTGATTACATTGTAATGTGTGCTATATTGTTGGTGTATGTTGTAATAATACACATGTGCTTATTTAACTTTTTACTTGCTGTTTGTGGGAGTGATTTAAGCTTGAACAGTGTTGGTTTTGTTGCATGGTTAATGTTTGATAATCGGTTAAACTTTGAAGGCAACATTTACAGCCTTCACCTTTTTAGAGTAGTAACAACTTTTAAAGAAATATTGTTACCATTGATATTTGCATGTTTAGTATTGTATGATTTATATCTGAGTTTTGTTTGTTTGATTTGGTTTGATTTTTGCAAAGCGCATTAAGACCAACGTGATTCTTACCGCTAACAGGATCCTGATGATATATTTGACAAAGATATAGTTACTAAGTGATTTAATTGCAATAGTAAACAACCAGGATTTCAGACATTTTCTGAAACACAAATGATCCATCATTTCTCACAGCATTAACAGTATAGTTATACACATGTGAGATTCCTCAACAAAGAATGCAATGCCCCAACTTTTTCCTATGGCAGTAAGAGATGTTCCATAGAGGAACTGAGGCAAATATAAGGTCATGCGTAGGCACATAGCGGTCCAGCTTCTTTTGTACAAGCACAACCTATAAAATGCCTTGTGAATATTGCATAGGACTTTACAAATAGTATGCTTGTACACTGATGTCCAATGCAGCTATACCAGTACATGGGATCCCTGTGACCTCTCAAGAAACGAGTCTCACTGTGGGTTGTTAAACAATCTTAAGACTGATAAGCAAGTAAATAGGTAACCTCAGAAAGAGGGAATCCAATCTGAAAATAATCATCATCAAAACCATTGATATCCCAATGTCTGCAGGAAGGAATGGGAGGTCCTTCTGAAGAACCGTAAGGTGGAAGAAACAGCTTGCTACCACCCAGTTTACCTGAGATTCAAAGACAAAGGCCCTCTTTCCGAGTTTGGTGGTAGTCATGGCGCTATTTGTGCCATGACTGCCACCAATAACGGTACCATGTCTGGTTTGGTGCAATGGGGACTTACCGGTCTAGTCAGACCTGGATGGGACCGGTAAGTCCCCATTCACCAAATCATTCCCCATTCCCATTTGAGCCCCCATAGGGCTCAATGGAAATGGGGAGGGTGCAAATAATGGGCTGGTGTATGTCAAGCCCAATATTTGCACCCAGGTCTCTTAACGGGTCCCATCTATAACGCCAGGTCAGACCAGGCGTTAAGTAAGGGACCCGCTAAGGGACCTTGTAGTAGGGCGGTAAGGGATTACCAGCACCGGTCTCCTTACCGGTGCCCGGTATCCCTTACTGCCCTACTCGGAATGAGGACCAAAGTCTTGTCTTGAAGAAATCCCAGATGTCTTAACATGGCAGACAAGTCCCCATCAAAAGATTGGTCGAGTTCAAGGGTATGTTTGTTTGTGGCTCCACTATTCCTTAGAGTTCGGACAGGAGTCTGGTGAATTGCTGGAAGTGGATGCTCCAAAATAGAAAGATGCCAAATGAAAATTCTGACTGGGAAGGTAAAAAGGAAAGTAGAATGGAGAGAAGGAGAGAGAGACAGTCAGCGCTAGAAGCAAGAATAGAACTAGAAGCACAAAGGTAGGCAGACAGGAAGATGCTTACGGAGCGGGAGACTGCTCAGTAAGTGTAAATTAGGTACCGGGACCGGCTGCAGAAATTAGCAAGGCGCTGTAAACAAAGTAACCCGTAGCAGAAAGATAAGGCAAGAAGACCAGAAACCGGAAGAGTACCCAAGCAAACGTAGGAATGGAACCGGACTGATAGGAGGACGCGAGGTAAGTAGAAGGTAGGAAGTAAGTAACAAACAAATAGGCTGGAATGACATGGGGCGGTTGAGGTTAGAAACGGTAGTGGACTTGGAAACAGAAAGAAATAGAGAAAACGAAAATAAACGGGGAAGTAGACGTTCCGCTGAGTAGGAACAGGAGGGCGGAATAAGGCTAAAGAAGGAAGAAGGCAAGCGAAAAACACAGACGAAGTTTCCTCACGAACCGCAGCGTTGGAAAACAGATACAATGCGTCGGTTGGTGGGAGGAGTCAGAATTTAAGGACTCGTCCGCCATGTTGGGTGAGGACTGGAACGCGCGTACGGCAATGAATGCCTCCAGCGTTTCCAGACCCTCCAATCCGAGTTCCTGACACACAGCTCTTTGTTAATAATAATCTCACTAAATTGTACCCAAAGCATATTCACAGCTATAGTTAACACATAGCTATGATTCAAAGAAGTCTGCACTATAGCCTAATGAAAATGTAATTGATAATGTGTAATCTGTGAAGGTGAGTATATATAAACTAAGTACAGGAATGAGAGCAAACATAATGGTGTAATTTCTACTATGATAGAAAATTAAGTTCATGTAAATCCCATGCAAATCTTGAGCAAATGAATCTTGTGCCAGTGGGATTCAATCTGTTAAGTTTATGGGGAGGGTCATACATACTTGTATCAGAATATCCTAAAACTTTCCTTTTAGGTAATGTGGGTGAACCAACATCCTGTGCATTCTGAGTCAATAATACTATATCGATAACCAAAAACCTTCAGATTTCTGCTGCAACTCAGTGTAATCATACTTTGAAAGTCCATACTCGTACTAGCAACCCACTGCAACATATTATCATGGGAAACATGATATTTGCAAAAGGTCCCTGATTTCAGTGATTGCTGGAGTTTGAAGAAAGCAAAATTCTTTCAATACTTTATGTAACTCATGTTTTGAAATCAAGAGAGGTTTGATACAGTGACTGTCAAGTGACAGAATTACGACTCAAATGCCTATTGGTATTCAGAATTAAGCCTATGAAGATTTTATTACGTAAATTGATGCATGCGTGGGAGAAACAGGAACATTTTTGCAGGCAGGTTATTATTATTATTTTTTAATATTGTGCTTACTTCCACTGCTAACAGTTTAGGGACCTAATTTGCATTGCTTTTATTTTAATAAAACAATATATTGATTATGAAATTAGCCTGTGTCTTGTCCCCAGATTTGTGAGGTGAGATTGCATGTCAAGGGCCATTAAATCATGAGTGCCCTCTTAGTGAAACAAAACCAATGAATGTTGGTTTCAAGAGTGAAAGCCTGGACTGGACTAAAATTCCATGAATGGAATGGGGTGTGTTGGTATGTATATCTCTGCTGGTAAATCCCAACAGTAGACCAAATATATTCTCATACAGATGTCCCCCATTGTTGAACTAATTAATGTAACTTACAACGTGAATTCAAATGAAAGGAATCAGAAAAGCTTTTCATGGCTTACATTTCAGGAGTAGAATCCCTCCTCTTTGACTATGCTGGCTAGAACTGATGGGAATTGCAGTCCAAAACATCTGGAGAGCCAAATATTGAGATCCAAAAGAGGTATTTTAGTAATAGATTGAATTACATAAGAGCTTCCTTCCAGATGGAGTGCTGGCTCTAGTAGAAACTGTAATAAGAATAGTGATTTCACAATATTGCAGGCTTAAACCATAACAAACAAGCTTTTATTTATTGGTAGTGCACCTCCTACCGTGCATTATAAGGGTACTGCAAGACACTGAGGAGTTTCATGACCAAACAGACTCAAAGGTGACTTGAAATATTCTTTTCATGTATGCGGAGGTTATTGTATTCCTTATAAAACATAGCCACACACTGGGCCTCATTACAACTCAGGCGGTAAGGGTTTTACGGCGGCGTAAACAGCGCCGACCCTTACCGCCTGAGTACGAGGTCCCTTAGCGCCATGGAGGTTTTAACACCTGCTTTTAGCAGGTGTTAAAATCCATGGCGCTAAGGGACCATGGAGTTAATTACGCCACCGTAATTTACGGTGGCGTAATTAACGCCTTCCCCACTACCATTATGCCCTATGGGGCAAAATGGGAAATGGGAAGGGTAAATGGGAAAATGGGGATTTACCGCCCCGCAAAGGTTGGAATGGGGCGGTAAATCCGCCAACCACCATGGCGTAAACGTAGTTTACGCCATGGTGGTAAAGTCACGGCCCAGGCGGTAACTTACCGCCTGGGTCGTAATGAGGCCCACTGTCATTCCCTTTAATACCTTGTCCCTTGCATAATATCATGTAAGAGATCATCCATTTTCGGATCCATATTATCAATATAGAATATGTTTGGATGTAAAAAAGCAAAAGTGCACCTCTTAATGTGTTGCATAAAAATAGTTCAAGCAGTTTGATAAAATGTTTTGAAAAACGTTCATTTGGTGCTTTAAAAGAAGCTATAATATCATGGGCGCCCCTCTATGAGAAAGAAAATGGCAAAAATGGCCTGTTCTTTGGGAAGGTGCCCACTCTAGAGTCTGCAGCCACACTTTAGCTCACTGTACCTTTCACAGATGGGAAACACCCATTTGCATATCAGTCTTTGTCCAACCCACATGGTCAGTCCAGCACCAAAATGCTATGGCAATTCCCTTCTGAACAAGAGTATCAACATCAACCCCATACACGTGTTTCAACCTTGTTGGGCATCTTCAGTAAGGTGGAGCTGTGCCTTTCTGAGCACAGTGAGCAAGGAGTCCACGTCTGGATGACTAGAGCTAAGGACCTTGAAAAAATCAAAATTTAGTCATGGGCACCCCTCTATGAGAAGGAGCACAGCAAAAATTGCCTATTCTTTGGAAACGTAACCACTCTTTAGTTTGCAGCCACACTTTAGCTCACGGTACCTTTCACAGAAGGAAAATACCCATTTGCATATCAGTCTTTGTCCCGCCCACATGGGCAGTCCAGCACCGAAATGCTAAGGCAATTCCCTTGTGAACAAGAGTGCCAACAGCAACCCCATACACATATTTCAACCTTGTTGGGCATCTTCAGTGAGGTGGAGCTGTGCCTCTCTGAGCACAGTGAGCAAGGGGTCCACGGCTGGATGACCCTGAGACATTTAGGGTGACTAGACCTAAGGACCTTCAAAAAATCAAAAATGAGTCATGGGTGCCCCTCTATGAGAAGGAACACAGCAGAAATGGCCTGTTCTTTGGGAAGGCACCCACTCTAGAGTATGCAGCTACACTTTAGCTCACTGTACCTTTCCCAGAAGGGAAATTCCCATTTGCATATCAGTCTTTGTCCCGCCCACATGGACAGTCCGGCACCGAAATGCTAAGGCAATTCTCTTCTGAACAAGAGTACCAACAGCAACCCCATATGCATGTTTCAACCTTGTTGGGCATCTTCAGTGAGGTGGAGCTGTGCCTCTCTGAGCACAGTGAGCAAGGGGTCCACGTCTGGATGACCCTGGGACACTTAGGGTGACTAGACCTAAGGACCTTAAAAAAATCAAAAATTAGTCATGGGCGCCCCTCTATGAGAAGGAACACAGCAAAAATGGCCTGTTCTTTGGGAAGGTACCCACTCTAGAGTCCGCAACCACACTTTAGCTCACTAAATTTAAGATCCTACACAGAACCGACTTCATGGCTCGTTATAGTGAGATTGCAATGTTTGTTCACTTTCTCACATGTCATTATGAGGTCAAAATCAAGACCGCCAAAGAAGTTTAACCATTCATGTAGAGTGTCAAAAACAAATTTATTTAAATCACTGAAATCAGAGCCCTTGGATTGCAGGTATATAGCTCTGAGAAGATGTGAATACGGGATTGTGATAACGAATAGGAAACTTGAGCAAATTGACAACGCCTGAGATATGCTGCTGAATGCCTCCCGGGCGGATGATAGTAATACATGTTTGTTTGGGAGCTGATGAATACAGGCCCTTCGCCCCAAAGTCTTTGCTTAGAATCAGCCTATACCATTCCAGCTGATGTCTGGGTAGGGCATTATAGGGAATTATATGCAAATTACTCTAAGCCGCCCTCTAGTCCTGGGATAAATTCGACGCTCTGGCTCTCTAGGTAATCTTGATGCAAGCATCCCAGGATATATCAACACTAATTTGACTTTTTCATGGGCCTATATATTGGAGGCGATCCAGCTACAAATGCCAGGCAAAGCTCCGGACCCGGACAAAGTACCCACTGACCTATTTAAATACGAGCCATATTTTGGGGCTGTCATTCTGTATTTTGTATTCAACGCAATGTTAATACTGAATATATTCCTTCATTTTTGAAGGGACACGTTGTTGTTTCCTATTGATAAAAAAGGTAACCACTCTCTTCCATCCACGTAGCAGCCCATCTCTCTTTTAGATACTTCATATAAGATATTTGTCCGTACCTTTTTTTAAGAGTTGTTTAGGTACTTCAAATCAGGTCCTAAAATTTAATTTTATTCTTGCCAATTGCTATTATATTAAACAGGAGATGGAGCAGAAATAAAAGAAAAAAAAGAAACCAATCTTCGTGGCTTTTATGAACCTCTCCACAGCTTTTGACTCAGTGAAAAGTTCCAAACTCTGGAGGGTGTTGTGATAGCAGGCCCCCCAAGAGAATATGGTGAGCGATAATGTAATTTCACAATGGCAATATGGCCGCCATTAAAACTGGGCATGTAGGGGATTTTATCCTGTGTTTACAATTTCACAGGGATGTTCAATAGGGGTACGTTATGGCACGCCTCCTGTTTTCAATCTACAGAAATAACTTAGACAACACACTTCTGAGTGGGCCAGTGGTTATAGCAGTTTTTGGTTCGAAAAAAATCCCTATCCTGTTGTAAGCGGATGATGTTTCCCTCATTGCCAGGACCCATCTTTGCTGACAAAAGCTAATTATCAGAATTATCGGATTTACGGCCTCCCTTGACTTAATGGTGAATGCTACTAATTCAGTGGTTGTCAGCTTTAGTCCTAAAAGAATAATCAACAGGCACCTTATTTATACTGTCGGGCCCGGAAAACCTTCGGCTACCTGGTAGTGACCTTTTAAAAAACTTCAGGGTACTTGAACATGGTACTTGTATGGCATCCAGACAGATGACCCAAAGTGTCCGCCCAGTAAAAAAAAGTGCAAAACCCTTTAGACATGAACCAGTCCCGATAATCATGTATATTTATGATGGCTCAGTTTAGGCAATAGGGACTTATGGGGCTGAGGTTTGGGGTTTTGAAGACACTTCGTACCTGCAGGTGATTGAGAATAATGTCTTTTGTGGATTCTTGGGCCTTCCAAATAGTGCCCTGGGTACCAAAGTTCAACAAAAGTATAGAGAGCTGCGCAAGATGAGGTTATTGACAAAGCTGTATTGTAAATATAATGTAAGAGTTCCTTATTTCTTGCGCCTCTGCAGAGAAGATTACATGGTTTAGACACATTTTAAAATCTTTTTACATGGTTCAAGCCACTACCTTATGGCCCACATATTTTGAATTTTATAAGGTGGAAAATAAACACCTAATATCGAAATGATGTGTCACTGCAAGAGGGCTTATGGAGTCTGATGCTGCCCTAACGCTAAAGCTAGCAGACTGCCCTCATTTCCGCTGAAGGTATCCACCCTTAGCGAGGCTGTTTTATGTATAGGTATAAACGTTGGTCCATAACAAGGCTAAACTTACATTTACATTTTGTAAACGCATGGGTTGCGACCTCGAAGACTCGAGGCCCAAGACTCAACAGTTGTTGACCTTTCTGCCCAGACAAGGAGGACACTAGCTTACACTTTATATTGTTATGCCTCAAATAAGCTCATCTCTGTGTTACCTGGTTCTCATTTGTCAGGAATTGTAACGCTGTTTTTTAAATCTTTTAATATTATGGAATGAATCCTGGGTTTCTTCCACTGTGAATAATTTTAAAAGAGGGGCTTGGCGCCTTTGCACACGCAAATAAAGGTATTACCATGATGTACCTGCACCCATTTTGATTGATAACAGTCGCCTTCCTTGTTCTTATGTTATTTTTACTGATTGTTTGTATTTTATATCTGTTATCCTTTTTGTATTCTTTAATGAATTGCATATGTACAATTCAAATAAAGTGTATACATGCATGAAGTAATGATACTTAATTAGATGGGATGGCAGCTATTGAGTCTGCTTGCTCTAGCAATGTATTGTTTGGGTCCGAGTTTTGGACTTGGAAACTTAGAATTGGAACCGGGAGTCCTCTGTTTCAGTCCTGGCTTCCCCACATCTCCAAAGTTGTGTATTCCTTGGCAACTTGTCTTATCGCTCTGTGCTTCAGTACACTAATCTGACGCATTTGGGAACAAGTAAAACAGTGACTCGATATGGCTACACAAAATGAATATCTATTGCATAAGTACATGTTTACGGCGGAAGAATATTCAACTGTGATCATCGACCCTACCAAGTGCACTCTGAACGCAAATACGTATCATGGAACTCTGCCCCTGGCATCCACTACAGTCAAATGCTATAGGGACTCTCCTCTATGTGGCCTTTATGTTTAACTGCGTAAGAAACTCAACAACACTTTCTGTTCACTTGCCCTCTGTACGATGCTTTAAGAAACAGGAATTTGAAGGCATGCATCAATAACTGGGGTGCTAGGTCAATGATCAGTGCTGAATTTGTTTGCAAACAGCTACACACTATTGAGGTACGTTTTGCTGTTTCAATCTACCTAGAATATGCTTGTGGAAAAACAGTTTCGTTCTTGAGATTTGTGATACGATTCTTGTATAGTTGTTTGTTAATTTGTATGTGGGATTTGTACTATGTGTACCGTGTTTAATTAATTTTAACCGTCTGTACACTGCAAGGTAACTTTTATGAAAATGTATTTTCGAAATAAAGTTGTAAAAAAAATACATTGACCAATCAACCACTATTTGAACACTAAACAAAAGGAGACCTTCTGTTTTTTGTGGAAATGTTTCAGGACATGATTGTTTAAATATTTATTTGTTTACATGTACATACAGGGAAGAAAGTGCTCTACTGATCACAAAAGAGCATACTATAAATAAGTTATCAGAATAGATGGGAAACAGTGAGCTTGTTACAAAGCGGTGTAAGAAGCTCACTGCTTCTCGTCTAATCTGACACCTTATCTATTGTATATTCTTTTGTGATCAAAAGTGCATTTTTCTACGCTGTTTATAAATACACATAAAATATACAGAATTCAATTTCCACACTTACTTGTAGACTTGCATATACAGAGCAAAACCTGTAATAAGATAGTGTATCCTGAACGCGCAAACACAAGGGTTCCAAACTCTGACTATGCTGCACTGGTGGGACCACAAATTTCAAGATGCATACCAAAAACTCAATGAGCATTAAAAGTCATCATCCCTCACTTTTAGTTCACATTATTTCATGGCCGTTTAAGGGACCCGCCCCTATTTTGATTCCACTTAAAATGCAGACCTATGGCAACGTTATTATCGGATTCAGTACATCTATTATGTCACATTCTGATGAACTCAAACAGATTATGGCTGTATGAGATGCCAAGAATCCTACATTGAGTGATATACATACGCTGTAAACGCTGTCAACTTTTTAAAAGCGAAATTCAAAGTACCTTTCACAATGCCTATGAGTAACTAAAAGTGACCGTTAAGTTGCACTCTATCCTCACATTATTCGTGACTAATGAAACAGAGAATAAATTAGCAATAATGACAAAATATATGATTTTCACAGCTTTGAATATAGCACATATGAGTTTAGCCTAATAGTGGAAGGAAAAGCAATCTCCTTTGTTACATAACTAGCCGAAAGAGCTGCAGGCCACAGGGATGCTGAAAACCAGTGCTCAAAGTCCAAGCAAGAACCAAGAGCTCTGTTTAAAACACTCTGTTAAAGCTTACGTTATTAAAAAATATAGGTTTTAGTGACATTGAAACATATATATATATAACACCAGGAAGATCATCTTAACATCTTGTCATTACCATTATACAAAGAATTGTTTCAATACAGATAGTCCATGCATACATGTTATAAGAGAGGGAGAAAAAGAAGGGCAAGAACACAGAGAGGCAGTGAGTGAGAAGGGGATGATAGAGACAGGGAGAGAGACGACATACAAAATCAAGAGATGGTATGGGAGAAGAAAGGAACCAAAGTGAACTCTAAGTACACATATTTCTCAAAACGTTCACACTGGCACTCATATTGGAGTCCCACGCAATTACTCTGCGTAGTTTCCACAATTGCATGGCTGAGTGTAAAAGAGGAATGTGAAATGGTGGCGTACATGCTTGATGCCACCCTTTTGCACTCTGACATGCAAATTGAGTAAACACTGCCTGCATTGTATGCATTGCAGGCAGCGTTTACAATAGATTTCTATGGAACCTATTTGCTTTTAGCTGATGTAAAAATGCATGCTGGACTATTTGCATGGCAGAGAGGAAGGGAGAGACAGAATCATAACTTGGATCCGCCCCTCCTCTCTGCCATTCAATTTGTTGAAAAAGAGACATAACATAAATGGAATGTGTAAAAGCCTTACCATTTTATTTATGTTACAACTCAATGAAAATGGTCTCCATTGGAGCTCATTTTGACGTTCCTAAAAATTATGTGGCAGGGACTTGTTACATTTACAATGTTCAGTATATAGGTCCCTGCAAAAAACAGGGAGGTCCTGGGAGTCCGTCTGCTGGGCAATATTCCCGGTTACGAGAGACTTACCCATAGTCTTTAGCACACTATCTTTCACAAAGGAGAAATATCTTAAACATATCAGTTTTCGTCCTGCCCTAGGGCAGTCCAGCACTGAAATGCTAAACAATTCTCCTCTGAACAAGAGTACCAACAGCAAGCCCAGATATGTGGTTCAGTCTGGTTGGACCTCATCAGTAGGGTGGAGCTGTGCCACTCTAAGAATAGTGAGCAAAGGGTCCATGTCTGGATTCCCCTAGTAATTTAGGGTGAGCCCCAAAGTTACTAAATATGCAAAAAACAGGGAGATCCTTGGAGTCCTTCTGCCGGGCATTAGTCCCGGTTACGAGAGACTTACCCAGAGTCTTTAGCTCACTATCTTTCACAAAGGAGAAATATCTAAAACATATCAGTCTTTGTCCTGCCCTACGGCAGTCCATCACCAAAATGCTAAGCATTTCTCCTCTGACCAATAGTACCAACAGCAACCCCAGACACGTGTTTTGGTCTGGTTGGACCTCATCAGTAGGGTGGAGCTGTGCCTCTCTAAGAATAGTGAGCAAGAGGTCCATGTCTGGATTGCAACAGGGAGGTCCTGGGAGTCCCTCTGCCGGACATTGCTCTGGGTTACGAGAGACTTTCCCCGAATCTTTAGCTCACTGTTTTTCTAAAAGGACACATATCTAATACATATGAGTCTTTGTCCTGCCCTAGGGCAGACCAACACCGAAAAGCTAAGCAATTCTCCTCTGAGAAAGAGTACCAACAGCAACCCCAGAAATGTGTTTCAGTCTGTTTCTACCTCATCAGTAGGGTTGCGCTGTGCCTCTCTAAGAATAGTGAGCAAGGGGTCCACTTCTAGATTCCCTAGTGACTTAGGGTTAGACACAAAGTTACTAAATATGCAAAAAACAGGGAGGCCCTGGGAGTCCCTTTGCCGGACATTAGTCCCAGTTACAAGAGACTTACCCAGAGTCTTTAGCTCACTATCTTTCAAAAAGGCAAAATATCTTAAACATATCAGTCTTTGTTCTGCCGTAGGGCAGTCCAGCCCCAAAATTCTAAGCAATTCTCCTCTGAACAAGAGTACCAACAGCAACCCCAGACATGTGTGTCGGTCTGGTTGGACCTCATCAGTAGGGTGGAGCTGTGCCTCTCTAAGAATAGTGAGCAGGGGGTCCACGTCTGGATTCCCCCAGTAACTTAGGGTTAGACCCAAAGTTACTAAATATGCAAAAAACAGGGAGGTCCTCGGAGTCCTTCTGCTAGACAGTATTCCCGATTACGAGAGACTTACCCAGAGTCTTTAGCTCACTATCTTTCACAAAGGAGAAATATCTAAAACATATGAGTCTTTGTTTTGTCCTAGGGCAGTCCAGCACCAAAATGCTAAGCAATTCTCCTCTGAACACTAGTACCAACATCAACCCCAGAGATGTGTTTCGGTCTGGTTGGACCTCATCAGTAGGGTGGAGCTGTTCCTCTCTAAGAACAGTGAGCAAGGGGTCCACGTCTGGATTCCCCTACTATGTTAGCGTGAGACCCAAAGTTATTACATATGCAAAACACAGGGAGGTGCTGGGAGTGCCTCTGTCAGACATTAGTCACGATTATGAGAGACTTACCTAGAGTGTTTAGCTCACTAGAGAGGCACAGATCCACCTCACTGATGAGGCCTAACCAGGCCGAAACACGTGTCTGGGGTTGCTATTGGTACTCTTGGTCAGAAAAGAATTGCCAGGCATTTTGGTGCTGGACTGCGCTTGGGCAGGACAAATACTGATATGCAGTGGATATTTCTCTTCTGTGAAAGGATGGTGAACTAAAGACTATGGTTGAGACTCTAACACGGGATATAGGCCGGTAGTAGCAAAACTCCCAGAATCCCTCTTGTTTGTGCATATTAAGTAGCTTTGGGTTTTCAGCCTAAGTTACAAGGGTAATCCAGACATGAAACCCTTGCTCACTATTCTTAGAGAGGCACATCTCCACCTAACTGACGAGGCCCAACCAGGCCGAAACACGTCTCTGGGGTTGCTGTTGGTACTCTTGGTCAGAAAAGAATTGCCAGGCCTTTTGGTGCTGGACTGCCCTTGGGCAGGACAAAGACTGATATGCAGTGGATATTTCTCTTCTGTAAAGTATGGTGAGCTAAAGACTCTGGTTGAGACTGTAACCCGGGATAAAGGCCGGTAGTAGAGAAACTCCCAGAACCCCTCTTCTTTGTGTATACATGTTCCTGCCACATAATTTTACTCATTTACATGGTGGAATCGAAAAGAGGATTGGAACATGGGGGTCTACATGTTTGTATGCCACCCTTTTGCACTCTATCGTGCACATTGAGTAAACACCCGCCTGCCATGTATCCATGGCAGGCAGCATTTAAAATGGATTCTTACGGATTCCATTTTCTTTTTGGTGGTGTAAAAAGCAGGCAGATTCCATAGTAATCTACGCCATTTGCGACACCATGAAAATGCATGCCTGCGCAAATGCTGAAGTAATTGCAAGGTAGAGCGGCACTGCGAGGAGGAATCATAAGTTACGATCCACCCCGCCCCACCCCTGTGTCATGCAAATTGTTGTAAAGGAACCATACTGTAAATGCAATTGGTAAAAGCCTTCTGCACAGTTTGTATGCATTTCATTTGAATTGTGGCTCAGCGAAAATGTGCCCCATTGTCTTATTTCATAAGTATCCACACAATTAAATATGGTCTTTCCACATATCTTAATTCATCAATATGCAGTATAACAGCCGCCAGTACAATATTATTCATTGTAGATGGGCTATCCAAAGTCAAGTTGGCACCTTGCAATAGTCAAGAGCCAATGATAGACCAGAAGGCCGCAATACTTTGTTGATTCCTACATGATCCAGGCGAGTGGCCTAATTTGATCCTCGTTCAAGTAAAGATCAACTATGTGTGCACTGATGCTTAATTGGTCAATTTCCAAACGGATGTTGTCTACTTTAGGGAGGACATTAATAACTCATGCTCATTTAAGAGTGGTGATACGATGTGAAGAGGTGTTATAATACATAGGGAGGATATCTTATATAATTCCCCACACCTCCGACAAGAAATTGTTTAACATTGGGAATTCAAATAACATGTGTGAGAAGGAGTCCTCCTTAGGTTTCAGTGCTAGCAATGCAACGTTTTCACGAACTTAGTTTTGTGTAGCATCTCTTAGGACCAAATCACTCTGTGCGCTGATTAATAATAGTTTATTCGGGAGACTGGCAGAGATCCAGTTAGGACACAACTGCTGCACCTCCACATTGTCCACTGTGTTATATGGACTGTATTCATCAAACATTCCCATAAAGGTGACGGGGGTCTTTGGAGAAGCTGAATAAACAATGTTAACAAATCTGTTGATGTGCCTTTGTTACTACAATTGGGTGGCAATCTCATTCCTCCTCACCGTTGGCCACCAGCCAGCTATAGTGGTACCACACAACGGGACCTAGCTATGAAACAAAGTCTACTTTTTCACGAACAACCCAAGGTGTGCCAGAATAAAAGGAGGGGCAGTAAGTCAGTACCTACCTGCAGATGTGTGGGGGCAATAAAAGGTATATTTTCTTTGGGGGGGGCACTGTGCTCCAAGATTGAGCTCGCTCCTGGAAATAATCGATGCAGGCACTGCTGACACGTGGTTACCAGAGTAAAGCACCCTCCTGCATGTACACACATCACCTGTACAACCCACGTGTGGGCACTCGTCACCTTGGCAATGTGTGTTCAAAAGAGAGGAAACTAACTTCAAGTGTGGACACATGTCACCTAGACAACGTGTCACCACACATTGCAGAACATTTGGTTGGATATACGCCACTATAGGAATGTTCCACAGTGTTTAGGCATCTCAACAAAACAATGAAGGTACACAGCGTGTTCTCAAACTGCTTACTGTTTGACAATAACAAGCAACAACATCAATTCTAGAAAATGCAACACATTTAACCTCGACAAAAGGTTTTACAAAAATCTGGGAAATCATCCATTCCGTGGAAAAGTTGGAATACAGAATGTGACACAAATTTCAATACAGTTGATGCCACAATACTTTCTGCAGGGAGAAGAAATGCCATATTTGTACATGCCATTTAGTCAAAAGGACGTGAAGTATGTAGAAACCTCCCGCCCATACAATCGGACAATTGTGAGGATATGAAATCATTTGAAGAGTTGGCAGCACTCAGGGAGAAGAGATCACTCATAAAGAAAAGAGTGATTATAGAACGGCACACCTTCTACACCTGATCACAGCTTCCTGATGAGAACATTGCAGATGGCCTTGAGAACCCTAGTGATTAATTTAAATGTTGGACCATTATAGGATGAGGTTCTTAAAGACCAATTAATAATCCACAGCAGGTATGATAAAATTCATGAAAGACTGTAGGAGGAATCAGAAATGTTGTTAAATGAAGTAATAAAAATAGCCCGAAGCATTGAATGTTCAACAATGTCCAGTAAGAGGCTCACAAGAACGAAGGTGCAAAGCAAGGACCAAATCTGTGTGGCAGAAGCAATGCCAAAGGATAAAAAAAAAAGAAAACAAATGCAATGTCTCAGGCAAAGAGACCCCCACCGTGTTGTCTCAATAACAGAATGCCCAGTAATAGGCAAGAGACCCAAGTAATGTGGACCCACAGGGCATCTCGACAAGTTCTGTCTTTCTACAAAGTTCAAAAGAGGGAAGAACAAACCACAAATGAGTGTGGTAGGTTCTGGTGATGAGGCACAGGGACAATATCAAGATAAACTGTTGGACATTACACTCCCTATGAAAAAATAGTGTTCTCATGGTAAGAGAGTGCCAAGAGATACAGGAAAGCAACAATTTCCTAAATCTTAGGTGCCCAATTTGCAAAATGGCGATGGCAGGGCAAAGGTTAGAGCTGATGGCTTATTATTGATCCTTCCATGCAATAATACCCATGGCATTTGAGACAATGAGTATATCCCTGAGGCATTTTCAAGGCAAAAGGTAGACCTGTTGGGGTGGTTTGTCTTAACCATGTTGTACAAGGTAAAGGATGTCACAGGGGGAATGAATGTCCTCAGAGAGGATGTGCCAATTGTGAGTTTGAGGCATTAAGCCGAATTTGGGATGGGACTAAAACCTGGGGCAGACACGTGCTGGTGATGGAAGATGAAGACATGGCTCAATACATAATGCAGGAGTTCCAGAAGCAATTAAGAAGAATGTCTTTCAACTCAAGTGCTCCCATCATCAGGTGTGACTTATGGGAGATGCAATGCCCATCAAAGGCAAAGTTATGAATGTGCCCCCTACGTCTTCTTGCACCCTTCAAGAAATTGAAAAAAGAGATGAAAGAGGATGGAATAATTGAAGAGACATTAGCATCCGAATGGTTGTCACCAATAGTGCTGGTGTTCAAACCAGACCAAGACATCTAAATGGGTGTCAACCTCAGAGGATTGAATCTGCACATAGTAGCTGACTGCTTCACTCTACCCAATATTGAGGAGATGATCAATAGGCTTTGGAGTGCAACCATTTTCTCCACAATAGATCTGCTCACTGGGTACCTTGAAGTGAAACAAACAGTAAACAAACAATAGACAGCAAGGACCTCACTCATCATGCCATTTGGACTGTTCATGTTTAGCAAAATGTCTTTTGCCTTAGCTTCAGTGGTGCCAGTCTTTCAAAAATTGCTACAGAAAATACTGCAGGAAATTCCCAATGTGATGTATTTGTAGGACACTATCCTAGTGCACAGCCAAGAAATGCAAGAGCATCTTGATATGCTTTGGAGTGTACTGAACATGTTGTGTGACCCCAGCATGGCAGCATAGGGTGAGAAAGGAAGGGAGTGTCAAGTTTTTGGGACACGCATTGATGAGGAAGGCATAAGGCCCAAAAAGGCCTAATGAAGGCCATTGTCACGGATCTGCATCCAAAGAACAAGCATGAGCTGTTATCATTCTTGGGACTCTGTGTATTACACAAAATGTTACCAAACTTCACACCCACTGTTGAACCAATCAGGGCATTCTTGAAGAAATTAACAATGTTCCACTGGGATACAGAAAAGCAGTTTCAAAGGCAGCGAAAGAGAATATGTTGTGAGTACCCCTTAACAGTGTTGGACAACAAAATAAACACTTCAGTCACTGCTGGTGCAAGCATGAACTATACCAATGCAGAGGACTGTGGACAGAAGGAAAGTGAGTTAGTTTTACCTCCAGACCAATAAATGAAACAGAGAAGAATGATCCTGTCATAGAGGATAAAGCTGTAGCCTGGCCTAAGCTGTAGAATATTTTCAACATTTCCCCTGGGGGAGGGGGTGGCGGTGGGCAGCGTATTACAGACCGCAAACACTTCTAGGATGAAGCCGGACAATTTAGTGCAGCCCTTTCTTCACCGACCTAAGGCACAGGTCCATTTTAGATGTGCGCTGCTGGTCATGGCCAGCCGGGTGCAGGGACCTATCTGTGCAGAGATATAACTGTTTGCTTAAATATGTTGTCATCCTAAGCACTCGTAAATCCAGTGCTTAAATCGACAATATATTTAAAGCAAACACCACAAGCCGGATACATGCAGCTGTATTTCAACTAAATGCTGTATGAACAAATAGATTTCTGTGTCCCGCATATAATACATGTGGGACAGAGCAACCTATGTGTGTGTGGAGCCTTTGCTTACAGTACAGCTACATGTACCAAGTGTGTATTGTTTGCCCTAATTATATTGTCATCTAAAGCACTGCATTTATTAGTGCTCAGGGTGCAAATATGTTTAAGCAAATATAAATATTTCAGCACATATAAGTCCCTAGGCCCTGCTGGCTGTGACCAACCGGGTGCACCTAAAAGGGGCATGTACCTATGGCGCTGCGCTGAAACAGCTGTTGCCAAAGTGGCTGCACCCAAAGAGGGTGTGCCGCTTCTAAGATTCCTTAATCTATGCGGCATGGAGAGGATATCACCTATGCTGAGCAGGATAGTAGCCAGGCACTCTTTGCTTAAGGACCTCATTCTGTTTGGTTTGCATATCTTTGCATACAGACATTTAAAATCACTGAAAGACCAATATAAGCCTTCAAGTATTAAATTAATCACCCTGTTCATGCTTCAATTCTTCATTCTACGCATTGCTTTGTCAGTCCTTCATCAGCCTCTTAAAGAATATTAGCCATCAAGAATTGGACTCAAAGAGCCTCCAGGGAACCTACTTCAGAAACTTGAACACCCTAGAGATGTGACTCATCCAGGCCAGTCGCCCCAATATGTGCAAATACAAGTGTGCAGAACCTATAAATCAATAGCACCCTTGAGATGACAGTTCTTCGGGTCTTCTTCCCCAAATTTCCCTCATTATGCATAGGACTTCAAAACACACCCATTCATCACTACATGGAAATTCGAACCTAAAACTGCAAGGAAACCTGCCCCAATAGATAACAGCACTACAAAACCACCTCGTTCATCCCGATGGCATACTGGAATCCTTTGGGTTCAGCCTCTCCTTGAATTTGAACAACAGGACTCATATTGTCTCCCAAATTACTTCCCTGCACCTTCAACTAACCTACTGCTAGCCTGATTACACTGCATACAATAATCCTCTACACACGGCTGTCTCACACTTTCTACCACCAACTCAACCACATTAATCTCTCTGCGGCCATTCAGTGCTTTCTCTCTGCGTTACCCCTGAAATGTGTAGCCCTATCACACACACCCAAACCACTCCAACCCATCAGATCTACTGATAAACATGAACACTGACAGTTCGGTCACTTACAGTATGGTTTGGTTTCTCACATAGGTGGTCATGTATATGCAATGTTGAATTCCACTGATTCAGAGCAGACATTTCCAGCTTGAAGTCTATGAGTATGTGTTCCAAATGCACCACTGACAAAGCAGGTATAGTGCTGCATGACTGGGTAAATAATACATCTTGTGTGCAATGGCAAGTATATCGTGTGGCAAGTATATTGTGAGCAATTACTGACAGACCGTGTCACCACAAGGTGGGAAACATGTGAAAAGCATGGCACAAGCATTGTGTTCCTTATCCTCATGGTAGGAATAACGTTAGACACAGTGTCTCCTGCCACAAAGCCCAAAGAAGCTGCTGGGGCCTTAGAATCTTTGCCACTACCTGCATCACCCTTTCCAAGATCTGTGTGCCTGTGTGAATCCTAATGTGGCTTGTTGGTGGATGCCATGCTGCTGCTGTGGTGACCACTCTTGTTCATCAATGTTGTCCCTGTAGGGGAAGTAGACCCAATTTGTATTTTATTTATTTACAAAGCGCTCCTGGCCCAGAGGCATCCGGGTGCGTGATTTGAGATACATACGTAGTCATCAGAGACAGTTACTTGATATGGAGGTATTTACACATTTACAGAGATATATGCATACATAATAAGTAATTACAGTTAATGTACACGTGGGATTTCCAGATTAAACAGAAGGAGGTCAAATAAACAAAGGATATACAATTAGGAATAATACACATCAGCATTTACAAGTGTGCAACAGGCCAAGATGCTAGGTCTAGGTGAGTGGGTGGAGTGGTCCGTCTAAATCAGAGAGTGGTTGGGGCAGACAACCAGGCTTTGGCTTGTCTTTTGAACACATGGAAATAATGTTCAGCTCTGAGGGGGTTCGGTATTGAATTCCAAAGTTTGGCTGCCATAACAGGGAAGCTGGTTCCCCCTGATCTAAACAGGTTGAAATGGGGTATGGATAGACAGTTGGGATAGGCACTTCTTAGTGGTCTGTTAGCAGTATGTATAGTGAATCTCTTGGCTAGATAACTAGGTGCTTGGTTCGCAATGCATTTGTGCGTAAGAGCGAGGGCTTTTAAGGATACTCGCTGCGGGACTGATAGCCAGCGGAGGCTTTTTCTAGTGTCGGAGATGTGATCGTTTCTGGGGATGTTTAGAGCGGCTCTGATAGCATTGTTCTGGACAATTTGAAGTTTGTTGAGGTTCCCTTGGTTAGTGCCTAGATAGAGGGTGTTACAATAGTCGATTTTAGACATGACCAAGGTTCTAGCTAAAGTAGTACAGTTGGCTGGGGATAGGAAGGGGATGCAAGCTGTGATGAGCTTGCATGTGTAAGCTGTTGAGGACGATACTGCATTGGTTTGCCTAGGGAAGGAAAGGGTGGTATCAATGTAAATGCCTAGGGTTGTGGTGTCCTTTGTAACTTTAATGATGTTGCCATCAATGACAAAAGAGTTAAATGCAGAGTCAAGTTTGTTTAGTCTTTGATGCATGCCTAAAATGAGAATCTCTGTCTTTTCGTCAAAGTTCATGATTATCCACCCAAGCTTGGATGACTTGGTAGAACGAGGTGACGGCAAGGGTGTCAGCTGCGTGATCGCCGGTGATGGGTATGAGTATCTGGGTGTCAGCCGCATAATTGGTGTAGATGACACCCAGAGAATCCAAAATATTGAAAAGTGGCTTCGTAAACACATTTTAAAGTGTGGGAGAAACGCACGATCCTTGGGGTACTCCGCATGTGACGGGTGCCGCTTCAGCAGATGCAGACGGGGAGAAGACCCTCATGGACCTGTTGTCCAGAAATGAACTAATCCAGGCTGTGGCACTGTCTGAAAAATGGGCTGTGGATTTAAGGTGTCGGCAGAGAATTTTGTGATTGATTAGGTCAAACACTGCAGAGAGGTCGAGTAGGAGGAGGAGGGCTAGTTTGCCCTTGTCTTTAAGATCCTCCATCTGTGTTTTAAGATCTATCAAGGCAGTTTCGGTTCCATGGCGTGGGCAGATCCCTGTTTGTCTGAGTCCCAAGAGTTTGTTGGTTTCTAAGTAGTCTTGGATCTGTAGGTAAGCCGCTTGGTCAAGAATCTTTAACAGGAATAGCACTGTGGTGATAGGCCTGTAGTTAGTAGGTATGTTGGCATCCAGGGACATTTTTTTGAGGAGTGGGATGACCCATGCGTACTTAAGGTTATCTGGGACAATCCCAGAGCTGAAGGAGGAGTTTTTGAATGCAGTGATGAAAGGCACTAGGTTATGAGCAGCCTCCTCAATGATAGTGGCAGGACATGAGTCGCCTTGGCAATTTGACGGTTTAAGGTTGTTGATTATATTTTCGACTTCAGCGATGGTAAGGGTTACGAAGTTGAAAGGTTTCAAGGCCTGGAGGTTGAAATTGGTTTGGGCTGGTGAGGATTATTTTGTGAAGCAATCAATAGGATGATTTGTTTGTTGTTGATTTTGGTTTGGAGAGTGGCTATTTTACCAAGGAGTGCCTTTTGTATATTGGCACAACAGGAGCTGTCTTTGACACAGGTGTCGAGAGGGGCGACCAGGGATTCAAGTTCTTTTAGTATTAGGAAAAGCTCTTTAGTATTGGATTAAGCATGTTCAATGCATTTATTATAAGTATCTTTTTTCGCCTGAATTATAGCTTCTTTATAGTTCAAGGTGGCTAGTGCTAAGCTCAATTTGTTCATTTCAGTAGGGTTGCTTTTCCAGCGTGCTTCTAGATTGTGTTTGTCTTTGGGGAGGTCTCTCAGCTGAGGTGTGAACCAGGAGTTGAGGTGGACACGCGGTTTAGGTTTCCTTAGTTTGGAGGGTGCGATTTGGTCTAGCGCTTTCAGTAGAGTCTGGTTATACAAATCTACCAAGACAGTTGGGTCAATGCAGGTAGAGACATGTTCATTGAATATGGGGAGGATAAGCGGGAGTCGTTTTTAACATGTTATGTCACGCTTGTTTCTGGTAGAGATGGCAGGTGCAATGTCGGGTTTGGGATGAGTGATGTTGGCTGAGATGTTAAATGTGATTATATGGTGGTCTGACCAGGCACACGGTTTGTTAGAATCAACATTTATTTCGCAATTTAGTCCAGAAATCCAGTCAAGGATTCTGCCCTTGGAGTATGATGGCTAATTAATATATTCCGTGAAGCCTATGCTGGTGAGCAAGTTATTAATGTTGTGTGCTGCAAAATCATTAGGGTCTTGTAAACCCAGATTGAGGTCACCAAGTACCTAGATTTGTGATTTGGATTTCGTGTTAGAGGTCAGCATGTTGGATAAGTCCTTGGAAAATGTGGAGATAGATCCAGGGGGCCTGTATATTAGATGGAGTGTGATAGTCTGGCTGGGTGTGAGTGTTAATTTGACTGAGAGAATTTCTGCTGATGAGATTTGCTGTGTGTTAGACATGCGGAGATTGATAGTATTTTTGTGAATGAATGTGGTACCACCTCCTTTAGTTTGATTAGTGTTGCAGTCATTTCTAATGATAGAGTATCCTGTCGGGATAGCTAGTAGAATGTAACCAAGTTTCTGTGATGGCGATAAAGTCAAGATCATGTGTAAGGATAAGGTCAGCTATGTCAAGTGCATGTGCTGTGAGTGATCTGGCATTGATCAAGGGCCCTTTGATTGAGGTCAAAGGTGTATGGGGTAGGCTTGCATCATTCTGGGTGTCCATAGCCAGTGGAACGGATGGGGTTGCGTGAACAGTTGTGGAAGGTATATGCCTGTTATGGTGTCTGGTAGCAGTGGCGTGATGGTAGGAGGCATGGATGAGTCTGGAGCCTAGTCTGTGGTTCCCTAATTATGTAGTGCAGGGTTTGTTAGGAGTGGGTATCGTGGCAAAGTGTTTGAGCCAGAGGGTGGGCGAGTCGAGATAGGGGTTGGTGGCATGTGCGGGGGGACCCAGAGTAGGGAAATGGTTTTGATTGTGTAGTCAATGCTCTGTCCATTTGCCCCAATATCCATCATGAAGTGGACTTTGTTACCCTAAAACGTGTCCAATTACATGTTTATTGCAAATACAACTGCATTATAAAACACAGTAATTTCAGCTGAGCCATGCCAGTGGGCATGAGCACTTTCCATCATCTCCCTAAACTATTTGTTTTAAGCAAATGTGCATTACTGGAGGCCTACTTTGAGCTTCATAACCAGTTGTGCATGCTAGATTCTTACTTATAGTTGACTGCAATGATATTATATCTGCGCTCAAATGAATCTTTGAGACCGGACTGGTGCATTTGTATGGTGACCCTACAACTACTATAGCTCATAAAATGTTCATGTGAGTGTTTTTCTGTGTGCTTCTGGAGTGACTTTGCAGGGCAGTACTTCCATGCGGCTGAGAGTTTGCTGATTTCTAGAGGTCTGCTAATCTGTATGTGGTCCCATTCCTGTGCATTATTTTGCTTCATATGGCAAGGAAACAATGGGTTACCCATATTCGTCCCTGGCTACTCGCAGGACACTGATTTATGACATACAGTAGAGGTGGCAAAATGCATCTCTTGATCCTGAACAAAATAATTCGACACAGAAGTGTGCTGTACTGTATGCTCTGGAAGTATGTGTTGTTGGCTGTTGGACAGTGGCAGTAGCAGAGAAAACATGACGTTCTGAAAGAATAATAGGTGTCATGGGTGTTACTGGTTACTGTGATATCCCAGTTGGTCCTGCCGTTGCTTGACTATGATCTACTCAACTGACTCTTCATGGTCTCCAACTATGTGAAGACATGACACATGCTTTTTTGAAATATCCCTGCTGTGAATGTGTGTGTGGGTCATGCTGCCCAATGCAGTTTCAGGGTATTCTTGCTCCTCGATCTGTCATTCAGGAATCCTGCTACAGCTGGAATTGAGCTCAGTATAAATGTTCTCATATATTTCTCCAACTTCTCTTGGAGCAAGTTGGAGAAAAGTCAATGGGCCTTATTACGAGTCCGCTTTGCTGGAATGCAGTGATTCCATGTCGACGGTGACCTCGCTTCCGCGACCGCAAGGTTGCAGAAAGAAGGGCCGATTATGGCACGTGGGTCGTGGACAACACACCAAGGCAGAAACGGAGTCACCGCAGTCACATAAACACCTACGCGCGCGGACTTAGTGCCACAGAAAACGGCGCTAGAACCGTGTCCGCCCCCGCTGACACGGAAACACCGGAAGTGGAAATACCATGACCGCGGGGAAAAAAGTGGAAACAGAGAGGTGTCCATTATATAAAGCACAATCCACTGCCATCCTCAGACACCACGGGTCAGATAACCTCCTTGCGACTGACAAACCATCCAACACCATCATGGCATTCAGGATACCAGCACGCAGACAGAGAAAGCAGCGCTTCAGTGAGGCACAGTAATGGTGGAGCACATTGTTGAGCATGCTGAAATGCTCTTTAGTGCAGATCAGAGGCACGCTACTCAGCAACACCGCAAGGAGGTGTGGGCAGAGGCAGCACGCAAGTGCACAGCGGTTGGCGTGACCACACGCTCAGTGAAGGAGTGCCACAAGAGGTGGGATGACCTCAGGCTCTGGGTGTGCAACCTCATCACAGCACACCGCCAACACAGCACTGGTACTGGTGGAGGCCCTGCATCCCCACTGAAGCTGCAATCATGGGAGAAGCGCTGCAGCAGTGTCATGTACCTCGAAGGCATCCACGGCATAGGAGAGGCAGAGAAAGGAGTGAGCCCACCTGCAGATGCTGGTAAGTGCACAGAGTACAAAGCCCTATGTGTGATTGGGAGTGACCCAATGGACCCACTCCCAATGCCCCCCCCCCAAACAGGGCAGGAGTGATCCAATGGATCCACTCCCAATGCCCCTCCAAACAGGGCAGGAGTGACCCAATGGACCCACTCCGAATGCCCCCCTCCCCCCAAACAGGGCAGGAGTGACCCAATGGGCCCACTCCCAATGCCCCCCCAAACAGGGCAGGAGTGACCCAATGGACCCACTCCCAATGCCCCCCCCAAACAGGGCAGGAGTGACCCAATGGACCCACTCCCAATCTCCCAATGCCCACCCCAAACAGGGCAGGAGTGACCCAATGGACCTACTCCCAATGCCCCCCCAAACAGGGCAGGAGTGACCCAATGGACCCACTCCCAATGCCCCACCCCAAACAGGGCAGGAGTGACCCAATGGACCCACTCCCAATGCCCCCCCCCAACAGGACAGGAGTGACCCAATGGACCCACTCCCAATGCCCCCCCCAAACAGGGCAGGAGTGACCCAATGGACCCACTGACTGGCCAAACGATGAGTATCACATACCCAAAGCACGACCCCTCGAAATTCACACAGTGCGTGCCTGAATGGAAGCAGAGACACACACCTGTGTGTATCAATAGTCAAAAGTGTTGAATTGCAAGTGGACATGGATTGTGATGTTTGATGCATGTGATAGACACATTACGTAACACCACACAACTAGCCGCATGCCCTCTGTATCCCCACAGTCGTGACAAGTGACAGCAACGACGGACAAGAGGCTACGCAGCGGCCACCTGCAGGTGCACAACGCAGCACTCATGTCCAGGAGGATGATGCAAGCTGCTCTGGCACACAGGCACTGGCAGAACCAGGCACACTAGCAACATCAGGCACACCGGCTGCAGCAGGCACACCGGCAACATCAGGCACACCGGCTGCAGCAAGCACACCAGCAGATGACACCATCCCCATGCAGCCACCCACCCTGGCCCCGGATGATGATTTGCAACCCATCTGCACAGCTGAGGAGGCTGCATCAAGTGATGGGAGTGCCCCGGCCATGCAGGCCGAAGCAGTACAACAGGGTGAGGGGGACAACATGGATGGCCTGTCACCCACCCATGGCCTACAATTCAGCCCCCCAGAACTGCACAGCCCCATGCGCTCCCCAACTCCATCCATGGCTGAGCTCTGTACACGATTGCAGCACATCGAGCAACAACAGGCCACCCTGACACAGCTGGTGGAAAGACAGCTGGAGGAGGCCAGGCTGCAGTGGGAGGAGGCCATGCAACAGCAGGTGGAGGCCAGGCTGCGGCGGGAGGAGGCCAGGCTGCAGCAGGAGGAGGCCAGGCTGCAGCGGGATGAGGCCAGGCTGCAGCGGGAGAGCAATGCCACTTCAGTGCGTTGGCTCACCAGGTCGATTGGACGATTTGCGGCCACATTTCTCACCCTGGCACGCCATGTCAGGGAAGGGAACAGTGTGCAGTCCAGTATTGCCGAGTCAATATTGGTAGCCCAGCAGGCGTTTCAAGGATGCCTGCCCATAGATAGACCGACAGTCACCTCAGCCAGCACCACACCATCCAGCTCTGCAACTGGCAGCCCACGGAGGCATTTAAGTCGGTTGACTGGATCCGCCAGCAAGGACACACCTGCGCACAAGCACCCCCGCAAATAGTGGCATGTGGGGGTGCAGTTAACATGACATTTGGGGACACCATGGGTGTTGGAGGGTTGGGAACGTTTGGGTGCGGGGGGTTGGCCATTAGGTGGTTAGTTGTTAGGGGCCTGGTTGGGGTGGGAACGTTTGGGTGGTTGGGTGGTGGGTGGGCATGGGTGTACAGCTTCCGTACCCAATGCACTTTCTTCCCTGTTTAATTGATAAAATAAAACCTTTAAAAACTACCATAATGAGTGGACATCTGTCATTTCATTAGCAGACAAAAATCATTTATTCACTGGCCTCGTCATATCCATGCTTTGCTGTCAATGTGCAGTCTCTAAAAAGTAAATGTGAATGAGTGCGTCCCGTGCTTGTTGGCCATCTTGCGCACCCCTGGGAGGTTGTGCTGCCACCCTATCGCCATCCTCATCCCTATCGCTATCCCCATCTCCATCCCCATCTTCATCTTCTGCATCTGGGGCAGCGGAATGTTCCTGCGCAAGCACAGATTGTGCAGCATGGCACACACAAGCACAATTTTACCCATCTTCACTGGGTTGTAGAGCAGTGATCCTCCAGATCTGCTTAAGCAGCGGAACCTGGCCTTTAGTAGGCCAAATGTCCTCTCAATCATGCCACGTGTGCGGACGTGTTCCCTGTTGTATGCCTCCTCATGCCTGTTCCTTGGCCTCCTTACAGGTGTCATCAGCCATGGCGTGAGTGCATAACCAGCATCACCTACATGGGATGTAAATGTGTGGGACATGTCAGTGTTTGTGGTTCATCTCACGATCTGATGCAATGCAATATTGTGTCATCATACATTCATCCATATGGGCCTAGCCGTGGTCGGAAGGGCGGGTGATTGCCATCCATGGGTAATTGTTGTAGATGGTGGCATTTGGACATTGCACTATTACTTGCTGTGCATATGAAGTGGACCTTATGCACGATAGTGGTTGGTAAGTAAGGCACTGTGCAATGACAAGCACACATGGGGGAGTCATTCTATGGCCTGTGATGATTTGGCTGTTGCAGGATATCTCATGTGCAGCCGTCATGTGCTTTGGGGGGGAAGTGGTCCTAAGTGTGGGTGGCTGGATTGAGTGGATCAACTTGTATGGCCTGTTGGTAGCTTTGGTTGTATGTCTCCTTAGGCAGGGTGTGTACTGTGGCAACCTGTCATGTGTAGATATGTGATGTTTGGGTTATGCTGACCGTCCATTACATGGGCCAGGGGGTGATATGCATGTGCAGTTATAGCAGCCCACTTACACAGGTCATTGGCCTGGGCACCCAACACACTTCCACAGGGCCTATGCATTGGCAGTTGTACTCACCAATAGCCATGTGCTTTGACAAGCGTAGCGTTCCATGTAGTGTGGCAATGTGGAATTCCGCAGGACCATTGAGTCATGTGTTGACCCCGGAAAACGTGCGCAGCAATGTGTAATAAGCAGTCCGGCATCACATACCATCTGTACATTCAGTGAGCGGTACTGTTTCCTATTGTGGTACACCATCTCCATTGCATGTGGTACTGTCAGCTCTATGTGGGTGCAGTCTAATGCACCTATGCAATTTGGCATGGCTGCAATGGCATGGAATGCCAACTTGGTTGCAATGACCTCTGCAAGTGTACGGGGTAGGGCGATGTGTTCCAACACATGGCGCAGCAGAGCGTCCAGTACCTGTCCCAATATTTTTGAAAAACAGGGTTGTGAGAGCCCGTGCAGCTCACCTTCAGGAGGGGGGAATTGCGGTCGAGATGGCAATGTGGCTGCTGATGTCATCCTCAATCATGGCGGTGATGTACATGATTGTTGGACGGTACAGCCGGTAGAATGTTTGGATCTGTCCTGGGGTCAGGTTCCAAGGTGAGGCCCTGATGCGGGGTATTGCAGGCTGTCTGTGGAGTCGTGCTGGCTGCGCAATTGGGTTTGGCATGGGTGCAGGGTTTGCTAACTGATGCCTGCGCCTCCTCCGCCTCTGCCTCATCCTCCTTTGCACCATTGCTGCCACCATGTGCACTGCTGCCTGTAGTTTCAATAGTCCCAGTCCCGATGCTGCTGCTGCCTGCATTGTTGGGTTTGGAGTTGGCCTGGGTGTGGGCGTGGCCCTTTTGTAGCTGCACAGTGACCTGCTGGGTCCGGCTGGCCTCATTTGGGGCACCTGTGGCCTGATTCACCTCACCTAGTACTGTTTAACATCATGTTCGCGGTGGCGTCGATACCGCCTCCGTGGCCATGGTTTTTCCCCCATTTTTGTGGTGGTGTTTCCATGTCTGTGGTACTCGTGATGCCCATGGTGTTTCGTGTTGCCGGTAACTGGGTAGTTTTGGCGCTGTCGCATTCTACGGATCCCTTAACTCTGCGGCAGCGGTTTGTGTTGGTGGTTTTTCCGGGTCCGTGGGTCGTGATTGCACGGTCACGGAAACGACGCCGGTATGGTTTTACCGGTGGCGTTAAGTCTGGGTCGGCGGACTCGTGATGAGGCCCAATGACTTGGTCATTATCTCAATGACAGCCAGATTTACCACCATTGTCATCATTAAATTCATAGGAAAAAGGAGTGGAAGGAGTTTGGTGTGCCAGGCTCAGAAACATTCTACACTTCTAACATTGGTGATTGATCATGACCCTCCTCCCCTGACCTACTGCTGAGAGCTGTAACACTAAACCCTCTTCATTAAGCACATCCCTTCCTGACATAGATTCAGAGAGTGTCTTCTCTTCTGGGATCTCCACACAGCACCTCTCCAAAATGTGTACATGTGCCCTGATACGTTTCATCATGTGAGGATGGAATACATTGTCACTTGTGCCAGCTCAGATGTTAGTAAAGGAGTGTTTTTGGCTGGTGGTGCTCAAACGTCAGACACAGCCAAGCCAGTGAAGACATTGCAAGCACTCGTATCACCCTCGACCACTGTTCCAATGCTGGGAGTACTTGTAGCCATGATCTGCATGCTACCCCCGGTACTGGATAGCAGTGCCTGACTATGATGTCACCCACATTTCGTACATCACCAGCATTGCATTTGCAGTTGCAGCTGTTTCTTCGATAAAACATGCAATTTACATGTCTTCCTCACCCTTTCATGCTGGAACACTTGCCTTTAAGACCTTGCACTTTGCGTTGCGTATGGCCGTAGTCTATGTGAGCCTTGAAAGGGCATTTTACAAAACAACGAATCACTGCTGTGCTGTGTGTTCTTGCACGTGCCTCAACAGCAGTGCTTCAATAATAACAAAGCTGGCCGACATAAATCTCTCCACTGTCCAGATATCACGGAACCAATCATTATGACACTTACGAAGCAGCCTGATTAACCCTCAAGATCCTGAAAAAGACATTCTCAGCAGACTACACAACTGTTTTCCCTACACTACAAAACTGTTTTCCCTACACTCAAAATGTGTGAATTCATTTTTCAAGAAATGTGTATTGTCATATTAACGTTGCCACCCCATTGCAAATGTTTCCTCCATGCAGACAGGTGGTGTGTTTAAGCACACACACAATCATCCTTCCACTATTGCCACTGCCTCAGTTATCCTCAAGACCTGTAATAAAAATGCCCCACTATGCCACGAGAACTGCTGTATATAACTGAAAATGCGTTGATATTTTTTAATAAATACATGCATGTGAGTATGATAGATTTTGGGCTAAACTAAGCCATGAACGTATGTGTGTTTGATCAAGCCCTGCACAAAATATGCAATCAAGTGGGTGATAGACTTATCGGACAAAGTTAGATCTATCACAGAATCCCAAAGGCAGATAATGTCATTCAAGGATTTTTGAAAAAGTAAACTCATAGGGCCTGATTCATGGAATGATCTGCGTGGAAAATTATGACTTTGCGCTCCAAACAACGTCCGCAATCCATTTGTCGATTCATGGAATCGACTGCCTGGGACTTTTTCATACTCTGTGTGGACTTTGCACAGGTTTGGCAGGTCACTGTGAGAGGCGGAGTGCCTTGTGCAAGACACCGCATAGAGCATGGGTGTGTCTTGTGCACAGGGCAGATTAGGGGGTGGAACGTGGAAAATGAGGAAGAACAAGGGAAAATGCAGTCGTTACATGTGGCGGCCCGCATGCAGTCCATTGCATGGCAACTATTGCACGGAACAATACGTATTCTTGGATCCAACCACGCAACCTCTTGGCTGGGAAATGGAGATGCAAAGCCCTCATACTATCCGCCACCCAAAGACAGGCGTACAGGCAATTGCGCATAGGATTCACCCTGGAGAGTTTTACCCAAGTTATGATAAACCATACATATGTTGTCGGGATGCCAGTAACAGTTATGGGGGACACTCGGCAGGGTCCCTGAGATGCTCGCCTACTTGCGGGGGACCATATGCACTGCTTGAAGGGCGCATGTATTTGTGCCCGTGGAATCATGCAAAGGTAGCTGTCTGGCTGTTTTTGCTTTGCGTGGTGGCGTGTCTAGGGCGTGTCAGCCGCGCCTTGCGTATACAGTTACATTGCATGAACAATTCCATGAGTATGCGAAGTGCAGAGAATAACTTCTGCATGGAGGAATGTGCAGAGTCATTCTCGGTGCGCAGGCTTTGCGGGATCTCTGCACACTTTTCGATTAATCAGGCCCATAGTCTGCACTGCCTAAAATCACCCCTGAAATCACCCCTCCCTAAAGGGGAACGCTGCAGCTCTCAACCAGCTACAAACATCACCCTCCTTTCTCTCTCTGAAAGAATCCCAATGACTGCTGAAGACATCCAGAATCAAATGTTTTATTTAGATGGGTTAATCTGTTGCCTGGACTTCATTACCTGAATCTATTAAAGGGTTGACATTGTTGGCGAACTTTGAATACTAAAAGGTATTTTGGAGTTGAGCTAAACTTATTCGCCCAGGCTTGCTAGCCTAGATATGTTCATTGGGATGAACCCCACCTACATGTGTTTCAGTTGGCTGTGATCAGAGTTCATGTAAGAGCTAGTTTGTACCATGCAATGTGTGTAGCTTGAGGGCCCGACCTGAGAGGGACATAATGTACTTTCAGCTGCTTATGTAGACATAGAGCAACTAAAGTGTAATATCTGTTGCGTCCAATGCTGTTAACCAGCTGGGTGTCACTGCTATGTCCAGCTGATAAGATGACACAGCGAGATAGCATCTGTTGTTAAGACCTGTCATACGTTTCAAAGCCAGTAGGGTCAATTCAACCTACCATCATTTTGAGGTCAATAAAAGAGTACCTCAGAAGTGAGGTAATAACAGTATCTATCGTGCAGTGTTTAAATACAGAAGGAATATTATCTGGAGCACTCTATAAAATAAATTATTGTTTTGTCCAGTAGGCTGCCTCCATCTTTGAAAGTGTGAGGAACAGTCAATACAGATTTAAATAAAGCAGTGGCTTTGTTCAAAGAAAGAGAAGGATGAACATAGTTGTATGTGAGATTAGGTAGATGTCAGTGAGATATGAACATTTTTGGTTCTTAGCTCTAGCTAATTTGAATTCGAATGTCTAATACTATCAAATAGTATATTGTTGTTTATATTCTAGTTCATGCTGGATTACTCTGGTTTGTATTCACTGTAGTAATAGGGGAAATTAAAATGCAATGCACTGGTACTTGATGCATTAGTCAAAGAGGGTCAAATGGTTCCTGAGAGTCAAAACATTCATGACAGGTGTGAGGGGCTTTGTGCTTTCACTCATGGTGCTATGTTGCTTCTTCTTTATACCAGGGCTATGGAAGAAAGACCTATTAGAAAACAGTTATTGTTTCTTTACATCTTCATGGAGTGGCCGCAGCAGAGCACGGTAGTGAAGCATGCACAACACCCACATCACTATGGCTAAGGTGGTCTATATTCTTGGTGCTCAGACACTGCGCTGTTGCGTAATCACTCTTATAGCACTGTTTAGTTTAGTTTAGTTTATTATTTGATAATGCGCTCCAAACCCAGGGGTGGCCGGGCGCAGCAGTTACAAGAATACTTGAGCTTAGTTACATACAAGGATGCATAAGGAGGATACAGTACATGTGTAATTAACAATTTAACAAACAGGTATAAAGGGTATAGAAAATGACCTACTGAGACTAGTAAATAGGAAACTATCCTTGAACACATTGCTTTACAATGTGGAGATGTGGAAACGTTACATTACTGAGCTGGTCTTGTTAGTATCCTGTTCGAGCCTTGCCCAAATGAATCAAGGCCATTTAACGGGGGCTGCAGCATTGGTAATAGGCAGTATTGCAATGCATAGCCAATGTTGTCAATATTACCAGTGGCAGAGCCAGGGTGCGACTGTGGGTTCAGCTGTGCTCCTTGTGCCCCTTCTCCATGACCACTGCAGCCCCTCTGTCCCCGCCCAGCTGGACTAGCATCAAAGCATTGTCCTTAAAAAAGAAATGTGAGCTAGTATGAGCTGTGCAGAGCATGGGCCCTATGGCTGTGAGGTGCTGCATAGTGCAGCACACTGATTATTAGGAAACTAACCTTGAACCCACATGGGCATCAGACTTGTCAAGCAAAACAGGTATCCCTTGCCCAGACTAAGAGAAGAGTGAAGCTGCAGCATGTGAAGCTATGTTAAAATAAAAAAAAAGTGTGTGTGTGTGTTTGCGTGTTTGAAAGGATTGCAATGTGTGTGTGTGAACAAAATTCAGAAAGTGTGCATGTGCAAGTGGGTGAGTGAGTCTGTAACTGCGTATATATGTCTGTGTCAGTCTGGGTATGTGTGTGTGTGTGTGTGCGTGTATGTTTGAAAGTTTGGTGCCTATGTATGTGATGATGAAGTGACTCCATCGTGAAAGTTACTTTTAGTTACAATGTTAGTTTATTTTATGTGTGCAACAACATCAAAGTGCTATATAAGGAATCCTGGCTTATGTTGTGTGTGCAGCTTCATGCAACTGATTCACAGTTACCATTCTGACATAGATTGTGGATACATCTTCAGGAAAGTTATCTAAAGTGAGCATGTGTGCATGGATTATGGGCACAGCTTCATGAAACAGATTTACTGTAACCATACTGGCATACCCATAGATGCAGCTTTCATGAACGATATTTACAGTGACCACACCAGCATAGATTGCAGGTTCAGCTTCATGAAATTGACTTACAGTTAACACATTGGATATATTGCAAGTGCATCTTCATTAAAGTGATTTACAGTGAACATACTGGCATAGATTATAAATACTGTTTCATTAAAGTGATTTACAGTCATTATAGTGCATAGATTGTAGATAGATCTTTATGAACGTGATCTATAGTGCCCATACTGCATCACATCTGGGTACAGCTTCATGAAAGTGATTTACAGTGACCATACTGGAATAGATCACAGGTGCAACTTAATGAAAGTGATTCACAGTGCCCTAATTAAAACAGATTGTGGGCATGCCTTCATAAAAGTAATTTTAGTGGCAATGCTGCATACATTGGGTGTATGGCATTGAAACAATGTATACTAGGGATGATGGCATATATTGTGGGCCCCACCTCTTGACATTTATTTACATGGGCAATGCTGGCATCCATCATAGCTGCTACGCTATGAAAGTGATCTACAATGACTATAATGGCAAACATTATGGGCCCAGCTTCATGAACGAGATTTACAATGCAAAAGCTAGCATATGATTTAAGAACATACATTATGAAAATGTTGCAGAATAATCAGGTGCACTGTTGGTGCTGGCATCTACTAACTGTTTTCATGTTTTGCCCCAAACATAAATTGTTTGCTGTTTACCCCATTTTCTTCCATAATTGTTCTGTAAAATGCACCATTTAAAAACATCATTTAAACATGTTTCCCAGAGGATGGACCCACACAACAACTGAGACATTACCTAGGAACCTCTTCTTGTGCTCAGCCATCAAGCAATTGTATGGCAGATATTAATGTCCCTCCCCTAAAAATACTTACCTGCACCACTAACCTTGAAATGTTTACAATGTCCATGACTGTCCAGGTGCCAAATGCACCAAAAGCTGCCTCCAACCCTGACCATTACTGAACCCAGATAATGAAAAGATGAAAAATATAAACACACATGTCTGCCAAGTTAAAAAAAAAGGAGCACTAAAAAATGAGGTGCCTTTTTACTTTCATAGCAGCACAAGTAGGTCCCTGCATAAAGAGGAAGACGCACAGTAGATGGTCTGCCACTGAGGGACATCAAAGGAAGGGAACACAGAGGACCCAGTGTAAGTAAAAACGAGTAAAATGAAAGAGACAATTTAGGATTCAGGATCATATCAGCCAGTGAAGCCAGCATTCTAATATGTTGTACAGGCTGAGATGTTCGTACATGATGTTTCAAATCTTAACAATGGGCAATGGGACTAGAACTACAGAGCCAAGCTAACAATAATTGCCAACTGGTGGTACCATTCATGACAGCAACTATGGACAAATATTACCTTTCTATCAAAGGCTGCCTGCTCAACACCCATTCAGCAAAAAAAAAAACACTACTTGGCCATGTCTGGCCTGATACAAAAGGGGATGTCACACATTATAAGCTTTTATAGAAGCTGGGTTTCAGAAAATAATGCTGCTATGTCAAATGTGTTGCTCCCAACTCTCTCAACATCATCCAAATCCACAAAAAATGAAATATGTGAGATGAAGCAGCTTAACCACAGGCTAGTGACTCTTCTCACATATGTCTGCATAATTATATTAGACTGGCAACCATAAGGGTGTTATGTGGGTAGCAAAGGAAGACAAGA
Organism: Ambystoma mexicanum; assembly: GCF_040938575.1. NCBI lineage: Eukaryota > Metazoa > Chordata > Amphibia > Caudata > Ambystomatidae > Ambystoma > Ambystoma mexicanum. Next base: position 977,993,788 of record NC_090925.1, read on the forward strand.
CCACATTATAACATACTCTACTCTCGGCATAATCCAAAGACCAGCAAGTGTTCCAAGACACCATGGTACATATATGAGTGCTTGGACGACCTGGGTAGGATGGTATTTTCATGACACTGTCATTTTTTTTATATGAATGTCAATAAGGGGTGCATCAGAAATATTGTTTCTCTCCTTCATTGAAATGTGCTTTACATGCTTACATTTCAAGGTGTGCCAAGTTACATGTAGCTCATCAATCCCAAACATATTTATAGATAAAATAAAACTAGGTTATGACTAATAATAATTGTCTTGACAAAGTTAGCATGCTGTTTTGACAACTCAACACACAGTAACTAAAAAAAGTTCAAATCTGCTAAATCTGTTTTAAGTCGAAAACACTAAGGGGTAATTCATAGAATTTAGCGCACAAGTGGCGCGCGCAGCTGGCGCACAGTGTGCGTGTGCGAATCTCTGCGCCAGTCGCGTGCGCTAAAATCCATTTCCGCGCACAGCGTATTCATGGATTTTAGCTACCAAAACCAGCCATGGTGCACAGTGGCGCAGCGACCCTGGAGCAGCGCCAGTTACGCCCCCAAGAAAGCCCATTGCGCAGGGAAAAGCCATCAAAATCCCCAATCCAGCGCAAAGGGCTGCGCTAACCCTGTACCAGCACGGCAAGCGGGGAACGTGTATTACTGGGGTTCGCGGGAACTTTCACACGTGATAGGCCCTGTGCGACTGGGGTACGTGTATTACTGGGGTTCGCGGAAATTTTCACACACAATTGGCCCTGTGCAGGTGGGGTACGTGTATTACTGGGGTTTGCAGGAAGTTTCACATGCGATTGGCCCTGTGCAAGTGGGGTACGTGTATTACTGGGGTTCGCGGGAAGTCTCACACGCGAAAGGGCCTGTGCGAGTGGGGTACATGTATTACTGGGGTTCGCGGGAAGTTTCACACGCGATTGGCCCTGTGTTAGTGGGGTACGTGTATTACTGGGGTTCGCGGGAAGTCTCAAACACGAAAGGGCCTGTGCGAGTGGGGTACATGTATTACTGGGGTTCGCGGGAAGTTTCACACGCGTTTGGCACTGTGCGAGTGGGGTACGTGTATTACTGGTGTTCGCGGGAAGTCTCACATGTGAAAGGTCCTGTGCGAGTGGGGTACGTGTATTACTGGGGTTCGCGGGAAGTTTCACACGTGATTGGCCCTGTGCAATTGGGGTATGTGTATTACTGGGGTTCGCGGGAAGTCTCACACAGAAAAGGGCCTGTGCGAGTGGGGTACGTGTATTACTGGGGTTCGCGGGAAGTCTCACATGCGAAAGGGCCTGTGCGAGTGGGGTACGTCTATTACTGGGGTTCGCGGGAAGTTTCACACGTGATTGGCCCTGTGCGAGTGGGGTACGTGTATTACTGGGGTTCGTAGGAAGTCTCACACGCGAAAGGGCCTGTGCGAGTGGGGTACGTGTATTACTGGGGTTCACGGGAAGTTTCAAACGCGAAAGGGCCAGTGCGAGTGGGGTACGTGTATTACTGGGGTTCGCAGGAAGTTTCACACGCGAAAGGGCCTGTGCTAGTGGGGTACGTGTATTACTGGGGTTCGCAGGAAGTCTCACATGCGATTTCAGCAGGGTACCTTATTTCGGGGTGTGCGGAAAGTTTCACACATGATTGGCCCTGTGCGAGTGGGGTATGTGAATAACTGGGGTTCGCATGAAGTCTCACACGCGATTGGATTCGGGTACGTGTATTTCAGGATGTGCACGGGAAGTTTAACATGTGATTGGCCCTGTGCAAGCGGGGTACGTGTCTAACTGGGGTTCACGTGAAGTCTCACACGCGATTGGATCCGGGTACATGTATTTCGGAGAGTGCGCGGGAAGTTTCACACACGATTGGCCCTGTGCGAGCGGAGTACGTGTATAACTGGGGTTCGCGGGAAGTCTCACACGTGAAAGGGCCTGTGCGAGTGGGGTATGTGTATTACTGGGGTTCGCGGGAAGTTTCACACGCGATTGGCCCTGTGCAAGTGGGGTATGTGTATTACTGGGGTTCGTGGGAAGTCTCACACGCGAAAGGTCCTGTGCGAGTGGGGTACGTGTATTACTGGGGTTCGCGGGAAGTCTCACATGCGAAAGGGCCTGTGCGAGTGGGGTACGTTTATTACTGGGGTTCGCAGTAAGTCTCACACGCGAAAGGGCCTGTGCGAGTGGGGTACGTGTATTACTGGGGTTCGCGGGAAGTTTCACACACGAAAGGGCCTGTGCAAGTGGGGTACGTGTATTACTGGGGTTCACGGGAAGTTTCAAACGCGAAAGGGCCAGTGCGAGTGGGGTACATGTATTACTGGGGTTCGCAGGAAGTTTCACACGCGAAAGGGCCTGTGCTAGTGGGGTACGTGTATTACTGGGGTTCGCAGGAAGTCTCACATGCGATTTCAGCAGGGTACCTGTATTTCGGGGTGCGTGGGAAGTTTCACACGTGATTGTCCCTGTGCGAGCGGGGTACGTGAATAACTGGGGTTCGCATGAAGTCTCACACGCGATTGGATACGGGTACGTGTATTTCGGGATGTGCACAGGAAGTTTCACACATGATTGGCCCTGTGCAAGCGGGGTACGTGTCTAACTGGGGTTCACGTGAAGTCTCACACGCGATTGGATCCGGGTAAGTGTATTTCGGAGAGTGCGCGGGAAGTTTCACACACGATTGGCCCTGTGCGAGCGGGGTACGTGTATAACTGGGGTTCGCGGGAAGTCTCACACACGATTGGATCCGGGTACGTGTATTTCGGGGATCGCGGGAAGTTTCACACGCGATTGGCCCTGTGCCAGCGTGGTACGTGTATAACTGGGTTTTGCGTGAAGTTTCACACGCGATTGGATCTGGGTACGTGTATTTCGGGGGTGCGCGGGAAGATTCACACGCGATTGGCCCTGCGCGAGCGGGGTACGTGTATAACTGGGGTTCGGGTGACGTCTCACACGCGATTTGAGCAGGGTATGTGTATTTCGGGGGTGCGCAGGGAGTCCTACATGTGAATTGGCAGTGTGGGTACTCCCAGGTGGTCCCTCTACACCCTCCACAGCCCCTGCATGCAGCCCACACCACAGGGGACTACCCTGCACCCCTGGTCATGTCCCGCAGGCAGCCCATCCACCATGGCCATGCCCCCCAGCCAAGCCACATGTCAGCTTGCACTACTGATCACCAACCCATGTCCCCCAGCACCCCCCCAGCAGTGCGGGGCACCTGCCAGCAGGCCCCCACTCATGTCCTCCTGCACCCCCACCCCCCAGCAGTGCAGGGCACCTGCCAGCAGGGCCCACTCATGTCCCCCTGCACCCCACCCCCCAGCAGTGCAGGGCACCTGCCAGCAGGCACCCACTCATGTCCCACTCATGTCCCCCTGGACCCCCACCCCCCTGCAGTGCGGGGCACCTGCCAGCAGGCCCCCACTCATTTCCCACTCATGTCCCCCTGCACCCCCACCCCCCAGCAGTGCAGGGCACCCGCCAGTAGGCCCCGACTCATGTCCCACTCATGTCCCCCTGCACCCCCACCCCCCAGCAGTGCAGGGCACCTGTCAGCAGGCCCCCACTCATGTCCCACTCATGCCCCCCTGCACCCACCCCCCAGCAGTGCAGGGGACCTGCCAGCAGGCCCACACTATGTCCCACTCATGTCCCCCTGCACCCCCACCCCCCAGCAGTGCAGGGCACCTGCCAGCAGGCCCCCACTCATGTCCCACTCAAGTCCCCCTGCACTCCTACCCCCCTGCAGTGCGGGGCACCTGCCAGCAGGCCCCCACTCATGTCCCCCTGCACCCCCACCCCCCAGCAGTGCAGGGCACCTGCCAGCAGGCCCCCCCTCATGTCCCACTCATGGCCCCATGCACCCCCACCCCCCAGCAGTGCGGGGCACCTGTCAGCAGGCCCCCACTCATGTCCCCCTGCACCCCCACCCCCAGCAGTGCAGGGCACCTGCCAGCAGGCCCTTACTCATGTCCCACTCATGTCTCCCTGTACTCCCACCCCCCAGCAGTGCGGGGCACCTGCCAGCAGGCCACCACTCATGTCCCACTCATGTCCCCCTGCCCCCACGTCATGACGATCCTCAATCATGGCCCTTATGGCCAACCTCCCCAGCCCAAAGACTCAACCAAGTATTGCATTCACCCACATAGAAAAGGCAATTACATGATACAACCCCAAAGGCAAGTATGTAAATGAACACATGTCCGTCACACACACAAAAGGGGTGCAAGTGAATGTGAAAACCCATATCATGACATGCATGAAACCAATGAGATAATAACACATCGAAAGTATGAAGAAAAAAATGTATTAAAGACAACATGAATGTAATTAAAAGAAAACACACAACAATGGGATTAATTAAAGAAATGCTGCATGTCCGTAAAAGAATAAAAAACAAGAAATCATAATCCAAAGAAATCCAAAAGAAATGGTGTCCAAAGTCACAGTCCAACAAAGCAAATCCAAGGGAAAAAATAAAGTGAAATCCATTGCTCCATGGTGAAAATAAAAAAAAAAATTAGAATAATCCAATGCTGAACTATGTACAAATGAACAATCCGGGGTCCATGAGCCAAACTGATGAAACGAAACCTACCAAAAATACTACCTAATAAAAAACGATATACAAAAATGTGGTGCATTGTCCAAGCGCAACCAAATTAAAAAAGAAAAGGAAAGGAAACCTAACACTATCTAACTATATACAATGGCGGTGGGCAAGTCCTGCGGCTCACTCTGTGGTGTCCCGGGCCAGGGCATCATCGAACTCCATGTCGATGTCACAGAGGTGGCCTCTGCCCTGGCCCCGAGGCACTCATGGCCTGTTCCAACTCCCTGCGAGTCGCCTCGAGGCACTCTACCCGCCTCAATGCCCGACGCATGGAGAACTCTGCCCGGACTATGGTGAGCCACGCCTCTTCCGCCCGCCGCCGCTCCCCATCTATGCGCTGGCCCAACCACAGCCACACAGAAGACAATTCCAGTCCTGGGTCCCCCTGCCCTCTGGCCGATGCCTGCCCCTCCGATGTTGAAGGCCCCGAACCATCATGGCTCCCACCTTGTTGCTGCTGCTGCTGTGCCTCTGCCTGTGCACTGGATCTTGCTGCCTGCACATCCTCCTCCGGCTGGGGTGCAGTTGTTGAGGTGGGCACCCCTGCTGGACGTCCGACTCCCGACTGTGGCAGGGATGTGTCCTCCACCAGCCTGACCGCAGGGTCAGAGGCAGTCCCACAGAGTACCCAGGTGATACATGGGTGGGAAGATGGCATGGAGGATGACTGGCGCATAGGGGGTTCAGATGAGGAGGGGGTCAGAACAAGGTCGAGCAAACGGAGGAATCCGGCCCTGGTAACCCGTCCCAGTAGGTCAACGCAATCAACGAGGCATTCGAGATGACGTGCAGTGTCCTCACGAAAACACTGCAGGTCACATCGCATGCCCCGTTGACGCAACGCCATCCCACTCAGGACAGCGGGTCCCGGATCAACCCGGTCCCGGATAGTCACGTCTGCAGGGAGAGGAAGGCCAGTTGTTGTAAGCGGAACCCCTCCCTGAAAACAGGTCTGGATGTAGGCATCCCTGCTGGTGCAGGATGATGCAGTCACAGGATCAGGGACAGGATTACACACAGGCACCTCTGCGGTGGCCTGTGCTGCCTCCTGTCCCTGCCGCTGCACTGAACCACTAGCACCAGTGGAATCCCCACCTCCAGACCCTGTGTCTGTCCCTTGCACGACCTCCTCCTCCACCAAACCCCCCACCAACCTGGATGACTCTGTGCCATCTTCCTCCGTTGGATCCTGTGGGGTCTCAGCTGCCCCTTCTGCTGCCGAGGAGTCCAACTCCGACCTCCGCCTCTTGGACCTACCCTCGACAGCTGCAGCCTGGGTCGCGGCACTGGACTCCTCACTCCCTGACGAGATGACAACCTGGGAGGGAGCCGGGCCTTGCGTCTCCGGCTGGCACAGTGATCCCTGCCGCTGTGCTCCACAGCACCCTCTCCGCCCTCTTCATCAGTTGACGCTGCAGACAGGGAGAGATAGGACACAGGCATCAGGGCACTGTACAATGGACTGATACACACATGACAGTTGCACATGAGTGGCAGTGTCAAACTTCAGACACAATCCCCAACACACATGTCATTTCAACTCACACACATGAGCAATTCCACAGCCATATCATAACAGCCAGCACCATCCATACACATACAACAGCATGAGCATCCAAAGGTGAGACAGACATCAAATGAAAAACAGGGTGTGCAGTAGACATGCACACACGCCACCACACTTAGATGCAGGTCTACATCTCCTCCAACTGTTGCAGTGATGAGATCGCCATACATTTCAGATCTGCCATTCAGCTTTCTACATATCAGTGTCACATGCATCCATGTTGCATCACAGTTGCACACTTGTCAAACACACACATGCACATGTACACAGTGCAGATACATGCATTAGGAACCACCATCCATGCCACAAACATGCCAATGTACATACACAGAAATTCAAACATGTGTGCTCCCACACCTGCATTTGTCCAGCATGCTTACCAACACATACACCATCAATGTGTCTCACAAATGAGAGGACACACATGTGGCAGCCTCACGCCCATGTTCATACACATCCCTACATGGCCCTACAAAAACACATGCGCAACTTGCACACTACTGGCACACCACGACACGCACAGCATCCAATCACTCTGCATGTACACTTACCGCTCGACTCCAGACGGGTCTGCCTCTCAAGGATCTGGACGTAGAGCGCCGGGCATAAGCATTCCAGGACCCTCATTTGGTGGTCCGACAGCTGGCCCCGGTGCCCCTCGGCATCCGCTGCCTTCGCGAGGCACTGGGCCTTGTTGAGGGTCCTGGACCTGAAGTCCTCCCAGTGCTTCTTGACATGATGTAAGTCGTGGACTGCCACCCCCTGCGCGTTGATGGCAGTCACGATGTCCATCCAGATCCTGGTCCGTCCTTCATTGTCGGCGCGCAAACTTCCAAAGAGGGCATCATACTGCCCCAGGACTTGCTCCACCAGGACACCAACTTCCCTGGCACTGAAGCTGGGGGCCCTCTGTCTCTCTGGCTGGGGGTTGCCAGTGCTGCCAGATGGTGTTGTGCTGGACATGGCAACCCCAGAGGCAGGAGTGGGTAGGCAACTGGGTCCTGGGGCTGGGCTGTGGAGCGATGGAATCCCAGTCGGGAGTCTTCGGTTCCAGCAGGGGTGGTCACAGCAACTGCACCCCTGGCTGATGTGCAGGCAGCAAATAGCAGGGCACGTGGGCAGCAGACAGTCAGGCAGCAGCAGATGGCAGGTGGGAGCATGCTCGTGGCTATGGGGGGCAGTAAATCGGCCTTCTGGGCAGGAGCGTGGTCGTCCGTGTGTTGTTGCGTGGCCAGCTTGATACAGAGTGATTTGGCATGTGAAAATCTTACACGTCAGCGTGTAATTCGAGGAAAGGTCCTTCGCACGTAAGCGTATCAGCACACGTACGCGGTTTCATTGGACCAAAGGCCCTTAGCGCGTAAGCGCGTCTGAGACTTTTCACCACGGGCGTTGCCCTGGCATGGGTTGAAGATCCCACGTGGCTTTCCATTGCTCTGTACGTGCTTTTTGTGGGGTGCGGGCGTGTGTTTTCCAGCCGTTGGGGTTCACACGCTATTACTTCACAGCGGGTGGGTGTTGGCTACGCGTTCTTCTACACACAAGGCAGACGGTGAGTGGTATCCCGCTCGCCCAGGGCCAATCACGTGTGAAACTTCCCGCGAACCCCAGTAATACATGTACCCCACTCGCACAGGGCCCTTTCTTGGTAAAACTTCCCGTGAACACCAGGAATACACGTACCCCACTCGCACAGGGCCCTTTCACGTGTAAAACTTCCTGCGAACCCCAGGAATACACGTACCCCACTCGCACAGGGCTAATCATGTGTGAAACTTCCCACGAACCCCAGGAATACACGTACCCCACTTGCACAGGGCCAATTGCGTGTGAAACTTCCCACACACCCCTGATATACATGCACATGCTATTTTTCACACAGCGGGTGTCCGTGTTTGTCGCATACCCCTTTTTTTTAACGGCCATACTGGCCTGCCTGTTGATCGTGTATGTATTTTTTGGGCTCCTGGCTGCCACACCGTACTACGTGTGTCATTTTTGCACGCACATGGGCTACTGGGGGGCGCTTGTCTCTTTTTCTTCTTTTATGGGGTGCCTGTGTGTTGCGTGCACGTCATTTCTCCTAGGGGGCCACAGTATGGGACATTCATCATAGCTGTATATACGTGCTTTTTGTTTGCGCACACTTTTGTAATGCACACGGACGCTACTGCCTGCCTTCGTGTGGCGGACGTGTTTAGGCCTGTGCGTGTCTTTGCCCGTGCGTGGGTTTGCCCTATGCGATTCCATGAATACATGTGGTTCGCGTGCGTGTGGGTGTTCCGTGTACTTCCCAGCAGTACTTCCCCAGTTACGTCTTCTTTTTCACGCGTTGTTCCCCATTCCGCGTGTTACGCCCTGTGTCCAGCCCCCTTTTTGGTGTGTGCGCGGACGTTGTGCGCATTCCCTGTGCACGTCGCGCACGGCATTTGAGCTGTTGCAATGACGTGTGCGCCCGTGTGCACCCGTGTGTGCCACGCTCGGGTTTGGAGCACATCCCAAGGAAAACAGGACAGGGACTTCCATGAATTGCACGCATGCGTGTGCGCCTGTTTTTTCATGCTTTCGCCTGCTTGCGCTGAGATTTTCGGTGCACGTTTGTTCCATGAATCGGCCCCTGGTGTGAATGAGGTGAATAAGCAGTCAGGATAGATAAGGTAACTGGTTCACAATCCGACTCAGTCATACAGACCAAGAGTTTTTTTGCTTGATCTTGTCGAAAATATGTGTTATTCTCACCTGGATCGGGACTCTTTGGGGTTGGGTGAACTCTCACACCCCCAATCAACCCATCTTTTTACCACGTTATCATTTCTGGTTCCTAGAGACTATTTCCTTCTTCTATACTGGCCACTTTCTCCTGCCATAGTCTGAGTAAGTTATCTAGAGCCCACCAGGGCAGAGACACCATTGCATAGCGGAATAGCTGAAGAGTTGAGTCTGATTTCAACTGGGTTCCCAGAATACAGGCAAATTCTCTCACATGCCTCTGGCTACCAATTATGACCATTTCACATTGAGTCAATGTGTGAAAATGTGAACCTGTACTGGTTCTATATTTAGAGACAGTAGAGGTCTGTTAGCGGTATGCTTCAAGAATTCACAAGAGATTCTTTCATTTAGAAAATCATACCTTTTGCTTGAGTGATCTTCTAGTTAATATTCCCTTCTGAATGTACATGAAAGACTTCTGTGAAGTCAATTAATATTTGTCCACAAGTACTTCATCACACCATTCAGTGATTCACTATTCAAAACAGCCTTGTCCAGGGGGAAATGTTAAATGGTGTTGGCTATGATGCCCCCACATAAAGGGGGCTATCAGTGAAGTGGAGCAGACCCTTATGTAACAAGTTTACGAGTGCAATTCATTGTTTATTAATACAAAGGCATCCTATTAATGCCTATGATATTTTCTATGACGAACCTTTCAGTGAGAGACCTTCAGTGGCTGCTAATTCTATCTCTCAGTAAAAGAATAAAAAGACATATTCATTTAGGCTTTTGTCAAATACAATGTGCAGGAGTGTTTATTATTTTACTCCCTCAACATTGGGCCTCATTACGACCCAGGCGGTAAGTTACCGCCTGGGCCGTGACTTTACCACCATGGCGTAAACTATGTTTACGCCATGGTGGTTGGCGGACTTACCGCCCCATTCCGACCTTGGCGGGGCGGTAAGTCCACAATCCCCATTTACCCTTCCCCATTCCCATTTTTGCCCCATAGGGCATAATGGGAGTGGGGAAGGCGTTAATTACGCCACCGTAAATTACGGTGGCGTAATTAACTCCATGGTCCCTTAGCGCCATGGATTTTAACACCTGCTAAAAGCAGGTGTTAAATCCGCCATGGCGCTAAGGGACCTCGTACTCAGGCGGTAAGGGTCGGCGCTGTTTACGGCGCCGTAAACCCCTTACCGCCTGAGTTGTAATGAGGGCCATTGTGTTTATTTTAATAATTGCTCCTTTCTTTTTCATTGGTCACCTTTGAGAGGCACCATTTTTGTCCTCTGTTTCCTTTAAAATAACATAAATCATAAGAAACTTCCTGGTGTAGACGGAGGTGGCCGTAGCTATTGGGTCAGAGTGTCCAGGCCTTAGTCTCGCCGAGTCTGAGTAATGGTCATTTGATCAGATGTTACAAAGGGGTGTTACAAAGGGGTGTTGGAGCCCCTAAACTGAGAACAAACATGGGTCAAATAACCTGTTCTATGGAATTTCTTCAACTCAGGAGGGTCTACAACCACGTTTTAGCTCACTGCACCCTTCACAGAGGAGAAATATCCATAGCAGTCTTTGTCCCACCTACAAATTCAGTCCAGCCCCAAAATGCTAGGCAATTCTCCTCTGAACAAGAGTCCCATCATCAACCCAAACATGTGTTTCGCCTAGTCGGGCCTCAGCAGTTAGGTGGAGCTCTGTCTCTCTGAGCACAGTGAGCAAGGGGTCCACGTCTGGATGACCCTAGGAAACTTAGGGCCTAGGGCACCCATGACTGAACAGTGTTTAGGTAAGAACCCAAGTCCACCACAATCACATTCTACCCATAAGTGAGTGCAGGTTTAATTTTAACAAGATACAAATGTAGGATCTGCAACAGAGAGTGTGGTCTGGGTCCTGAGTTTAAGCCTTCTTTTATATCAGATATTGAAACAGTATTGGGTCAATTATAGCCCAAGTACCATAAAGAAGACACTTTTTCCCAAACATGAGCCCCCAACGGACCAGAACATAATTGTGGGCTTTCTCTTGTTAGTATAGACAACAATTTTTGATTTCAATGCATTTATTAACAAGTTATTACTGATTGCATATGCCAAAAACAAATTCAATTTTCTTTGTCATCTCATAGGGGTATGGTTGAAGAACAAAAGATTGTCAGCAAAAGCAAGACAGTTTAATTTGATTGCACACAGTTTGTTTTGGATATTTAGTGGCAGTCGACCAAAGTTTGCCAATGTCTAAAATATAAAGATTGAAAAGTATTGTGGCAAGGACACAACCCTGCCTCAGTCCAATACATGTATCCATTGGCCTTGTCAATAAGCCCTCTCTGGTAAGCCTAATCTGTATTGATGTACTCCAGTGTAGGAAGGTGTCATGATCACGGGAAGATGAGTTGGTCTTTAGGTTGACGCTCTTGGGCTAAACATAAAATGGGTTCTGTATTGTATGAGTAACCTACTTCCTGGTTGCCTAATATGGCCGCCCTGCTTGTTGCCCCTGGTTTAGCAGTGTTAGTCTATGCCTTTCATCACCTCTGCCTTTATAAGGCCCACCCTCTGGAAGGTCTGCGCTTCGCGTTGTTACTACTGTTGCAGCGCAACGCTTACCACGGTTCCTGTCACAGTCAACTCTTCAGCCTCAGTAGTTTACAGTTTTTTGGTCCATCTTTATTATTTTCTCTCAGTATTAGTTACCCCTGTTTTCTCCTTGCAATTTCCTTACTTGCCACTTCAGTTTCCTCACTGTCCATCTCCTGTTACCTGTCCGTATCCTGAGGCTTTCATATCAGACACTAGCTTAAACTTCAGCTTCCCGTTCAAGCGTCTGCTACGTTATGTGTGGCAAGATTTCCACTGAATTCCTACAAAATCACAAGTAATGAATTACTGTTGTTTTATTTATTCATTCTTGCTTCTTCCGACGTTCGCTCAGGTGAACTTGCTTCAAGTTACATCCACACTCATATTATTTATAAGATTAATTGTTCTGAGTTTGGAACACAGTTAGAGGCCATTGCCATTGTGAACGCTTTTGTTGCAATAATCCTTCAGTGTGCTCTACACTGTTGCACTAACGAACGTTGTGCATGGATGTTTTGTAGGGTATTTTGTATAGATTTGGGGCCTAGCAGTATTTTCTTACCGCCAAAATGAAAATAATTCAGTAATAATCACTCTTTGCATTTAGATTAGATTTGGTATATAGTACTACAGTATACATACATTATTTCAGCACACTGATACATTTAGTGGTATACATTATGTTGGTATGCGTTATTGGTGGTATTTCTGGTGAGCATAATTCCTTTGTTTTATATATGGCCCCAATATCCAGAACCCCTTATTGTTGCTTAGTTTGTTTGTGTGATCACTAGAGAGGCCTCAGGCTTACATTTCAGGAACACCACATTTTCAATTGGAGTGCCACCATGGGCTGTCCTTGCTGTCTTATCTACGGCAGCGAGCTAACATGCGGTATTTATCACCAACTTATCTACATCGGTGAACTATGTCCAGGGCCTCTCTTTCTGCTGACTCATGTACCTCCAGCAGCAGTCTATTTCATTATATTATTATTATATTCCATTCAGAAACATACACTTATATACTAAATGGAATCATGCACACAGCTACTGCTAAGTCGTATTTTTAGCTAGCTTAAAAATGACAATTGCACTGTCTAAACCTCTCCCCATATTATCAGTACTGTAATGGTAGATGCACAAATAAAAGAGAAAAATAAAACACACTATCCGTCTGCTTTCAGATATTTTTTGTGTATTATAAAAATTGCATTTCAACACGATCTTACTCTTTTTACAGAAATAGATGGAAATTGCACAGTAACAACCTTATCTGTAACAAAATGAGAAGAGAGCGGCAAGAACATACCCAATTCGCAACATTAAACCTGTTGATAAAACACTGGAGTTCCCTCTTCCATGCTGACTGAATAGTTTCGCATACATATACACTGCCCCCACACTCTGTAATATAGTTACCAGGCCTGTCCAGCATGTGAAGTTCGTCGGCTGGTCGCCTTCTGGAAGTGGTTCAATGAATTCTTCTTAAATCACCCCAGCAAGGACGAGCATCTGCCGTCACTCAAACCGGGGCTTGTTGACTGGAATTCCCAATCTCTGCAGCAGTACACTGGTATCTGCTTTTTCAATCTGGAAAATCCCCAGCCACCAGCCAGGTCTTTCTCCCAGCTGTGTAAAATGTCTTCTCCTTCTCTTTTTCCCCGAGATTCATTCGCAAAGCTCTGTTACAGCCTGCCAAACGAGTTCAACCAATGAAATTCTATCATGTCCTACCCTCCTTTTCTTTAACAATGGCTTGGCTTATACAATTGCAACTGTAACCAAACTGATTTCCTGCTTATTTGAGTCTTTGCTTCCTGCAAATACTGTTGACAGAGCGCAGACAGAAGCAAAGAAAAAAAAATCTGGATGCGCGTTTAAAATGACTTTCAGAGCCTGTCATTTTCCATCCCATTTTGCACTGGAGAACACATTATATTATTAATGAGTTAGAATCGTTATTATTGTTAATAAGGTTAGTTCATTAATCCTCAAATGTGTCTCCTGCAACAGAGGAATTTCAGGTGGAGAAAAAAAATATGCTTTTAACTGTGAAAAAAAAGTTATTTGCATTTTAAATGTAGAAATCGTTTTTGACTGAATAGCCTGTTTTCATTTACATGTCCATGTCACACTGGCAACACATGACTTGCTGTACCGCATTATAGCAATGCACCAAACCCATGCAGTGGTGCTGCATGAAAAAAAAATGCTAAATACTCTTACATATTCCCATATATTTGAGTATGTTACGCTGTTTGCAAGATTCCATAGTAATTCAGTAATTTCAGGGAAACCCATATAGCAAGTACTCTTCTTAGCTCTCTCTCTGCCCCTATATATTTGGGTATCCATATACCACCTCAGAGTAGAGGCCAATATATTACCTCATCATGCACAGGCCTATATATATATATATATATATATATATATATATATATATATATATATATATATATATATCCTTTGAGGTTCGTTCTAGTCGTAGGTCCATATCTGGATTCTGTGGGTTGGTCTAAGGCATTCTACCCATCTGAACTCTAGAGTCTCTATCTAAGCAGAGACAGACTACTGTCTGTCAGTAAATTACTTTAAACTCTGTATTCTCCGGAAAGTGCTTTCCTATCTTCCTTCTCATCTTCGTCCCTTGGTTTTATCCTCTTTTACTGCTGGTTCTTTAGACTCCTGTAATTCTCTTTATTTAGCTCAGCCATCGTACCTTCTTCAGCGGCTATAGCCCGAATGGCAGTGGGTGGCTCCTGGTTCTGCTCTGCCACGGCGATTCTGGGAAAACTGCATTGGCTCCCAGTGGCAAAGCGTATTAAATGTAATTTGTGTGTGATGTACCGTGCTTTCTACAGGCAAGGTCCTGGCTTTTTGCAGGCAACATTTCGCCCCTATATTCCTACAAGGAACCTCCGCTCAGTCTCCTCCCTGAGAGTGAGCATTCCCCGGTTTAGGCTGGCTTGTGTAGGTGGCTGTTCCTTTTCCATGGCAGCGGCTTCTCTGTGGAACTCTGTCCTTCTGTCTCTACGGGCACTTGAGGATCACCTCTCTTTCCGTCGTGCTCTGAAGACCGATCTTTTTACTGCCTAACTGCTGCTCTCTGTGGTTGGTCCCGGAAATGTTAGAGTCATGATGCCCTTGCTGGTGAAGGTGTGCTTTACAAATTTGCTTTACAATACATTACAATACATTACAATACATTACACCATAATTCATGCTCTTAACAGTGTGCTAATCCCCTGTGCATGTTGCTCAGTTTGTGTGTATGATTTGGTAAGTCAGATTCAGGATATAGGCACTGAGACATCTTTGTAAGGATTATTTATTGTTTCACTCTTTAAAATCCTACTCTGTCCCTGATGTACAGAGCCCTAACTGAGAAAAAATGAAGTCTGAAGGGTGATCGTGTAGATGCCCTCCAAGATAAACTAAGCCTGTTGTCAAGAAGTCAAGAAAACCTAATCCAGTGTTGATTCTGTTGCTACCACTTGGAACACAAGGAACATGTAACATAGACACAGGAAAGTATTTTCTCCAACCAAAGAATGGTGACTGTCTTCTGACCACTTTTTTATCTCTCATAGTCACAGGTAGCACATGAACTGGGACCTATTCAGAGTTCCAGTCACTAGTATACGTCTCTCTTTTCCTTCTCTCCCTTTTTTCATGATATCAAAGTATTATAGTCACTGATTAGTCTCTTCTGTGGTACACTTTTTCAAAAGATTTGCGTCGTTCTCTGGTTAGTGACCCACCGTGGGCTGATATCCCATTCACTATTCAGTTTCAGGTACTTTCCGTGAGTCCCCCATCAAGGAGTCTTGTTCAGCTCCCTCATGTATTAGTTATTCTTATCTGTGTTTTCAGGTTTCTCAGACCAGCTTGGCCGTTGATTGAATGTATCCCATCTTTGGATTGGGTTGTTCTAACTGTCTCTTGCTTTTTGATTTCTTGTACCCCAATATATTGTTTGCTTTCTCTTTCCCTGCCCTGAGGTGTCATCATTCTCATTCTTCCTTGGTGCTGGGTTTCTGGTATCCTACTTTAGTGTCTGGTCTCTGGTATCCTGCCTTAGGCTATACTTTCTCTTGGGCCCAAGTGGAGGGAGAGAGAGAGGGCAAGAGCTAGGCTCCCCCGCAGTGACGAGGAGCAGAGGGAGGGGACTCCAACAGCCCGAGAATTATTAATAATAAATCTCTCAGCACATGTCTTGACAAATGTAGAACAACAAGTCCTACAAAAAGGACTGAGTTTCGTCCCTACTGCACTACACGATGACTTCCAAACACGCATTGAAATCGCAAGACTAATGCGAAATATTAGACTCAGACAACACTTTGGTATGTTGGACCCAGCACCCACCGATGAGAGAGAGACAGATGTGACGGGGTTGCACCCTAGATTGACGTTTTATCTGCTGAATGTCTCAGCGGAATCCCTAACCTTTGAGAAAGCCATAGTGAAAAAAATGGAAGAGATTGAAACGTAAGAAAAAAGCACCTTCCACAACATCACCATGCAAGAACGCAATGCCTTACGCGATCTTAGTAACAACAAAGCTATTATAATTAAACAGGCAGATAAGGGCGGTGCAACCGTTGTTATGAATTCAGCAGATTATGATCTCATGGTCACATCACTTTTGGGAAATGGGGACCACTACAAAATTCTAACGGGGGATCCCACAGAGAGTCTCTGTCTCACCATTACGAACATTGTGGAAGAAGCAGCTTGTGAAGGCCATATCAGTACCAAAGAAGCAGCTTTCCTAATTCCTAAATTCCCCAAAATTCCGGTGTTCTACGCACTACCTAAGGTACACAAGGGGATATCACCACCCCCGGGGAGACCTATTGTTGCCGGGATCGACTCCATTCTAGAACCACTCTCCCAATTTGTAGATTTCTGTCTGAGGCCACTAATTCCTAAAATGCGTTCTTACACAAAGGAAACCATGAGTAGTTTAAATACGCTTCAAGGTGTGTCTTTTGATCCAGCTACTCAATTTTTGGTTACATTGGACATAGAAGCCCTTTACACCAATATTCCTCAGGCGGCGACCCTTGAGATAGTGGAAAAAGTCTTGAGAGATCTAGTGACTCCACCAGAGGTTCCCATAGGGCTTATACTACAATTTGCGGAGCTAGAACTTACCAAGAATTTCTTTCTGTATAAAGAATCTTTTTATGAGCAATGCTCAGGCACCGCAATGGGTGCTATATTTGTCCCGTCTCTGGCAAACCTATATGTTGCTGAATTTGAGGAGACTCACATATACCAGCCATCTAATCCTTTCAGAACACAGGTCACTCTATGAAAGCGGTATATAAATGATGTCTTGGTCATCTTTACGGTAACAGAAGCAAGATTTAAAGAATGTATGACTTTGCTCAACTAAAGAGATAGATATCTCAAATTTACACACAGCATTTCGAAAGAAATCATCAATTTTCTTGACATGGAAATCACACCAAAATTAGGCTGTCTGGTCACCACAGTCTTTCGTAAACCAACTGATCGCAACTCCCTACTGGATTACACCAGCTTTCATCCAAGGAGTCTTCGTGAAAACTTACCATTTGGTCAGTTTTTACGATATAGGCGTAATTGTTCAACTACACAGGAGTATGATGTACAAGCACATGGACTCAAAGACCGCTTATTAGAATGCGGATATCCCAAGGGAACTGTGAGAACCGCAAGGAAACGTGCAAGAAATATCCCTCGGGATATAACCTTGCAACAAAAAACACAACCAGCTGGAGAAAAAACCATTTCAGCAGTCTTTAGTTATTCAAACAAAATCAACCTTATCAAAAGGGAAATCATCAAACTGTGGCCAATACTTAATGTAGGGCCTGTTACGTTACCATTACCATGATTTGCCATGAAAAAAAGAAAACATTTAAGAGATACACTGATACATTCATACACACCAGCCTTAGAGGCCACTGGGCAGACCATCTTGTGGAACAACTCAGCTCCACAGGGTCACACACCGTGTGGTCAGTGCAATGTATGTACATTTACTAAACGCACCAAGACTTTGGACCTTGGCCTAAGGACACCGTGGAAACGGGTCTCCTTAACTAATTGTAATACATCTAATGTAATCTACATGATAAAGTGTCCCTGTGATAAAAAATACATAGGCATGACTACTAGGCCAATCAAAACAAAAAACAGATCCAAGAGCACCTATCATGCATTAGGACCCACCGGGAAAATGCACCAATGGTTGACCATTTCATTCGGTTGAATCACCTGGCCACTGAAATTTAGTGGACAATCATAGAAAAAGTCAGATGCCCAAGAAGAGGAGGGGACATGAGCCACCTCCTACTGAAACGTGAACAAAAATGGGTGTTCCGTTTAAAAACCGACAAGGTTGATCTGAATTAAAACATGCCCTGGCATTCCTTAGCGATGATTAACTAACCTATCATTTAGTCCTGTGAAATAAATATCTTCAAGGGCGCTTCTGTGCATCAAAAGTGGTCGTAGGCCCTGTCTAAGTGTAGATGTAAGACCTTGATTAATACATCACACACTAACAAATATTGGTATGGTCCAGTAGGTTGTAATGGGCTACCTTCACATTATGGGCAGCAAAAAAACTATGACTACTAATTAGACAGTAACACCGATTGGCCTTACAACACTAAATGAGACCTCAATCTGTTTGAGATCGGTGGATATTGATGTTGATCCACCCTGATACTTAGTGCCTGACCTAGTCCCAGTCAATTAGCCTGACTTCCAGGCTGATTACGCCAACACGAGTGAGAACACGTGACATGCATTGGCATGTCACGTGAAAGTTGGACCTCACTTTCCATAGCCCGGACAGGTTTAGCATGACTCGCCCGACATTCGGCCCGCCTATGCGATCAATTGAAACGTGTGCACGTGACTCGTCAGCATCTATCACGTGACACAGAAGCGAACGGAAGGCTCAACGCTCTCCTTTCCTTATAAACAGCGAATGCGATAGATTTGCGGTCGCACTCGCATCGGACATTACAGCCATTCCACACACCTAGGAAGGTGTATGCTGCTAAGCTTTTGGGACCTCCTTTGGGGTTTCATACAATCTTGACTTAAGTTTTCTAGATCCATGGGACTATGTCACGCTGGATAGGGAGTACTTTCCCCCCTTCAGGAGCAGTAACTCTTGGCCCTCCCCTTTATAAGTTTTTCATAATTTTCAAAATACCTAAAATGCATTAGAAGTGCCAAAAATTCACCGGCAACCAAATCAGTGGCACTGCAGGTAGAGGCACCACAAAATCTGGTGCCTTCAATATGAGTAATGCTCTTACATCTTTATATTACCCCACAGATTAACAGCATGGGACTGGGTAGTCGAATTGTGCCTCCAACTAAGGCATAGTCACCTTTTCTTCGACTCTCGAGGGAAGCAAATAGAGAGTGAGTCCTTTATATGGGTATGTATATTTACAACGTTTGATCTCCATTGACCCAAGAGCACATTTGTTCAAGACGTGTTTATGAATGATTCACATGTATCCATGATTATTGACTTAATACCTAGAATACTGTAGCCCACACTCTGGCCTTAGATGCCATCATGGCTACATACGAAGGACAATGAGAGGTATACACTAAGATTGAATGATGTAGTGTGGTTTTAACAGACTCTGTTTGCATAGATGAATGACACATAATTTGGGGTCTATTCATAATCCAATGCATGGAACCTAGCAGCCGCGTTGTGAGTGGATTATTTTTGTTTTGATCCTACAGGCTCCCTCCTAGACTGTTCCAGTCCATTGACACCTACGGCAAAGTGGTAAAGTACAATTCCATCTTCCGTATTTTTGTTCCTCATAAACTGGTTGTTAAATTACAAAATACACCAGTTCTGAGGAAGCTAAGACTGTCCTGATGAATGTGGTTGTATTAAACTCATGCCACTGAAACCGGTCGACGGTGTTTGCTACATCTAAAAAAGGCAGCAGTTAGCCTATTTGTGATTGTTTGAGCAAACCTTTTTACATTGTCCGACTCCCCTCTAATTAAAACGAGCCTTGGAAGGGAAGTTGTGACTGTATTGTCTTTGTGCTTAACGAACAAATCTGTGGGCTATTAAAGGACTGTTTACCCCATTAGCTGCCACACAAGTTTTTGGAGGGATATATATCCTCTTCAATGCCCCTGGTGCGCTTTTTCTTTTACATTACAGTTTCTTCCAATTTGTACTAGATCTGGAAGAAAGTGGTATAGGACCTACAAGGCTGGATGAATTACACACTATAGAAGTTGGTAATTTGACTCTTATTCTGTCACTTTTAGACAGGCGTTGTAACACCGCAACCTAGTTGAGAGAGCACTTTAGGCAGGGATAGTATATTTCTTGTTCTATCCTTCTGTCTTCTGCCACAGCCTTGTCTTTACATCTTTCTTGATATTGAGCTAGATATTAGCTGAAATTGTAGTCCTTACCACAGTCGTTTGGGTTGTGCCGACTGGACCTCCCTTGGTTCTTACTTGGCTGCTAATAACAAAGATGTATATTGCCCATCTATTGTGTGAACATATACTTTTTCTTGCCCAATTTGTGGTATGCTCGTTCCCACCTTGTTTTGGAATAGGGTGGCTGGCATCCTGCTTTGGGATATGGTTTCTGGTAGCCTGCCTTGGGCTGTTGTTTATCTCGCCCCATTCTGGTTTATTATTTTTCTCACTGCATGCTGGGGTATGTTGTCCATGCTGGGGTATGTTGTCTGGACTTCCTCTGGGGAACAGATGGCCCTCCACTCCCACGTCTCCCGGATCCACCATGTACCTTGTACTCTGTTGTGGTCCTCTGTGGGCAGCCGGGGAACTTTGGGATCAGTGTGATTAGCTCCTCAGTGGCTTCTCTACTCTCTGCTGCACTCCCCATCAGGACCTTTCTCTACCAGTCCCTTTGGTATTCAGTAGTTCTTGTGTCACAGACCACTGTCGGTCTCCTGGTTTGAGATGCTCCCCTATTTCTTACTCTGTTGGTGCCTCCGCTTTCTATAGGCTGCTCTACTGGCTTGAATGCCCTGGCAGACATTGATCCATCTCCTCTGGGCATGCCTCCCCTGTGGAGGATTTCCTGACTCGCTGCTCCTCATGTAACCCAATATCCTTTGCTGAGAGCATTGATTTGTCTCCTTGGAACGGATCTATGTGGTTACTAGGCAGCATGAAATAGCAAATCCAAAAATATCAAATTCCAAAATCGCATAGATCACATAGATCACATTCACATCCTCCTGCACCCCCTTTACCTTTTCAGCGACACACAGAGAAGTGTGCTGCCAACTCTCCTCTATCCCTGCAGCGTCAGTTCCCTCCCACTAACGTGTGTCGTAACTGGCGCTTCAGGGACCCTTTTTCTGTTTGCTTGCTTTTTTTATTGTCCCCTGCTTCCAATGTCATTGAAGCAGGGGACATCCCCACAACCCCCAAAGCCCATTTTTACACATGCCGAATGAGCATTCTGCATTTTTCCTTGTTTTTTCTGTACAAAATGCTTTGGGACATGCCTCCCGGGAGGAGGACTTCCTGCCTCAGCAGCTCTGCAGGCAGCTAGGTTTCCTTTGCTCAGTATATGCATGTTTGTTTTCTGCGCTTTCCCTTAAGTCACGGAGGGTGTGTGAGAGGAGTCAGAAAACGAGTCAACCAGTCTTGTATGCAATTGTGAGTGAGTACACCATTCAATTTGAATATCACCAACAAAGGTCCTGTCTACTTGGGATAGGGGAGAGTAACATATATCCCTATATTGTGACTGCCTGTCTTTTAGGGGGTAACCCCCAAAGGGATCTCACTTGACCTGTCCCCTAGGGTGTGCTAGGCGTAGCAGGCTCACCTCCCCTAGCTCTAGGGAAGATGGAACAAATTCCTTAGGTGCATAACAATGCTGTGAATGTCAACTTTATCCTAATGGGTGAAGCTTTGCCAGTATGCCCAGTCTTGACTCGTCTCACTGTTCGATTGCCATATTTCACACTGTTAGGAACTAAACATCCACCAACGTTTGTTGCTGCCCTAGCTCCCTTGCTGCTACCATGCACACAGTGGGACCTGTATTAATGCAGAGCAATTAATGACCCCCTGGGCCCCATTGTACTCTGCTGGTGCCTGCAACCAGCGTTACTATTACCGTTCTCACATGCTCTCTGCATTATTCTCACCAGCAATACTGTTGTAACAGCCGCATCTTCATTTGTGTTCCTTACTTCGCCATCTCGCACACCTGATGCATTTGCCAGACTGTGGGCAATCATTGTTTTTACCTATTATGCCTGTTTGCACTCCTGAATTTGACCCCCACACCATGAGGTGAGGTTTTGCCAGACTGTGGACACTCTTTGCCTTTGGTCTAAAAAATTACCAATTTGACCTGGCAGCCTTGTGCTTTCTATGCAACCTATCTTGTCTGTAACCTATAAATTTGACCTGGCAGACCTGTGCTGTTTATGCAACCTAGCTTGTCTGTAACCTATAGATTTGACCTGGCAGACTTGTGATGTTTATGAATACCATGTCCACATTCCCATGTTATCCTATATGCGTGTGCACACTTGAATCAGCCCCCAATACCATGAGGCGAGGCTTGTCTAAGTGTGTTTCCACAACCCACCATTAAGACGTAACCATTATACTTTCTTGCACTTTATGATTAGTACTTTGCACTTTCTGTAACTAGTGCCCTGATGCCTCATAGTTTGGTGTGCTGTAATACATGCTAAATAAATAAAGGGAATATCAGTGCCTACCACCAGGGGCAATCTACCTGCAAGTTTATCCCAGGCAGGTCTGATTTTTTTTAGCAATGCCAGATACAATGTGCATAGCTTCCCTTGTCAGATCCATGTACTCAGCAGTCATTGGTTCTGCTCAGCTTGACCTGCACCATAGTTGCAGCATTCATTGCATTCTGAAACATCATTTTCCCTGTCTCAAACTGTTAATTTGTAATGATCACTTGCCGATTAAAGTGCCATCATAATAAGTTATCATTTCAAGATAGACAGTCTAGTGCACTTGTTTTAAACTCTTTCAGAACAAAAAAGAAATCTATGAGTAAGGCTAAAGGAGTAAATAGCAACAAAGAGTGTCCCTGGCTGTTATGCATAAAATCAAAGATCATATTTGGAACATGAGAATGGCCCCACATCGTTATAGATGACAATACCTCTATGAAAAAACGGGTGAATGGTTGACTAACTAGGTACATAATGCACACTTGGTGCTGATTTCCGTTTTTCAGAACAGCGCCCTAACAATACAGTGTTTGTAAGCATTAACCATATATGCTCACGCAGACAAGTTCACTATTTAGATAGGAGGATAAAACGGTAAAGAAGGGTATAGGTGAAAGGGGAAACCGAGTGCCCTAAAGTGCACACATACTCATAGAACTAGATATACAGATGTGTGAGTTTAGCATACGAGGAAAGAGGATGTGGATCTCAAAAGAGCAGGAGCTGTAGTCACTTTAAGAAGGTAAGCAATCACACACAAGCAAGTCACGCCTACATTGCCAGTCAGCTCCAGGATTATAATTCCATCAAGCAAAATGAATTCAGCCCAATTGCCACATTTAAAAAAAAAAAAGAAAATCCATAAATCTTACCTAAAACAAATGAAAAAGAATATGCATGGAGTAAATCATTTACAGCATTCGCAATATTTGGAGTTTTTTTGTTGAAATAAAATTCCATTAATCATAAAAGCATAGCCAAAATAGCAGTACTATTTGATTATTTGTTCACAAACCATTTGCTTGTCTTTGACGAAAAGAATCACTCACATCACTGCTCTCTTGCACTTTTCCAGCTTCTTCCCACTAACCCCCCCTCCATTCCTCTTTCAGGGCCACCAGAGCGCCAGGGGACCACTCCGGTGGTGATAGTGCGTGGTACAAATGTCCTTTAAAATTAACATTAACAATGAGAATTAATTCCCGTTGGGCCCGATTCATGGAATTTTTTGGACGGTTCAAAAGCGACTTTGCACTGCTGAAAAGTGACTTTGCACTGCCGACACAAACCCTGATTCACGGAACTGTGCAAACTGTATTTTTGCCGTGCCAAGTGAGTGCAAAGTCGTCATGTTTGCAGTACAAAATGACTTTGCACTGGCTTTGCACTGAAAAATACACTTTGCAAAAATTCCATGAATCAGGGTTTGTGTCGGCAGTGTAAAATCACTTTTCAGCAGTGCAAAGTCACGTGTAACCGTGCAAAACATTCCATGAATCGGGCCCTTTGAGTTTTGTCAAAGAATCTTCGCACAGGGATAGTTGTGAAAGCATCTTTTTTTTATGGAGTGTGATCTTCCCATTAAGAAAATCGTCTTTAAATGCGTTCAGCCAAACATCAGACAGAAAAGAAAAAGAAATGCGAACGTATAGTGTCTTGTGCAATTACCCTTCAGTATTTTCATTGGCAGATTCAGATACAAGAAAACCGTACTTCCCAGGCTGGGAAGTCCAGGTAATTCAGATATGTTGGTGGTCTTATGTCCCTTCATCGCCGTATTTCTTTTTTTCTGTGATTTTTTTCCCAAAACAAAATTTCAGAAAAAACTCAGTGAACATTTTTTTGTATTGGAATTGGGCGGGGGGTTCCACCCAGCCCTCCCTATAGTTAGTTAAACGTCTATTTCCAACCCCCCTACTGCGTATATACCCTCTCCACCTATATTTATTGACAAATCTTTTCGAAAAGAATTCTTCTGCAAAAAACTCTTTTAAAAAATCAGATGATAAATGGACGTTGGACCATTTTGACAATAAAGTGAGCTGTGTCCTTTCTCAGGAGCAACACTCTTTATAGAATCAGCTACAGAAAACAACCATTTGGCCAGCTGTTGTTCTCCATAAACCATATCGCGTCCAGTGGTGGCAGTGCACCAACACCCCCCCCCTTCTCACCACTGTTTCAGTTACTCTCTGTTTACCCTGGTGATTGGGGCTCTGGCGCTGTGCTGGGGCAACACACTGGTCCTTTGAAACTAGCCATTGAATATTTGACCTGTGTGTCATCCTCCGCCAGACTCTCCCTTGCCATCCAGAAATGAATACTTATTGTTCAATCACGCAAGTGAATCTAACATCTGGACGACGACTGCACGCACAGCAACCAAAATAAAAGCAGAGAATGGAGATGCTGCAGGTGAGAAACAGCTGTCAGACTTGGCGATTGGGCAGATGGCTTGCATGAAGGAAAATGGCATCAGCTCCTCTCGACTGTTGCCTCCTTGTCTATCCGGTTCATCAGTGCTAGTTCCGTTTTTAGATTTGGATGGGACCCTGTTGCGTGGGGGTTAGGCAAGCTGTGTAAGATAGTTTAATGAAGTGGGATAGGAAAGCAAAGTGTGAATCTGTCCTGTTGGCAGACTGCCAAATATGTGTTACTCTCTACATATGTTGTTTACATCTATGTCAATTGAAAGATGAAGCAGTAATCAGGTTGTATATCATTAGATTTTCAGTGCGAAACCTGCTTACATCTTAAAGCGTTTCCTGTATTATTCGCTGGAATTTCACATGGAATATAGGATTCTCAACTAAAAGCAGCGAATATTTCCCTGTTCCCTCAGAAGGAATCCTTCGCTGTGTAAGGGAAGATGCATAGGGCCTGCATCAACACCATTGTACATGTAGGTCTAGTGATGGGGTGGCAGACATTTTTGGTTACTTTTAACCCCCGCTTCCCATGGTGTTTTAGGCAATCTATGCTTACCTCATGTCCCAAATCTTTGCCCCGCCCGAAGTCTGCATCTGAAATGACTACTGTTTCTATTCAATGTATGTGGTTTGGCAATTAAGTGGGCTTGAGTATGGTTGTCAATTTTAGGCGCTCACCATTCTTGTTTTTTGCCTTAGTCTCTTTCTACTGGTGTGTATGCAGCCAACCACAACGCACAGAGATGTGATCATGTTGGTTAAAATATGTATGATGACACAAAAATACTTCTGCATGACCAAAAGTGTTTTGAGTATTAAACTTTAGCCAATGTGCTCATGGTCTGGAACCCTCCACGACTGTTCCCCTGTACTCTGGCTCATTGCCCTTCAAACTCTAGCATGCATGGTGACAGCCATGCTTGAAGTTGGTACTCCTGCCAGCCACCACCAACAGAGAGACAGAGTAGAGTGATAGCGCTGGCATTCTAGTAACGGGCCTCTGTCAGTCAAATCAGATATGAAGGAACTGAGGAGCTGATGAAGAAGAAGAATACAGACTGTAGAATGAGACCAATAGAGACCGGTCAACTGTGTCACAATCACATTTTGAAAGTAAACATGCTCCCCATGGACGCAAAGGAAACATACAATGCTACAACAGCACAGTGTGGGATAGTTAGGGATAGTTAGGGATCGTCAGAAACAGTCAGGGATCGTTTTGGATAGTATTTGATCTTTAGTGATAGGTAGAGATAGTTAGGAATAGTTAGGGATCGTTAAGGGTAGTTAGGGATCTTTGGTGATAGGTAGGGATAGTTAGTAATAGTTACGAATAGTTAGGGATCGTTATGGATAGTTAGGGATCTTTAGTGATAGGTAGGGATAGTTAGGGATTGTTAGGGATAGTTAGGGATAGCTAGGGATCATTAGGGATAGTCAGGGATAGTTAGGGATCGTTAGGGATAGTTAGGCATAGTTAGGGAACTTTAATGATAGGTAGGGATAGTTACGAATAGTTAGGGATCGTTAGGGATAGTTAGGGATCTTTAGTGATAGGTAGGGGTAGTTAGGAATAGTTAGGGATCGTTAGGTGTAGTTAGGGATCTTTCGTGATAGGTACAGATAGTTAGGAATAGTTAGGGATCATTAGGGATAGTCAGAGATCTTTAGTTATTGGTAGGGATTGTTAGGGATCGTTAGGAATCATTAGGGATGGTTGGGCATAGTTAGGGATCATTAGTGATAGGTAGGGTTAGTTCGGGATTTATGCTACATCATCATCAATTTTTGGGGTAGGGAATTTAGCACTAACCACAGGCATAGGGGAAGCCCATGTGCAACCTGGTATAGCATTACTAGAAAGTATAAGTTAAGGGACCTGTCAAAAGAAGTCAAGGACACGTGTATGCCGGGAAGACTGGCTGCTTGTGGTAAGGTGTATTGTGCATGTGTACAAACAAAAGTTACAGAAAACAAAACCCAAAGTAGAAACAAATATAAATGTGAACTAATTGCATCAAGCACACTGCATATTCACTAATAAAATAATAGATGCTAAGAAAGGAAGACATTGAGTTGACAGACATGTGTCATTATGAGGGATGTTTAATTCATTGAAACGCACATTATGCCATTTTACGAGGCTCATCATATCCCAAATCGTTGCCCCAACCTACGTCTGCATCTGAAATGACTACTGTTTCTATTCAATGTATGTGGTTTGGCAATTAAGTGGGCTTGTGTATGCTCGTCAATTTTAGGTGGCCACCATTCTTGTTTTTTTGCCTTAGTCTCTTTCTACTGGTGTGTATGCAGCCAACCACAACACACAGAGATGTGATCATGTTGGTTCAAATATGTATGACGACACAAAAACCCTTCTGCATGACCAAAAGTGTTATGTGTATTAAAGTTAGCCAATGTGCTCATTGTCTGGAACCCTCCACGACTATTTCCATGTACTCTGGCTCATTGCCCTTCAAACTCTAGCATGCATGTCGACTGCCATGTTTGAAGTTAGTACTCCTGCTAGGCACCATCAACAGAGAGACAGAGTGATAGCGCTGGCATCCCAGTAATGAGGCTCTGCCAGTCAAATCATATATGAAGGAACTGGAGGAGCTGATGCAGAAGGAGAATACAGACTGTAGAATGAGACCAAGAGAGACCCGACAACTAATGTGTCACAATCACATTTTGAAAGGAACCATGCTCCCATTGGACGCAAAGGGAACATACAATGCTACAACAGCACAGTGTGGGATAGTTAGGGATCGTTGGAGCAGTTAGGGATCGTTTGGTGTAGTTAGGGATCTTTAGTGATAAGTAGGGATAGTCAGATAGTTAGGGATTGTTAGGGGTAGTTGGGGATCTTTAGTGATAGGTTTGGATAGTTATGAATAGTTAGGGATCGTTAGGGATCTATAGTGATAAGTAGGGATAGTTAGGGATCATGAAGGATCATTAGGGATCGTTAGGCATAATAAGGGATCTTTAGTGATAGGTAAGGATATTTTGTGATTTACGCTACATCATCCTCAATATATATGGGCTAGGTAATTTAGCACAAAACACAGGCATAGGGGAAGCCCAAGTGCAACCAGTACGGTTGTAGGTGAAAGGGTTGAATGCAATTGGCTCGGATGCAATAGTTTCGAACCAAAAGGACTGGAAAAAAAAGTCGAATGTACGTTTTTTCTTCTTCCCCAAACGCCCATTTTTAGTGTAAAAAACTTTTTTTTACTATACGAAAGCAAAAAAAAATATACATTTTAAAAAAAAAACATTCGACTTTTTTTTCCGGTCATTTTGTTTCGAAACTATTGTATTTTGAAACAATGCATTCGACCCTTTGACTGGACACCACCAGTACAGCATTACTAGGGAGTATTAGTTAAGGGACCTGTCAAAAGAAGCTAAGGACAAGTGTATAGGGGGAAGGCTTGCTGCTTGTGGGAAGGTGAATTGTACATGTGTACAAACAAAAGTTACAGAAAATAAAACCGAAAGTAGAAACAAATAGAATGTGAACTAATTGCATCAAGCACACTGCATATTCACTAATAAAATACTAGATGCTAAGAAAGGAGGACATTGAGTTGACAGACATGTGTCATTATGAGTGATGTTTAATTCATTGAAACACACATTATGCCAACCTCCAAGGCTCTTCCATCTAGTGCCGAGAAAAGTGAATTCTGGATATTTCAAGACCCCACAACGTTTTATACTATCTGGGAAATAAAGGCAGACATGGTTGAGATTCACCAATGAGGGTTTGTAGGGGCCCTGAGAGGTAGGGCAGTCTGTTGTCATAGCTGCGGCTCTGTATGACCTGCCTGATAGGCCTTTGGGGCACAGTAAGTAAACTCTTTTTATCTTTCAGGCGCTCTTGTGTTTTCATTTCTTGCACAATGCTGTGAAAGTGGAGATAAGGAAGACGCCAGGTGCTCCTGGAAGCTTGGTGGCATAGAGGTGCTGTGGGGGAGTGTGGCCTTAGCTGGTACATTCCTCCTAAAGGGATCCATGCATTTTCATGAGTAGCCATTCTTTGGAAGTGTTGACCTGCGAATTCCTCTATAGGGATGCACGCGTACTGCCACTGCCATTAAACATAAGTACTTCTCCTCAAAATGATTGGGCCCAGATCTTCTTTACTCCCTTCTATAGAAACTACAGGATACAAATAAATGACTGGCTACACTTTCAAAAAGAAAGAACTTCACAGATTACTTAAAGCTTGAATGAAAGTACACTTAGTGTTTCCAACATTCACAATACATCTATGGTGAGATGGATCCGGTTGTCAGACAGTTAAAACCGAAAAAAGCCCCTACGTTTTCTCTAAATCTAAGGGACAATTAACACATGAATTAAGTAGATCAATTAAAGTACATATTTCTAACAATTAAGTCAAAAAGAACCTGGCTGGAAAAGTGCAAGTCTCAATCTGCTGCCCGTGGAAGGATTAACACATACGAGCTAAGGGAGGAAATCTGTAATTTCTTCAAATAAGTTCTTGTGAATTACAGAGTTCACGACTATCTTTGCGAAAGACAAGGATTGCCCTCATTAGGGAAAGCACAGTTTACGTAATGGGGCATGCATCAGTGTCTACATGATGTGCAGGGCGTGTGTTTTCACACAGTGCCAATATTGAGTGAGGTGGTGGTGCTCCTGTGGTCTGTGGCACAAAGAATGGGGAAGAAACAAGGCATATCAGAGGAAAGGGGCACAGAGGCCTCATGTGGGTAGTGGTGAATGAGTAGACAGAAGTAGGGGTGAGTTTGGGGTGGATAATGTCCCACTGAAATGGCATGTAAAAAGAGAGGCGGGAGTAAACAAGGAACACAGGGGTGGTGGTTGGGAGGCCCAAAATCATGAATGGGGAGAAGAATAGGGAGATAAATCACATCAGACGAAAGTGGCGGGAAGATACTTCACGGGGGCACACAGGTGTAGTTACAGAGCAGCAACAAGAGTAGAGTGCTGGGGAGAGGTGAAGTAAACATGGACATGGAACTTAGAATGTGAAATGACAAAGCAAATGGCAGCCCAGAACTGAAAGTCGCAGGAAGCATGACCATGTCGCAATCAAACGCATTACAAAGGGTGGCCAATATGTGGCCATAGTAAACTATTATTGGAACTGATAATATGTACATACTGTATATATTATGGGCATTATGGAAACTGGCAATATAGGTGCATTGCGGCATTATGGAAACACGCCACCTAGATGTATTAGGCTGTTGTTAAACTGGCAATGTGATCATTCAGACTTTGGCTTTGATAAAATCAGTAATGTGGGCTAACTGGGGCGTTATGGCGTCTGTTAAAGTTTGCGAATTGGGGCATTTTGGAAACATTCATTATGTCCATAATATATGTTAATGTTAATGTTAAAGTTATGTTAAAGGACATTTGTACCACACACTATCACCACCGCAGTTGTCCCCTGGCACTCTGGCGGATCTAAAAGTTAAGAGGATAGGCAGGGTTAGTAGGGTGTAGCGGGATAAAGATAGAGTGAGATTAGTGAGGTCCTTTTGTCAGCTTCAGCTTGGTTTACACTGTTCGCTGAGCATGGCTGTGGCTCATGGATCGGTAGTCCGCCATGTGCTGCTGTACGAGACAATGTGTGGTTTGTTTTAATGTTGCATTGTAGTGAACTGCATGGGGTTTGCTGTGCAAGAAGGTGGCTATGTTTGTTTAGGGTGTGAGAGGTGTAAGCGGAGAGTTGAGGTTTTTTGGCAGATGGCTTAGTGGAGTTACCTTGTTGTTTCAGACATCTGTGTTGGGCGTCTCTGCCCTTGATTTCTGCATGAGTGTTCCTTTGGTGGTTCATTCATTTGGTTCTGCGAGAGGTGGTTGCATGTCTCTGTGACCGTCTAGTGATCTGTGGGTGGGAAAGTGGTGATGTCCTCCCCCTCTGTAAAAAACAGCCTGTTGTTCCCAACATGTAATTCATGTGCACTCTAATCGGGACAAAGTCTCTTTATGTTTTTCACACATGTGCGTTAAATTAACTAATGCTTGGTAAAAAGCTACTCTTAAATGTGTTTTTATACTGAAGAATATCAATATTAGAAAGGCCCACATGAGACTAATCAACATTTTTTATTAATTATTTATCATTTTCAGTGTGCTATCTCACCCAGTTCTTTGTTTTTAAAGTAAAGGTTACAATAAACATATGATAACTTTACAAATCCTTAGGAGAGTATCAGAGAGTTTTCCTTGAAACAAACCACTGTGTTATTACAAACAGTTAACTCAAACATATTTAAACATTTTGCCAATGCGTTTAGGATACTAAATATTCATCTAAGGGCTCTGAGTTGTCCTTCTGCAAAAAAAAAAAAAATCTATATTCACATGTTCATCTGTATGCCTAAGGTAAATAGCAAATGATAATATTTTTATGTGAAATTTCAATTACTAAACACAATCACTACAGTGTGTTTATTGACTTTCCCCATATGGTATAGCTGGTACCAACCTTGGACAGCATCTAGTAACCTTGTAAGTGAATACAACATACCAAACAGAATGTCTGAAGGATGTGGAAGTAAGATAGTCCCTACAATAATCAGATCGTAAACTGACTTTATATATCTCAAACTCACGTAGCCTAGGCCAATCAGACTCGCGCTGGGTGGTCCCTTAAGTCATGGGCCTTCAATGTCTGGTATTCCGTCTCTCATCTGACGAGCCGTAGTACGAAAAAGGCCATTAGAGGACTTACATCATGCATGACTAGAAGCGAACAACAGTATGCATCAAGTTAAGAAAGTTGAATGCTTGCTACCATTATGCCGTAAGCCAGCGGATAAAACCGCATCAAAATTTGCACTTTAAATTCTCTAGTCACTCAGCAAGGACACGTACTTCATTGACTTCCAAACAGAGAGTGGGGCAGCCAACCGTAGAACCAGTCTGGTGCCCCACCTCTCTGTAAATACTCAGGGTCACCATAACAATGCTAGGCATATGTAGTGCATGTCGAACAAGAGCAGCGGCCATCTTATTTGAGGCATATGGTTGGGGCATATGCCTTGATTGGTGGTTGCAGCACCAGCATGACTAGAGCCATGATTCTCAAGCTGATCCATTCTATAAAGATGAATTCAGCTTCTGTTTTAAAAAGGCTCTACTATTTTAAATACGTGACATGGTAGGTAGTTTGTTTATTTCCACACGGAAAGTGGGCAGGCCGACCGGTAACCGGTCTGTTGCCCCACATCTGTGTAAACACATGTCATCATGGCAACATAAGGCATGAACAATGCATCCCGAACAACAGTGTCGGCCATCTAGCTAAGGGCTAATAACTTAATTGGTGGTCCTAGCGCTGGCATGACCAGAGCACAGGTTCTCATGCAGATCTGTGCCATACAGGTAAAATCCACTCCTGTTCTAAAAGAAGCTTTTGGATCTTGAAACCATAACCACGTAAGTGGTTCTGTACAGAAGTAAACTATTCTCTGTTTAAGATTTTTCATTTTGACTAGCCCAGTTAAAATGATGTAGTGATCAAATGGCATTCAATCGGGGAGTCTGAATCACTGTTCACATATGTACCCCAATCCTCTCAGGCTGGTGGCCCGCTCACATTCTAGTCATAGCATGTCTGGATATGCACAAAGCTCATTAGATCCCACTCACTGTTCATCCACTGCTGGGCAAAATAATCCAATGTCTCTATTCATGCTATCTCTCTTTGTAACAGTTTGGTATGCAGATCCACTCTCATGCTCCCCACTGACACTTGTTCTAATATAACACATTTCAATTGACCTACGTGGTGTCTTGCTTTTATGAAATGTGTAGCTACTGGTGATTTTAGTCTCTTTGTTTGTATATTCGATTTATGCTCAGTCCATCTAACCTTTGCCTTCCTCATAGTCATCCCCACATAGTAGAATCCACATGGGCATTATATTGCATATACCACATTATTTGAGTCACAGGTAGAAGAGTGTCGTAACTCAATTGCCTTCATCGAATGTGGGTGTATTATTTTGTTTCCTCTTATGATATTGATGCAGTGTTGGCAATTGCAGCAAAGTTGGTCCCTTTGTGCTGTTCTTTCCATGTTTTGTTTTCTGGCAGCTCTGCTCTCACTAGAGTGTTTCTAAGTGCTTAACTGTTCCTGTAGGCAAAATTCAGAGGTTCTTTTAAGAGCCTATGTAGAATAGGATCAATTTGCATAATGGGCCAATTTTGCTTAATGATTTCCCCTAATCCTAGTGCATATGCATTGAATGGGTCATAACGTATACCATAGGTAGAGCCAACTTTGTTAGTTTTGGTGTGAGTACTGTTTCTGTTGCTATCTTCTCAACTTTTTCTCATACATCTTTAATCAATTCAATGTTATATTTCCTCTCCTGAAATTTGATTTGTAACTCCGGTGCTTTTTTCTTATATTCCTCTTCACTAGATATATTCCTCCTGTACCTACCAAACTGGCTAAATGGCACACTGTCTATTGTGCGTCTTGCTTTCTATTCATTGCTTTAGTGAACATCCTAGTGTTAAGGCCCCTGTTCTCATAATATACTTCTACATCTAGAAAATATATTCTTGTGTCGC
This sequence comes from Ambystoma mexicanum, assembly GCF_040938575.1. Lineage (NCBI taxonomy): Eukaryota > Metazoa > Chordata > Amphibia > Caudata > Ambystomatidae > Ambystoma > Ambystoma mexicanum. The sequence goes on from NC_090925.1 coordinate 978,027,099, forward strand.
TAGATTGTGTTGTAACCTTAATCTGAGGATGAATGTTGTTCATCATCTCAAATAACCTGTGCAGTTCATCTACAGGTCCCCTCCAAATTCCAAATACATCATCTATGTATCTCATGAACATTGAGAGATACTGCATCCATCTCACCGAGTTCAGAACATGTTCAGTTTCTAAATAGAGCATGTATGTATTAGCGTAGATAGGTGCCATCGCTGCCCCCATACTGGTTCCCAATACTTGCAGATTGAATTTCTTGTTGAATTTGAAAAAGTTGTTCATCAGTACTAGTTTCATCAATGTAAGTACACAGACCCTGTCACCTGTACATTTGTCTGCTCCTAATAGGAGCCATTCCATGGCTTCCAAGCTTGCTTCGTGTACGATGTTAGTGTACAACGCGGTCAAATGCATTGTAAAAAACATGTGCCGTACCTTTATAAACTGTAAGCCATTGAGTTTTAACAGAAAATGCATGCTATCTTTTACATAGGTAGTACTTTCTTGAATCAGTGGTTGTATTACTTTATCAAGGTATTTGGCGAGTGGTTCTAATAGACTGCCCATAGCAGCAATGATCGGGGATCCTGGTGGGTTGGTAAACCTTTTGTGAATCTTCGATAAAATGTAAAATACCGGCATACTGGATGAGAAGTTTCTAGGAATCTTCTTGTGCGCTCAGAGATTACTTCCCTATTCTCTGCTACATTGAGGACTTCATTTTTGTCCATAAGGACCAGGGCTCCCACTTATCAGCTGGTTTGAAGATTATTTCTTGATTATCAAGCTGTCCCTTAAGAGCCTGACATTCTCTGTTTGTAAAGTTGCCATGTTGTTTTGGGGCGGAAGGAGAACTTATTGAACCCATCCAATACTCTGTTCTCAAATACTGACAGGAGAGTATTTTGTACGAGTGGCCAAAATGTACTTTTCAGCGACATTTCAAGATATTTTGAGGATTCTTCCCTGTCCGATTGTTGCTCTAGTGAGTCAAAGTCCACTTTAAGTTTTAATTTCCTCATCAGCTTAAAGAACTCAATCTTTTCTTTTAAAAGTGTACTGTTATGTTGTGGCAAAAAAGACAAACCTTTCTGCAGTGCCCCCAATTCAAACTTCGAATGTTGATAAATTGAAATATTGACCACTATTTCTGTTTTGTGGTCGTCTTCTTTCTTTACAGATTGTTTCTTTTGTCGCCTTCTGGTAGGATTTTCTCTAAAAAAGGAACTCCTCCAATGATGATGGTGTCTGATGTTGATGCTTCTGCTTCCGGTGCTACCTCTAAAGTCGCTTCATGTTGTGTGCAAGATGAATCTGAGGATGTAGTTTTGGTGCTAGGTACACCAGGTTTGGGTGTTTGTGGCTGATACATTTTTGGATCTCTTTGTCTGTCATTTTCTTATTTTCTTCACCTCCAGTTCTTTTTTGTATTTGTCCAATTTCAGGTTTGTTCATCTAACATCTTTTGGCTTTCTTCCTTTGACAAATTGCCACTCAAGCTAGTCTTGATATTTTTAATATCCTCTTCTAGGGTACTCAGATTTTGTGCTAGTTCCTCAATTGTTCATAAAATATGATCGAGCAGGCACTTGTTCAAAATGTCGGTCGCCAACGTTTCTCAAAGATGGGGTTATCTTTACACAGAGTTGGTTCCAGTGCTACTCTCAAGCCACACAGTATTCTCTGTGCCCTATGGTATTGGGCAAGGGTAGTTAGATTAATCTCTCGATGAATAGTCCATTCCAATTGTCTAATCAAGGCTTCAGGTTTGTCTGACGAGAGTAGTTCTCCTGTGTATTTGATTATCCTGAGAATCCTACAAGCCTCCTCACCACTAAATCGGAGCAACTCTGCTTGGTTGGCTGTGGTAGAGTCAATCTTTGCAAAAGACATGTTCATGGAAGTATATTTATCTATTTGACGTGTGCATCCTCTAGGTTGGCCAAAAAGGATGAAAACAAGTAGTTATACGTGAGACGCAATACCGGTTGTACTAATTCTGAAGATGTTCTGTGTAGGTAAAGATTCAAAATGTAACTAGTTTCTGTTAAGTGGTAATAAGCACTTCTGGTGCAAGAAGGTATAGTCCACGGGCCTATGGAGACTCAAAGCAACTTATGTAAAAAACAGCCTGTTGTTGCCAGGGTTGAGATAGTTAAGGTTGAAGGTTGCTCCTTGGTTGTCAGTGGGGTCTGCCTGCCCTCAGCTCCCTGAGCTCCTGGGGTGTGGTCTCTTCCATCCAAATCTTAATGGCCCCTGTTCTGTTGGGTGCAAGTTGATGATTAGTGCTCCTTCGTCTCCAGCTACAGTCCCTGTCCATTGGGCTTTGCCTAGCAGAGGGGTTTGGCTTGGGAGAGGCTTGGGAGATGGTGGATGCTGTGTTTCTTCTCCCACCCACTAATCCTTCCTGCGTGTGTTTGTTTATGGTGTGTTCCACTTCCATTGGTGTCTTTTAGTTGATTCCGCCCTGTTCTCAGGTGAAGAACCAGGTTTTGATGCGTATTTCTTTCGGAAGTGTGTTCCAAGTTTTTTGCTGCCAAGTGGGAGAATGAGGATCCCCCCGTTTCTTTCTTGTGTGTGGTTTTGGTTCCAAGCGGATGTCATTGCTTGATATGAATGTTCTTGTCGGTTGGTAAATGGTTATTTTCTTTTGTAGGAATTCTGTTCCCTGGCTGTGGATTGCTCTGTGTGTTACGCACATCATTTTGAATGTGATGTGTTGTTTTATTTGCTGCCAGTGTAGCATTTTTAGCGCTGGATTTATGTGGTCCCTTCCTGATAGTTTAAGGAGGAGTCTGGCCACTGTGTTTTGGATTTGTTGCAGTTTCTTCAGCAGGTGTTTTGGCATTCCGAGGTAGAGGCTGTTTCCGTAGTCAATTCTTGACATGATGAGTGCAATCGTTGTCAGTGTTTTATGAGTGAAGGACAGGAATGGTAGGATTCTTTTTATCAAGTGTAGGAAGAATAATAATTTCTTAATTATTGCCTTTATTTGTGATTCTAATGTTAGCGCATTGTCCATTAGGATTTTGAGGTTTGTTCTATAGTGGCTTCAATGGAATATGGAGCCCCAGAACGGAATCTGAACCTCCACCATGTCATATAGAATACTTAGAGTACTTGAATTTTTATAGTCAGTTGGTGAAGCAGTTACCAGTTCATGGGGTTATGCAGGATGGGCTGGGGGTCTTAGGGATTGTACCTATTGGAATAAACCAGTTGTTCTTGCATAATTCAACTGTCTCAGCAGCATCTTTACAAGGTCATTGGCTATTTTCGATGGTGTGGGTGCTTTTCCTAGTTCTGTCGGCCATGGGGTATAGACCTATATACAGTATCCACATATTAATAGTTCCCAGAATACTTTACTATAGCCAAATATTGACATTATAGAAACAGGTAATGTTTCCAAATGTGGGCAAATGTAGAAACAGGGAACGCGTGGTAAATGGAACATTACATAAACTAAAAATGTGGCCTGTATGTACCGCTTGTAAATATGGAAAACGACTGGGGATTTTCATTGTTTATGAAGGCAGAGGGCGGGGGCCAAACGGGAGTTAAGTTTCAACCTCCCCTGGTTTAAAACCAGTGATGTTCTATGGAAACCGCCTTTTGAGCAATTCAAGGCATGTTTTCTATCAGTCACGATTTTGCATCCATAATTGCATATTTTGCAAAATGCATTTTGTTCATATGTGCTGTTTCACAGATGAAAAGATCGTGGAGATCTCAGAGGCTCGTACTGTACTTAGCTTTACCGGTCCCACTTATTTGCCCCTTTTTCATTGTTTGGGAACATAGCGCAGCTTGCCATATTATTAACACAAAGTAGCTGCAGCAATGCAGAAGTCTCGCCCTCCACCGCCGGAAGCACTGCAACTGGCTGACCTCTTTTGAACGACTCACGTCACGAGGTTTAAGTGTACATTCTCATCACATGCTTTTAGGCCCGCGGCTGACAGAAGTTACTTCTTCAAAAAAGAGTGGCCATTTTTTGTGAATAGATCCTTACAAGAGTTGCAGGGGTTGGACTGGAGTTTCCAATATTTCGAAAGAAGGCGTGCAGAATGATTTCACTATTTATAGTTTCCTGCAAACAGGTGGCTGTTCAGAGCAGAAGCACGGCGGAATGAAAAACAAGTCATCGCTTTTCAAATAACACAGACAAAAAGAAGAGACAAAACGAAGTAAAAGTTAGAAAAAAGAAAAGAATAGAGTAGACTAGCAGTTGATGCGTGTATTGTAAATCAAGGCAAACTAACCTAAATGAGTGTTTGGGTTGGTGTGTGTGAAGCACATTTGTGACTTAAACCTAGTGGAGCTCATGTTCTTTTACGGTGCAACGTGAATGGAAGGGGTAAAATGCACATATGAATAAATACAAGGCACATTTTCAATCATTTCTAAGGTGGATTGGGGAGGCAGAGCTCAACTTGCGTTTCGGCCGCTTTCTTTCTTCTCCACCATACAAATGTTCCAGTTTGTGTGCCGGCATGCATTTTCATGCCAGGGCAAACGCTGGAGATCCCTATGGAGCATAAAGCCAGAGGACCCCAGATGGATCCATTGTGAACACGGCCTGCCATGCTCGCTTTCAGGCCAGCGTTTATTTGTAAGTGTGAGCACTGCTTACCATGGACGCATGTTAAGCAGTGTTCACAATGAACATTAAATGCTGTCTGACATGTAGCATGTCAGGCAGCGTTTAATTGTAATTGTGAGTGCTGCTTGCCATGCGGTCATGTTAGCATTACAAGCAGGGCTCACAATTGATATGATATGAATTAAAAGTAAACACTGGTTTGTGAGGTTTCCAGGCAACATTTACTCACTTTGCATGTCAGAGTGCAAAGGTACAGGGCAAAAGGCGGTGTATACACATGCATACGAATGACGAAAATGTGGTGGCGCTGAACTGTTTATCTTGCATGTTTTAGAGACTGGCGGGGCTTAGAAAGTCAGGCCTCTCATCTGTGCACACTCATCTTACCCAACGTCCTCCTGTACTTGATTTACAGGAGACACAGGATGGGCAATCCGGGACTGCATGAAGTGCAAAGCTAAGCATGGAACAATCTATGTATATTTCTATGTATGTATGTATGTATACATGCATGGCGAAAATGGGCTCATATGTATGAGTGTATGCATGCAAGGGGAGACCTGTGCAAGAGGACATCTAAATCAAAGCATAGTGTGAATGCTGTGTATGGGTGTGAGTGATTGTTTGAATGAGAGTGTATGGTTGCACAATGAGTGCAATTTGATTGAATGAGAGAGTGGATGAAATGAATGACCTCATGCACGTGTTATGGACAGTGAATTGAGACTCTGATTTAGGAGGTTCATTTGTTCAAAAAGTTTAGGCATATTTGGATTCTTTGGCATGACATTTTTTACTGGGCATCATGGGTAAAGCAAACATGATAAATGTTATTACTTGGCTAAACTAACCTACATTGGTTCAGCCAGTCTGCATATATTCCTTTATACCGGGATGGCATTCATTTTTTAGTGGGCATCTAGGTTAAAGTAAACATAATATATTATTGGGTGGCTAGACTGGCCTACATTGATTCAACCAATCAGGATATATTTTCTTGTTGCGGCATGGGCTTTTTGTTTACTGGCATCAACAGTTGTAATGAAATGTAAGCATGAAGTATGGTATTATGTGGCTAAAAATGCCTACATTTGTGCAGCCAGTCTGGAGCTTTTTTCTTACTGTGGAATGGCATTTGTTATTGGTATCAAAGGTAAAGTTAACAAGATGAGTTTTATCATGTGACTGCATTGGCCTATATTGGTGTAACCAGTTTGAGAATATGTTCTCACTCTGGCAAGGTATGTTTTACATGCAACATCATCAGTGTTCTTATGTGGACATACTGACCTATGTTGGTGGAGCCGATATGGACATGTTTTTATACTGTGGCATGGCATTTTTTGCTGGTAAGGCTAAGAACAGTATGTTCTTATATGGTGATACTGGCACATATTGTCAAAGCCAGCATGGATATCTTTACTTATGGTATAATTACTGGCCTTATGGGCATGCTTAACATGGGCAAGTTCTCATATGAGAATACTGGCATATATTGGTGCAGCCTGCATGGTCATGTATGCTCACAGCCAGCATTAAAATGTTTTCGTAACTGCCATATATTGTGAGAAAAGGCATCATGAAAATGTATTGGAAAATGCTCCTATTTAGGATATTTTCATGTGTTACTCTACAAAATCATTTTCAAACTGTGTGGCTTTTTACCGAATGTTTCACAGAAAGTGGGCTGAAAAATGCAACATGTTAACCCATTATCTTTCAAATGTTCTCAGTGGAACAGCACCTCGAACCATCTTGGTTGTTTTGGGCTACCTTGCTATGCTCAGTTTCTCACTCAACTTTTTAGGATACATTTTCTTCCCTCCAATTAAACATGTCACCAGCCACCAGTGGAACACACACTCCAATTAAAGTTAATTATAATGATAGAATGTAAAATGTCAAATTGGAATTGGAATTAATGCAATAATGTTAATGCAAGGTTTTTCTAACATGAAAATAGCACACCCAATCATAGACAAAATAAATATTTGGCTGATTCATAAGCAGGAGTGAGGACGTTTGAGCAAATCTAGATCCACTCAGGTTTTTAGTGAGTCCAAGCAATTCCTTTTTTATAATTGTTTTCCTCAGGTTTAAGCTAGCTGGTTTGACCAATACTGCTCCTCGCATCTGCATAAACATGCACAGGACAGACAGTGGTATTCATTTGAAGAGGCAGGAGCAAATGCTCAGACTTCAAGGAAGGGACATTCTCTAGTTAGCATACGATTTTAGGGTAAGTCAGTTTAGAGTATTATGAAATCGAAAATAGGATTTAGCAAGAGTTAAGGAATTAGGGTAGGATTTTAGAGGAGTGTGGGGCTGGAGATTGGAGCACATTTTTTGCTAGTGGTGGGAGAACACATCAAAGCAGTCTTTAGCACATGTTAATTTTGTTGGTGGGAATAGTGCATGCCAAAGCATTCTTCGAAACACATTCATTTTATAGAAAAAAGAGAGCAGAGAAAAAAGAGAGCAGACCAGATAATTCTTAGGAACATGTAATTTCTGTAGGGGGGGAAAGGGCACACCCAGCATTCTTAGGTGTGCATTGTTTTTAAAGATGGAAGATGAAGCACTCCAAAGTATTTCTAGTTTTGCCTTCATTCTATGGGTCGTGGAGAGAACATGACAAAACATCCTTGGGCACACTTGATTTGTGTAAGTGGCAAGAGAGCAAGCCAATGCATTCTTATTTACATATTCGTTTTGTGCGTGCCAAAGCATTGATGGTCACGTGTAGATTCTATAGATGGAGGAGAGAGCATTCATAGTCACACATTTAGACAGAAGAGTGAGCATGTCATGCCATTTTTTTCAGATGGGAAGAAAGCACGGCAAAGCATTCTTTATTTCATATGCAGAAAAGAGCATGGCAAAATATTCTTAGGTGCATATAAACTTTGCAAGTAGAGAACATGTCAAAACATTTTTAGTCACATGGTTATTCAAGAGTTGGAGGTTAGAACATGCCAAATCATTCTTAATGACACTTTATTTTTGTAGGTGGGAAGATAGCACACCAAAACCTTAGGCAGACCTTCATATTCAAATGTTCATTCAATAGTTGGGTGTGAGTGCAAGCAAATGCATTCTTAGACACACTTAATATATATATATATATATATATATATATATATATATATATATATATATATATATATATATATACTTTTATTTATTCAGCTTGGCAGCATAACACAGGTGAGCAACACACAGGGCAGGTACAATGTAATTACAGTTGAAACAATACAGGCATACAGTAACTGCTTCCAATGTGGAAATGTTCAGCAAGTACATATGCAGAATAAGCGAGTCATAAGAGGAGTGTGATTCAGGATGGCGAACCTAGTTGGGTAGGGGTAATAGCTGGAGAAAATGCATCCGATGTCGCATTCAGATCGGACATATAGGACCAGAATTTAAGCCAGATATCTCTGGGTCTTGAGTGAGTGGGTTTTAGGTAAGACCAGGTTTCCTCAGTGTCTGAGGCCCATGTGACTGCTCTGAGCCATTGAGCATGAGTGGGGGGTGCGGGGCGTAGCCAACAGAGTAGGATGGATCGTACTGCAAGGAGCATGCAAAGGCCAGCCAGTTTTTTAGCGTCCCGGGGGAGTCCGGAGAAGTCATGAAAGAGGCACTTTATTGGGGAGGGGTCGATAGGGTGGTCGAGAATAGCGGATACGGTTGAGCACACCATACCCCAGAATTGGGAAAGGCGGGGGCAGGACCAAATCATGTGAATATGATCGGCAGTATCCTGGCCACATCTGGGACATCTTGGGGAGTGGTCACTAAACATGCGATGTAATCTGTTCGGGTTATAATGAAACATATGCAGTACCTTAAGCTGAAAAATGAATGAAATAGCGGGGTCATCTGGCAGTAACGCTGGGAACATATGGTAGTTTCGTTTAAGGGTTTTACGAAGGGACGAATACTGGAGCCATGCACACGGGCCACGTCTCAAGGGCAATGGGAGGTCCAGCCACTCAACAAAGCTGCCCTGCTCGAAGACGTCTCGAAGCAACTCGTATCCCGCCTCAGCCCAGAATCGCACCATTGGTGGCGGTACAGGTGGAACCCCCGGGAGAAAGTTCCAAAGCGGGAGGTTGCCATGGAACGGGTAAGCGGTATCAAACAGTTTCCATGTTTTCGTTAATGTCAAGGATGTACAGGCGACCGGGTCTAGTGAGTTCAGTGCCGAGGGGACGGGTTGTATTACCACGGAACGGATGTCCCGGTCGCTAACCGCTAGTTTTTCAAGTCTGACATGTGGAGGGGGATCTGTCGTGTTAAACCAGTACAATGTGTATTGAATTTGGGAAACCAGCCAGTATTTAAGAAAATCAGGGGCTCCAAAGCCACCATTAGCCATAGGGGTAGACAAGGTACCAAGTTTAAGTTGAACCGCACCCGAGTGCCATAAGAAGGAGTTAATAGTGTGAGTCAATACTTGGAAGAAGCCCTCACCTGGCCATAAGGGGATGTTGGTGAACCTGTAGAGTAGTTGGGGTAACACTATAATTTTCAATATATATTCTGCCTGCAAGGGAGATTGGTAGCTTACTCCAGGCTAGCGTCTTAGTCGCCGGATGCGTAAGGTAATTTTGATAGTTCTCCTCGAAGGACGACTCGAATTGTCGTGTTATTTCTATTCCCAGATAGGTGATTTTTTCCTGAGCCCATGCGAACCCCAGGGTATCAGGAGGGGGGAGGGTGCAATCCGTGAGTGGGAAGAGAGTGGATTTTGAGCAGTTCACCTTGAGGCCCGAGATAAGACCGAAGAGGACGACGTCCTTCAATATCGGGGATAAATTGACAGAGGGGGAACGTATGAAAAGCAGTGCGTCATCAGCGTACAAGGACACTATGTCAGCCTGACCCGCAGTGCGGAGCCCTCTATGTGCGTGGGATTGGCGTAGCATGTCAGCAAAAGGTTCTATTGCTATAGCGAAGATCAGGGGAGAGAATGGACAACCATGTCTCGTCCCCCTACCGATCTTAAAGAGAGGGGAACATCGGTCTTCAGTGCGGACCCTAGCCACCGGATTTGAATAAAGCACCCTGACCCAGGAGAGAAAGGTGGGTCCAAATTTGCATTGTTCGAGGACCCACCAAAAGTATTTCCAAGAAACCGAATCAAACGCTTTTTGCATGTCGAGAGTGGCGGTTACCGCGTGTACATTGGGACTTTTGGAAAACCACCTGGCCTTTAGGAAACGTCTTAAAACCCTTATCTTTCAGTAAGAAGGTCCCAGACCCCCTCTTTCTCAGTTAGAAAGTTTTTCATCAGGTGTATATTATACACACGCTAGGCTAGGCTGTGGTCTTGTTATGTGTTTTGTTTGTCCCAAGCACCCTGATGCCTTCGGGCTACCGGCGCTATGCAAAACTAAAATACATACTTATCCGACTAATTATATTAAAAAGACACCTCAGGTTCAAAGAGGTAGAGCGCCCCGGGATGAAGCCCGCTTGATCTGAGTGGCTAATAGATGGTATTCAGGGCGCAAGTCTTATCGCTAACAATTTGGCGTATATTTTGACATCACAATTTATGAGCGAGAGTGGGCGATACGAACCGCACTGTGTGGGAGATTTACCAGGTTTGAGTAATACTGTTATTGTGGCTTCTCGAAGTGATGGGGGAAACATGCCCGCCTCTACTGATTCCTCCCACAGAGCTATTAAGTGAGGGAGTAGGAGAGCTTTATAGCGTTTGTAAAATTCAAGCGGGATGCCATCAGAGCCGGGGCCCTTCCCCGAGGAGAGGGAGTCAATGGCATCCGAGAACTCCTCCGGGGTGAGCAGGGAGTCGAGGGACCCAGTGGTCTCAGGGGAAAGGGCCGATAGGGGGAAGGCATCGAGATAGGAACTGACTTCCGCCATTGAGGCCTCATCCGAGTTGGAATACAGGGCTTCATAAAATGTAAAAATATTCTGAGTTGATGTCTTGTGATGCGATAGCTATAGAGCCGTCGAGCCTTTCAATCCCAGGGATATGCGGAGCCCCCAGCTCACGGCGGATGAGTCTAGCAAGGAAGCGGCCAGGGCACTCTCCCTCACCGTATTTCCTCGCCAGGCCAGGGTTATCTAAGAATTTGTGTTCACGATCCGCCAGGGACCGGAATGTGTCTAATTCCAACCCTATAGATGCCAGGGTCTCAGGGGTTGGGAGCATGGAGCATTGGGCCTCCAGGATCGATAGTTTGGATTCACATTCAGCGATACCCCTCCTGGATTGTTCTGAGAATGCCATTTTCCTTGGACAGCGCTATACTGTAAGCCTTAAAGGACTCCCATAGAACGGCCTGCGAAGACACTGAACCTGTGTTTATTTCTAAGAACTCTTCAATAGCTACCTCAAGCTCGGAGCTGAACAAGGGGTCAACGAGAGAATGGGGTTTCATCCTCCAGTGTCTAGTTTGGTCGCGGTCCGGACCCCAATCCATGGAAATGGTCACTGGCAAGTGGTCAAATAGGGTTCTAGGAAGGATCATCAGTTGTATAACATTTTTTATAAATACATCTGAGATCACTCATCAATTCGGGAAAAGGAGTCATGCACCGAGGAGTAGAAGGAGTAGGGGCGAGAATCAGGGTGGAGGAGTCTCCATGCATCAACCATAGCGAGGCGGGGCAGGGATGACAGAGCAGTATAGGCTGCCTTGGTGAGTTGGCGGGGTCTGGACCCGGATCTATCGATGTCCATGTAAAAAATTGTGTTGAAGTCGCCCCCCCAAAGATTGGGAACTAGAGGGAAGCCATCGAGAAGGGATGTGAGATGTGCATAAAATTCTGGGTCATCTATGTTAGGGGCATAGATGTTCAGTAAGACCACCTCCCTGTTCTGAAGTGTGGCATGGAGTAGTACATATCTGCCCTGAGGGTCTATTTGTGAGGATATAAGAGCAAATTTAAAACTTTCATGAATGAGAGTCATGACCGTACGGCTTTGGGTAGAGAAGTTGGTAAAGTATCTTTGGGGACCCCACGTTTTAGCAAATCTCATACATTGTTTGGCACAGGCATGTGTGTCTTGCAAGAAAAGGATCTTGGTCCCATGACGTTCGGCCTGCAGCTGGAGTTGTCTCATTTTCTTAAAATTGCCCAATCCCCGCACATTCCAGCTCATGAAAGTCAGGTTATCTGCAGTCAATAATGCAGCAGTGTTCGTATCAAGAGAGTGTTAATATCCAATGGACCGATTTAGCAGCACTGTAGCCCCAGTCATTCCATGTTACCCTGTGATCCGCCTCCGCTGCCAACGCCAAGCTTTTTATAACATAACACCTAACATATCCCACCCCCACCCACATCAGTCCCCCAACTAGAGGAATGACAATCCCAAAACCCTTTAACCAAATCCAAACCAGTGGCATCAACGCCTGGGGGCCTGTAGGCCGGACTGGTGGCGCTGCTCTGGGCCAATAGTAGATCCAAATAAAACATAGTGCCTACAATGAAGCTTCGTACGTAACTTGGAAAAGGCTTTTGCACATATTAGTGTGGCACAAACTTGTGGAGGTGAACCAAGCTGAGCTAAGTAAGGAGTAAGAGACTAATATATTCCTGGCGCAGGGGGGTGGCCGGTGTCGGTGAACCCCCCATCGGGACAGCTGAGCAGTTGTAGGAACATGGTTGGAGGGGAGGGTCATCCTGGGAAATGTTCGTCGATGAATCTGGAGGCCTCCTCCGGGATTGTGAAAAAAAATACCTGGTTGGCGTGCTCTATGCGCAGTTTGGCGGGATATAGCATGGAGTATTTAATTCCATGGTCTCTGAGCCTTCTCTTCACAGCCAGGAAAGTCTTGCGCTCCCGTTGGACAGCCACCGAGAAGTCAGGGTAGAGGTGTATCCTTGCGCCACCCAGCAGAAGCTCTCCCTTAAGTCTTGCGGCCTTGAGGAGGGCATCACGGTCTCGGAAGTTCAGCACCCGAGCTATAATGGGTCGTGGAGGAGCACCCGGCTTAGGTTTAGCTGTCAGGGCCTGGTGCGCCCGCTCTATAGCAAACTGTGGGGAGTGTCAACAAAGTCCTCCATTGGTTCATTGATGCCGTTCTTGGGAACACCGATAATGCGGCGGTTGTTACGCCTCGATCGGGATTCCAAGTCCTCATTTTTATTCTCCACCTCAAGAACTCGGTTTGAAAGAGCGGTGACTTCCGCACGCAAAGCACCCAGCCCATCCTCGGCGGAGCTCACCCTGGTCTCGACCTCCGACACTCGACCGTCAGTCCTTTCGATATGGGCCTTGATGGAGGATATGGTGCCATTCATGTCGTCTAATTTTGAATGGAGTGTGGTGAAGCCATCGCGGATGAATTCCATCATGTTCCGGGATTCCGGGGTGACAAGGGATGATGAGTTAGTAGGGGCCTGCTCAGGGACCTCTTCCAACGATCTCACCGGAGTCTTTGCAAACATATTGATGGAGCTCTGCTTATTCCCAGCCCCCTTGGTCATTGTGGCGATGACGAGGGTCGGGCGGAGTGAGGGAGAGCTGGTAGTGCCTCGGTCAGTGTGAGAGGGGGACAGGCAGGATACAGCCCCCTGGGGGATCAAATCACTCACACACGCGGTGGGCGGCCGCCCAGGGTGACAGTAGGATATTGTATTCGACCCTGTCAGGAGAAGGGGGTCCGCCAGATTGCGCATACGGTTGAATTGGTGTGCAGCAGCAGGCAGCCCTACCTGCCTACCGTACCGCAGGATGGGGACCTAGAGGATCAGGTTGTCGATCAGGGGGTCCGGTGACCGTGCTCTCGCCCACACAATGGATGCGACTACCAATGCAGCCTATAGGAACTCGGCCTGTAATAGTTGAGACGAGGATGGAGACCCAAATCCACCTGTGTGTAGTCAAAGGCACCCGTCGCAGGTCACCGAAGGGTTAGACGCGGTGACACCATTCCACCTCCATGGAGGACAGGAGCTCAGGGCAAGTATCCAGTTGTATTTGCTGGGGGGACGAGGGTGAATGTCACTCAGCCTTGTAGTGTTTGCCTGTAGGAAGGACAGGACGTGAACTCCGGAATAGGTGATGTGGTTCACAGGAGGCTCCAGTTAATATGTGGGGCGTACAGTCAAAGTAAATGGGATGTAACCAGAGGCTAAGGCCCTTGCGGGCACAATGCAAGAGTCTAATGCGGTCCAGACCGCGCGTAGATGGAGCGAGAGGATTCAGGCGGACCCGCACCGCAAGGACACCTCGGGGAAAGGTGGAGTGGAGCCGAGATAGGGTCCAGGCCGCAGTAGGTCCTCAGATGCGAGCCACCGGACCCCAGTGCGTTCTGTATCAAGTGGTGCAGGGTGGCGCAGACCAGTGTTATTATTGCGCCTCGAGGCCGGGCACTTCCGGTAGACAATCCGTGGAGCACTGCAGGGAAGGAGTGAAGCAGTGCCACTCCACGGGGGTGTTCATGGGGCCCTCCTCCTCCTCCACGTACCTTATGGACACCAGGATCTGGCAGCTTAGCGTGCATTGTCAGGGGAGCGCAGTATCTGGTGTCCGCTGGTGTACCGCAGCTCCACCCCGAGCGTTGAAGTCTCGCTGACAGTGGGGGGGAGGCCCTCCACCGAACAGCCTCCCCGACGAGGCGCAGCAAACGAGGGGGGGCCGGGCAGGGCCGATGAAGGGGCAGCCGTCTCCCCGAAGTGACGCCGGACCAGCACCCAAGGGTCAGGGCACGCCCTGGGCCGCACAGCTCCAACGGCCGCATCAACCCACGCCGGTGATGCACGGCCTCAGTGCACGCACAGGCTGCCCCCGATCCCCACCTCTATCTAGAGCCACAGAGGCGTGCCATCCCCCGGCGGGCCTCTGCAAGAGTAACGGGGTGTCTCGGGCACGCTGGGCGGATCAGTCCGTCTCTCCGCCGGCGCTGGATTTTGGCGTGTAGGTGCGTCGCCGATGGGGGATGGTCGCAGCGGTGCCTGATTACAAGGGTTCCCAGCACCGTTTTTCGTCTGGATTTGGGCTGTGGGGTCCCTGGACCAGCGGCTCGTAAATCGTGACAGCTTGGGTCGAGTCTTTGGTCATAAAGGTGCCAAATCAGGATTGTGTGATCTGCCTGCCACGGAGCTCGAACTTCAGGCGGCCATCTTGTTCGGCGCTCAACAGAAGGTGTTTTCTTTCCACCTACCAACATTATTTGTGTATTAGTGTAATTCAGCTATGGACCACTGCAGTAGCCACAGTCAGTAACTGGAGGGTATGTAGCCAACATGTACACAGTGGATAATGTTGCAGACTGTTTGCTCTTTATTTCCGCCTTTTGAAGAAGCCATCCTATAGTCCCTCAGATACATGCTTGCGCTGACCAAGAAGTCACTGACCAAGAAGTTACTGTGAATAATTCCTTTGTACCCTTTATTTTCTATGTGTAAATCACAATGATTGCTTTGTGAATCAAATAGCCTATTCCAGGTTTAACTCAAGGTCAAGTCAGAGTAAACTCTTTGTGAATCGATCCCAATATGAATAGTTAAAAATACTTGCAAAAGGATGGCAAAATGGTTCGAAAGACATGAGTAGCTGAGGATTCTTAAAAATGTTACTCGACATTGTATACAAAGTTGAGGGTGCATAGCTGTAATCTGCTGAAATTAAATTGCAGAGAATGGGGTTAAATTGCACAATTTAATATATTTCATTCTTAGCTTACTTGATTTAAATTATGCTGATTCCCTTGATTCTTATGGGATGAAAGAATCTAACTCTGGGCGCTGTTTCCAAACTCAGTCTCACAGATGATCAATCTCCAATACTGTGCACAGGACAGGCAATACGGGGTGTGAGATGTTTCCTATGCTATTCGAAGAATCCAGTCAAAAAATGTGTTTTTCAGTAGTGTCATGCCACATTATCTTTATTGGACAGGCATAGTTGAAAATGGAAGTGTAAAGAGTTAATTAAGATACACTATAATTCAATTTACAGTTTTGGAATATAGGTGTATTTGTTAGAACTGATATAATATTGTTTCATCCTCATTGTATATGTTGGCCTATGCCCAGTCGCTTTGCGAGGAAATCCGTATTACAAGGTCGTGACCTTGAGTGAATCAAGCCTCCATTTTAGGTTAGAGCCGCCATTTTAGTTAATCGTACAAAGTCACCCTGTGGCCTAAAATGTCCGTCTTGTGTTCTCTTGTTCTTGCTTTAACCTCTTCAACCTGCAAAGGAGAGTTAATGTCCAACCTGCCTTCAGGCTACATGTTAGGGTCATGTAGACCTTGTCCTTTGTTGACCTCGGGATCAGGGGATTACTCGAATTGGTGATGTTAACCTACAAGTACACAAGAACAATAACGCTATCCGAAAACGACATGCAAGACATTTGTTTGACCTGTATTAAAGCAATGTGTAAAAAGTATAAAGTAAAACTTAGAGAATAATAATGTTTGTAAATGTATTAAAAAAGTAAACCGCATGCACGAGATATGTAAATTAGGAACAAACCTGGCGTGACCCTAGCCCAGTACTTGATTAACTTGAAAGACGCTGGACATCGTTATAACAAAAATGTATAAATACGCTGATGTCCAACTAGCAAATCCTGCTCACTGCTCTCATTGGACCCTGCTGGTGGTCTCTGTGATGTATTGACGGCCAAATAGCTATTTGTGTACTTTGTTCCGTAACTGTTCAGTTTTGTAATAAAGATTCTGGGAATATTTACAAGCCTGTGTCGGTGTATTTCTCTTTGCATGGTGTAAAAGCCTTAATATTGTATTTTTCTGATTCCACATATTAAGGTATGGAACATAATAATTACATATAGTCATTACACTTGAACAGTGAAATCTAGTCTCATTGCAAGGTATTGCAAGAACCTGGGTCCTACCATCCATCTCTGTCGTGATAAATGTTCCACTGGCTTTGACACAGATGTTACTTTTAGATGACATGAAATTATGTTACTTTTAGGTCCAGAATATTGTTACGGATTTAGGCACATCAGTAAACATAGTTTTCGTGCTCAATGGTGTCACTTAACATGTAAAAATAAGCCATCAAACAGTATAAGCCATCTGATAGCGAGTCATCTGGCAGCACTTATACTGTACATCACTTAAAGTAAGTTAGAGCGACATTTGAAAACATCACGTTTTCTCACCAAAATGAATTATTCATTGGAATACATTGCGACTAATTTGGGTTTGAAATATCACAGGGACACTAATGATACTGGTAATGTCTATCATTTCATGAGTAGATGTCCTAATGTCATTCAAAAGAGGACCAAGTGCATGATTTCATATGATATGATGTGACATTTATAACGTGCCTATACACAAGTGTTTCAAGGCATGACGAGGCAAGGGATGGGGAACAGGGGGGAGACAGACAACGATCCTACTAGGCCAGGTGTCATTCAGATCGTGCAAGTGCATGGGAAGGAGGAACGTGTGGGGGGTGAGGGGACAGCGCTGTATATGATATAAAATAATAAATATATTAGTATCATCCTTCAACACAAATAAATGTTCGCTCCTATCCTCCAGAGAATAGTGAATGCATCTTTTCAAGAGGGCACAGTGCCCAGAGATCTGAAGAAAGTCACCATCACCCCACTTGTTAAAAAAGCTGGCCTGGATCCTAAGGACCCAGCAAAGCTTTGCCCAATAACTAACTCGAATTTCGTTCTTAAACTACTAGACAAGGTAGCAACGCAGCAACTTCACCACTTTGTAGAGAACCAGGAGGTTTTGCACCAGCAACAATCAGGCTTCAGAGCGTCCCATAGTACTGAAACAGCCATGCTGGACCTGCAGAACTGGATGCTGACTTTGTTAGACAAGAATAAGTTAGGGATGCTGATGCTCCTTGACCTAAGTGCCGCTTTCGACCTGGTGGATCATCATCTTCTCATCAAAGCACTTAGAGAGAACGTGGGCTGTTCCGAAGGAGCCATTGATTGCCTTCTGTCTTTTCTATCTAACCGCCAAGCCAGAGTCCATTGGGGTAGCAGTTTCTCTGATCCCTGTGACATCCTAATTGGAGTTCGACAAGGGGCCAGCCTGTCACCGATGCTGTTTAATATATATATATACGCACACTGTGCAGCTTATTGGTGGAAGCAGGAGTGTCGTTTACGAATTACGTGGACGAAACCCAACTTATATTGGAATTGGGGGGTAGTCATCACGCCACGGATAGCGAAGTGATTTCAAGGGTTTACAAGACAATAGATGACTGGATGCAGGGTAATTCGATGTGCCTGAATGACTCAAAAACCAAACTGGTGTTGTTTGGTTCCAGTTGTCAGTTGGCCAAACTGGGGGCAGAGTACAATTCTTTCCAAATCAAGAATGCCACTATTTCGGTGGCCCCTAAAGTGAAAACCCTGGGTATGATGGTCAATTCTGCTGTCGATTCTCAGGCCCAGACCAGCTATCTTCAAAACAATATGGCGTATTATCTCAGGCTAATGAAAGCAATCAAGCTGTTCCTTAATGAAGGCAATATGACCACGATAGCCAGAGCCATCCTTCTATCACGGCTTGACTATGGTAATGCTCTGTTGTTAGGGGACTCATCCAAGGACTTATCCAGCTGCCAGGTGATCCAGAACAATGCGGTCAGGCTAGTTAAGAATTTGAAGAAGAAAGACTATGCTACTGCAGATAGATTATCTCTGCACTGGCTTAGAGTAGAGGAACGCATAAAGTTCAAGGCTTTCTGTTTGGTACACACATGCCTTTATGGCATAGCTCCGGACTACTTGAAAAAGAGCTTAGTGCTCTACATACCCAGGAGAAATCTACGCTCGGAGGGAAAGTGCCTTTTGACTGTACCCAAGTTCAAGTTGAAATCTGGGTTGGGTAGATCCTTTCTGGTGCTGGCTCCTAAATTTTGGAACAGCGTTCCTGAAACTATAAGCTCAGAAGTAAATCACCTTGTTTTCAGGAAGCGGCTGAAGACACACCTTTTTAGATGATAAATTGGGGGAAAGCAGTGTTCAGGGTCACTCATCAGGCCGCAGTAATCGTTACTTAATGTCTGTCGTGCAGCTGCTGTGTTGTAAGTTTAAGCGCCCTGATGCCCTCGGGCTACCGGCGCTATACAAAAATAAAATACAAACATACATACATAAATAACAATACATTAAAGTATTGCCAGCTGGTGGCAAGTGCAAGCTTAAGTGCAGACATCAGGTGCCAAGTGCTGGTAGTGGGACATTACATTACATTACATTACATTACATAGGGATACAGAAACAGTCCCCAAGATCAGAGGGTGGCCAGGTAACCAGTGCAGTTTCACTTTTACCTGGGAGGTCAGCAGAGGAGAGGAGGAGAAAAAGCAGAAACAAAGAGAACGTTTTTGAGGTGCTTCCGGAACCATAAATGATTCTCCTCAAGTTTCAGGGAGGCAGGGAGGCTGTTCCAGAGGGAGACCCCAGCCGAAGGAAGAGATCTACCACCAACTCGTTGCTTGGAGTAGCGACTGACCCTGAGGGAGTTGGAGGAAGATGAGTGAAGAGCTTGAGGACAGATATTTAGGAAGAGAGAGTTGGAGGTATTGAGCGCCCCAGGCCCCAGAAGACCTTGTGGACAATGCAGAGGGTTTGAACTTAATCCTTGCAGCCACTCGGAGTCAGTGCAGAGATTTCAGTCCTGGAGAGATACAATCCCTGGGCTTGAGGCCACGGACAAGTCTTGCAGTCCTGTTCTTGATGAGTTGCAGAGGGTGGAGAGTGGAAGGAGGCAGATTTCGAAAGAGGCTGTTGCAATAGTCCAGTTTAGAGAGAACCAGAGCTCTGGAGACAGTGAGCTTCTGGGGGAAGGAGGGGAAAGGAAGAATACCTCTGAGGAAGTGCAGCTGGTAGTTTGACTTCTTCGAGACTTCAGAGATGTGAGGAGAGAAGGAAAGCGTGGAGGCGAAGATAACCCCAAGGTTTTTAGCCTCACAGGTGGGAGCAGGAAGAGGGCCAAGAGAGGCCAGCCAGAGAATAACAGGAAAGGAGGGAGCGGGTGTGCCGATGAGGAGAATCTCAGTCTTATTAGCATTAGGCAGAGATCATTGGCGGCACACCACTTCTGGATAGCAGACAGACATTCAGAGATAAGAGAGGGAGAAGAGGTGGCTGAGGGTAGCCTGTAAATTAGCTGAGTATAATCCGCATAGCACTGGAAGTTGGCGAGGGGCGCGGGAATACAGTGAGCAAGAAATGTCAGTTATTGGTTAAACAGCCAGGGAGAGAGATTAGACCCCTGGGAAACATCAAAGGTAGAGATAGAGGAGAGGAAGGACCCAAGTTGAACCTTGGAGAGTCAGTGAGAAAGGAAAGAATTCAGCCACACCAGGGCCTGACCGGTGATCCCCAGGTTATCACAGAGACGTTTGTGCAGGATGGCATGGTTGACAGTGTCAAAGGCAGAGGAGAGATCAAGTAAGATGAGGACACAGGCGGTGTTGGAATCAAGGTTGGAGAGCAGGTCTTTGCGGATGTTCAGGAGAGCAGTTACCGTGCTTCTGGCAGCTCTGAAGCCAGACTGATGATCATGGAGACAACCAACAGATGGAGTGTTAAGATTGAGCTGGGAGATGGCCAGCTTTTCCAAGAGTTTGCCCAGGAAAGGAGTGATGGAGATTGGGTGATAGTTAGCCGGGCAGGACGGGTCGGCAGAGGTTTTTTTTAAGAAGAGGGTGCACAACAGAGTGTTTCAGGAGGAAGGGAAGACTCCAGTGGTGAAGGAGTGGTTTCAGAAGTCGGCCAGGACAGTAGCCATCAGTCGATGTGGTCCTTGAGGATTTTGGAGGAACAGGGCTGAACGTGTGTTGACAAGACTTTCATAGATCAGACTTGTCTAGAAACCTTGTCCGGGGAGAAAAGGGGAAAGGCAGAGAAGGAGGGAGGAGAGGTGGCTGCAGAAGAACCAGAGGAAGAGCAGGGAGTAGAGGGAAGAGGGAGAGAGGAAGAGAAAGAAGACAGGATGTCCTGAGTTTTAGAGATGAAGTGAGATGCAGAGGGCCTGGGTGGGGACATGAGAGGTAGAGCCTGCAGAAGGATTGGCCAGCTTCTTGCAGATTTTAAAAAGTTCAGCTGAGTTTTTAGATGCCACGGAGATGCAGGCTTGGATGTGGGCTCTCCTCTTGGTGCAGAGAGAGAGCCGCTATTGCCTTTGGAGCAGGCGACAGGCCAGTTTGTCAGAGGATGTACATGAAGCACGCCATTTCCTCTCAGCCACCCTACACTTGCGTTTAAGGGTGACAATGTCTGAGTTATACCAGGAATTGCACTTGGCTTTGGGCTTCAAGTGGATCCTCATGACAGAGGCAAGACAATCAAGAGTATCAGATATAGCAGAGTGGAGCATG
The DNA here is from genome assembly GCF_040938575.1 of Ambystoma mexicanum. NCBI lineage: Eukaryota > Metazoa > Chordata > Amphibia > Caudata > Ambystomatidae > Ambystoma > Ambystoma mexicanum. The sequence goes on from NC_090925.1 coordinate 978,048,035, forward strand.
GAAAGGGCTGTGTCAGGGTGAGAGCCAGCCAAAGGGGGAGGGGAGTGAGAAAGTGGCGGCAAAAGCTTCAACTGACATCCGCTTCATGGGTCAGATGACCAAGAGGTAGGTGGTAGTGATGGAGTTGGCTTGGCCTGAGGGGTAGAGAGGTTGAGCTGGGAGGAAAGGAGAAAGTGATCACTCCAGGAGAGAGGAGTGGTGAGAGGGACAGAAAGGAGAAGGTCTGAGGAGATCAGAACATCCAGAGTGTGCCTGCAGAGTGAGTTGGGCCAGAGGGGAGAATAGAGATTGAGAGACAGTCACAAAGGTTGGGAAAGAGTCCAGAGGAAGGACAGGAGGCATCCATGTGGATGTTGAAGTCTCCAAGAAGGAGGAGTTGAGTGGTCGAGACCAGTAGTGAAGAGGAGAGGTCTGCCCACTCAGAGAGGAAGGAGGAGATCTGACCAGGTGGTCGATAGATAGTAGCCACTTTAAGGGAATGGCTAGCAGAGAGAGATAGAGAGCCTGAAGATGAGGCATTCGAAAGAGGAGTAGGCCTGCATAGTAATGACAGAGTCAGGAATCCACTCAGGGAAGATCAGGGCTAAACCACCTCTGGAATGATTGGACCTGGGCATGGAGAGGATCTTGTAGCTGTCAGGGTGGAGATTGTCAAAGCTGTGACAGAGCTGGCCGTGAACCATGTCTCGGTGAGACCAAGGACATTGAGGTCAAGTTCCTCCAGAAGGCGGCAGATGTCGAAAGAGTGTGTGACAGCTGAGCGAAAGTTGAGAGTGGCAATATGGAGAAGGTTGACGTCCTTGAAAGACTTTTCTGGGGAGGGGTACAAATCAGAGGTACACCCTGCGTAGGTGTAGAAGAAGCCTGCAAGGGGGGGCAGAAAGGGAAGGAGGAGAGGGCAAGGTAGACAAGGAGGAGGCAGCAGGGGGAGGCGAGGAAACCATGGAGGGGGGAGAGGGGACAGTAAAAGAAGAAAGGAAATTGATGAGGTTCGGGAAGCATCTATCGAAGAGGAGTAGGTTGACCTGAAGCCCTTGGACCAAGACGGTACCATTCACATAGACATTAATGATGACCTTAGAGGAGTGGAAGGAGGTCAGGAGAGTGCCCGGACCATCATTAATGGGAAAGGAGGAGAAAAGAGAGAGCAAGAGACCATATTTAGGGCCTGCAGGTCTGGTGAGGGAATGACAAAGAGGATGTCGGTGAAATACACCTATTCCAGTGCCTGGAGGAGGCACTGGTATAGGTGTAAGCGATAGGGAGGCCTGGGTTGGAGACCAGGATGTCCTTTTTAAACTTCTTCCTGCCAGATTTAGTGAGGAGAGCAGGGTAGTCGATAGAGAAGCAGTTAGAGAAAATAGGAGCGATAGAGAGCACTATAGAGAAGGTAGGGAGAGGGAGAAGTGGAAGGGAGAGGGAAGGGGAGAAGACTAGGGAAGGACACAGGGCAGGGAGCAAGCAGATGAGACAGAGAGAGACGAGAAAGTTGAACAACAAGACAACATACGCTCAGATTTAAAAGACTTTCACAATGCAATTTTAAAAACAGGACAAAAACACACCTAAGTTTGAGAGTCCTGAATAGAGGGGAAAAAGGCCTAGGTTTCCAATGCAAATTTAAAAAAAACACGAGAGACACACCTACGTTTGAGAGTCCTGAATAGACTCAGCACATTCATGCTCTGCCCCCACTGCACACAGGCCTCTGGGGCTAAAAACTGGTCCATATATGCACTCAGGGATGCTCACTACCAGAACATTGGAGGGCCAGAGGTTACAACATGTGCCTGGGAAGACAGCTGCCACAGCAGCTGTGGGTAGGTTCCACCGCACCAATGAGCTTGTATGTTTCAATATTAGGAATCTGTCCATGACTCATTGTTCATAATTTTGTTGTGAATTACAAAGGTATCTTGAGAAATCTGATGAGTAACATGCATCATGTACAGTAGATTAGTCAATGGGCCTCATTACTTTGGAGGTAGCCATGGTGCTATTAGCGCCAATGGCTGCCTCCAAAATCGTGTCCGGGTCCCGGTTCCCTGAATGGGGAATTACTGGGCATTCCGAGTTTGGAGGGCCCGGTAATTCCTCTTTCAGGGAACCCGGGCCTGGTACTTCCCCATTCCCATCTTACCCCCATAGGGCTCAATGGGAATGGGGAGGGAGCTAACAACCGGCCAGTCAATTACGGGCCTGTCGTTAGCTCCCTGGTTCCCTCGGGCAACCTGCTATGGATGTCTGGAAAAACCAGATGTCCAGAGCGGGTTCTGCGAGGGAACCTCGTAATAGTGCGGAGTGGGTTTAACGGCACCGGCACCATTACTGACGCCGTTAAACCCATTACGCACTACTCATAATGAGGCCCAATGACTACCTAACAACATCCAACACCAATGCTTTGTTCCATCAAGTATATGTTATGTTGTGTTATGATCAGGCACGTCATTTGCGACCCCTGAGGTCTCCCTTGCTACTCCTGTGGTCTCCCTTGCTACCCCTAATAAAGAAAAAAAGTGAAGCTCCTGGGCTGTGACCAGTGCCATGTGGCTATTTGAGCTATTTGTCTTTCTGGAATTCCATACAGTAATTGCTAGAATCATTAAAGGTTTATTTCAGGCACACTTCTGCGGTTGACTGATGTAGTCTGATCCTAAACAACTTAAATTCACAATGCAGACACAATTCTCCAAAAAGCATAAAGAGTAGAATAAGCATCAATTTCAGAACTATGTATTTTGCTTTTCGCAAGTTGCAGTTATAGCAAGTTGAAGTTATAGCATGCTTTTTTCTGACTGGTGATCCATTGTTATATGAAATGTATATCACGTTACAGTAATATTGTAACCATATGTTTCATAGTGTACCTTAGAACAATGCTATGTGATGAACTTCCTGTTTTGTCAAGGGATAAATGGTGGTGTTCCATCGCTTCCCATGATGTCACTTCGGGGTGGGGTCAAATAACATCACTTCCTGTGATGTCATCAGAGGTCAAAGGTCATGTGATGTGACTTCCGCTACCGCTGGTATTTTGGTGAAATGACGTCCCTAGTTATGATACAAAGCTATTATACAGTACCAAATCACCAAAGTAGTTGTCTCAGAAAACTGAGGTAGTCTGGAAGTTGGAATATTCTGCGCAGTTCCGTGTAACCATATCATATTCTATGTGGAAATAGGAAAGGAAATTGTGTGTAAGGTGGTGGTAAAAGTATGAGGATATATTAACAGGGGTTGACGCTGTTGCAGGGTAAATGGAATGGCATGGTGTTTGTGACAGTTGGGATGCATGTTGATCCAGGCAAAATAGAAGCTTTAGCAACTGCTGTTCGATTATGCAGTATACCCGCATTATTTTTCAGGAGATGATTACCCAACATGTTTCTTTGCATTCTGGGACTTGCAGTCCTGCAATACTAATGAGCCGTTTAGAATTATTTTTTGCTGCCTGTCAAGAATATCCAGAACGCAATGTACATATGCTGCTTCTTTCCCAACTCCATCTCCACAGCGACAGCCAAAAGTGTGTTTTGTTACTTTCCATATAAGCACTGCAATGTGGTAATACATGAATACTGGAGGAACCTAACACCTAGGCCCTCATTCCGAGTTTGGAGGTAAGGTAAAAACAATGCTGGTAAAGGATTACCGGCATCGTCTACCGCTACGGGCTATTCTGACCAACCAGACCGCTATTAACGGCATTGTAAAGTACGATGCCGTAAATAGCGGTCTGGGCGTGCGCACGCGACAAACCATGCCGGCATTAGCGGCATGCTGTAAACCAGAGAAGATCACAAGTGAGACGGACATGCAAATAACGCCCTCATGAAGGCGGAAAAAGTGCATACAGGCATGGTGTAAATACCGGCATCGCTGACCAGGCGTAAAGAGCAGTGAGCGGTGTTTCCAAGTTCCACGGGTGCACACAGTCAGCACAGGTGGAGGCAATGGAGTCAGGGCCAGTACAAAAGGAGAACACCCACACACCACACCCTCTCCCACACCAAGATGATACCAATAGTAGTAGCATTAGTGGAGCTGGAGGCCCTGCTTGCAATGCCTCAACACCAACAACAACAACAGCTGCCACCACAGAGGAGACGCAGGAGGAGGAGAAGAAGGGTGAGACAGGCCCAGCATGCCCCACCAGTGCAGCCACCGTTACCACCCCTGCAGCCCACAATCCCTCACATCAGAGCCAGTCCATTCAATCTAACCCCTGAGCAGATCCACACCCTGTACCGGCTTGACCGGGACACCATCACCACCATAGTGGATTTGATACACGACGACATAGTGAGCCTCATAGAAATATGCACCGCCATCCCCCCTATACTGAAGGTAGTGTCTGTGCTCCACTTCCTTGCCACAGGCACCTACCAGCACACAGTGGGGCACATGCATGGCATATCACAACCCTTATTTTCCCGGGTTCTGAACCAAGTGCTGGATGCCCTCCTCAAGCACACAAGCAACTACATATCCCTACCACGGACTCCCCAGGAGATATTCGATACAAAAGTTGCCTTCCATGCACTGGCAGGCATGCCAAATTGTGTAGGTACCCTCGACTGCACCCACGTGTAGTTGGTGGTCCCGAATGCCATGGAGCTGGTGTATCGCAACCGCAAGCAATACCACTCCATCAATGGGCAGATGGTATGCAATGCCAGCAAGATCATCACACATTGCTGTGCCCGATATCCCGGATAAACTCATGACTCTATGGTCCTGCAGAACTCCACGCTACCACGCTTCATAGAGCGACATGCTGGACAACATGCCTGGCTGCTTGGTGAGTTGCCTGACTGGGCCATGGCAGTGCATCAGGGTTGTGAGGTGGGTGGATGCATACTCCACCTGGGTGGGAAGGGGGGGATGCATACTCCACCTGGGTGGGAATTTTGATGTCAGTGCACGATGTGCACATCACTGAACACTGTTCCCAAAAGCATCAGAAATGGTGCATGACACCCAAATCCCATAGTGATCAAGAAGGCTGACACCTATCACTACATGACTAACAGGTAACCAGCCCACATCCCACAACACATGCACCACTCATCAGCGGCCCTCACACAATGCAAGGCCATCCTGCACCATGCAGTGCATATGCACTATGTTGCTGTCTCCAGTATATCACCACACAGGACAATCATCCCTGGGAGTGCATTGAACTGAGCCAACCAGGGATTCCACAGTGTCACTGGTTCGGCACACCCATAGGAGTGTTGCATGTCACCATGGAAATGATCAGTGCAGAATGCCCAATATTGTACAGACTACAGCCAACGCTCCCTACTACTAAATCTCACAGAACACAACACATCATTAATTTTACTCCAACACTACTGTATGCATATACGATGCACGTGCAACAAGATGTCAGTGCACACCATGATTCATCTTGAAGATGCAACCCACACCATTAGTCCATTGCACAGGACACATAGCAGGACTTGAAATGGGGTCAACGCATCCAGGGACATGTGCATGTGGGCACACATTACCTGCAGCCATGTGAGACTAGTACAGTTGTCCAACATGACTGTGCAAACTTTTACCTTCATTCCCCTCTCTTGCAGGTGATGGTGGCTATCCCTTGAAGCCGTGGTTCCTGACCCCTGTCCAAAACCCAAAGAACAGGCATGAGGAGATCTACAATTGTTCCCATACCCATACCCGTGTGTTGATTGAGCAGACCTTTGGCCTGTTGAAGGCACGATTTTGCTGCCGCAGGTGGTCAGGTGGGGCACTCCTCTACAGACATGAGAAGGTAGCCAAGATCACCATGGCATGTGTAATGCTGCACAATATGTGCATCCACCGGAACGTGCCCCTGCCCCTGACATGGAACACCTACCTGATGAAGAAGAAGGGGATGATGAAGATGTGGCAGGACCTCATCACAGTGGCGATGCACAGGAGGGACATGCTGTGCGCCAGTCAGTGATTGCACAATATTTATGACTTACATGTCAGCAGAGGGTGACATAATGGTAGGACATAGTGCACTGGGTGTGAGGGTACATGTACACTATGCAATGTGCAAGATTAAATGACACATGCGCAATGATGAATGTCCACTCTGGTTCTTTTTTTGTAAGACAACCGGTGTATTGAAAGTAATAATATTAATGTGAATAACAAACCCTCCACCACCCTCACCACCCTCCCCCTCCCACCACAACTCCCCAACACATCCTCACCCCTTTCCCCTTCCCCCCACAACTCCTCCACACACCCTCATCCCCATCCCTCTCCCCCCACAACTCCCCCACACACCCTTACCTCCCTCCTGCTACCCCCTCAACTCCCCCACACAAGTCCCATAGCGTCCATGGAGCCCACATGAGGCTGCTAGTACAGTCACTCAGCACACCCGGAGCCAGGGGGAGGCATGTCCCGTTGACACAGTGCACGGAGCGACCAGCAGAGCAGGCTGGTCTGTGTAGAGTTGCTTGTGGACGGTCTGTCCTCATGCTGAGGCTGTTGGCCGGGAAGAGTGCCTCCAAAGCATCGTCTATGCGGCGAGCACCTCGCAGAGGCAGTTTGTGTTATCAGTAATGGACTGGCCGAGTTCCCTCAAATCCGTGCGCCACTCCTCCCTGGCCTGCCAATTGACCTGCACAAATTCCGAAATTAGGGCAGAGAGCTGGTCAGCCGGCTGTGCTCCTGCAGCTGCACCAGTGGCCCTGCTGGGGATCTGTCTGGCATGCCCAGCCTGCTCATCCTCGCCAGGACTGTTTACAGGACTGATATGTCCCAGGGTCTGTTCTTGCCCAGACTGCTCCGGTGTGTTGGTATCTACAGTGTCACTAATGGATACCTGGGGGGATGCCAATTTTGCAGGGTTGTGCACAACATCCACTGAGTCGTCCTCAATGGTGCGCCAGATGTCATTGGGGCTGTCTTCCACTGCGAGGGGGGCCGTGGCTGCCACTTCCCCAGCCACACTGGACTCCTCCCAACTTGGCGTTGGACAGGTGTCTGCAGGCAGTGCAGTGCGGGGTGAGGGTGGGGGTGGTGTGCCCTCCACGGACCTTGTTGTTGCTGTTGGCATGTGTCCCTGTGTTGGCTTCCTTGCTGGGACCTGGTGCCCCGTGGCTTGGCCCCTGGATGTGGAGGGACGGTTGCTGACCTGTGCAGGGGTGGTGTCCTCCTCCTCACTGTCATGCTCACTGCCTGTGGGGGTGAAAGAGAGGGACGGCATGAGTGATGTTTGGATAGGCATCATACATACATTGGTACATTTGCACATCCACACAATTGTGGTAATAGGCATTTAGGTTGGGAACGGCATGTCATTCCATACATGGGTGGTAAATGCAGCCATATGTCAGTGTCACTCATGTTGGCCAGGTACTGTGCTGTCTGACATGCTCACAATATAGGTCATGCAAGGTGTGTGCCTCATGGGATTTCCTAGTTTGTGTGGTATATGTCATGTGTGTTACAGCCTTGCACCAGGCATCGGCATGTGTCTCACTTGCTTCAACATACTTTACAGGGCATGTGTGTGTGTGGCCGACCATGGCGTCACTCTTAGGACAGACATTGGCATTGACTTTCATCACATTTGGCTTAGTAGTTTTTACTTTGGACACTCACCTCCATCAGCAGAAGATGTGCTGCCACACTCCATCTCTCCTACGCCTTCTATAGATTCTGGGCCTATCATGCTCGAACATGTTTCCTCCCATGGTGTGAGCTTAATTGGAGAACTTGGTGCTCCTCTGGTCTCCCGGGCCTTGGAACGGTTTGCTGAAAGAATGTACCGCACCCTCAGCCGCAGGTCATCCCACCTTTTGCGGCAATCCTTGACCGTGCGGTGGGTGTTGCCCACTGCACTGACCTTCTGCCCGACTAGTGCCCAAATTTCCTTTTTCCGCTACACTGCCTCCCTCCACATGTTGCTATTGAACACTGTCTCTGCATGCTCATGCAGGGTGTCTACGAGCATCTGCAGTTTATCCGGGCTGAAGCCCTCCTTTCAGAGGCATGCAGATCCCTTCTTGGGTGCTTTAGGCATTGTTGGAAAGTAGGATGTGCTTTTTGGAAGTTCACCAGAGTCCCAGGGGTCCTGTGTGGTGAGGATGACAATGGATTGTGTTTTTAAAGATGGCCGCCGTGCTCCTTCCCGTTCCTCTGCGATGACGTTATTTCTGTTTGCGCTATTTAACGGTGACAGTAAATAGCGGGGACCGCTAATTACGGTCACCGCTATTTACGGTCACCGCTAATGCCCCTTTGGACTATGACAGTAGTGTTATCTACGGTGCACTTCATGCCGGTAAGGGCTTTTTGTGGCCCTTTTGCGGAATGGCGCTAGGTACCTTACCGGCATGGCGCAAAGCTCGTGCCCGGGAAGTCGTAATAGTCTGCTATTAGCGGGCTGCTGCCAGCTCGGACACGCTATTTGCGCCATGCCGGTAAGGGACGGTACTTACCTCCAAACTCGGAATGAGGGCCCTACAGTATGTATACACAGCAAGAAGCATTGCATTTCCAAGACAGACCATCTGCTGAGAGGACAATGGTTCTCTAAGCACATAAAAAACAGCGAGATTCCAATGTCCACCATCAGTGCCCAGAGAAAAATAAAGGTACTCTTCATCATAGAAGGCTATTTGCTACACTCTACTGTGTGTTTCTTTTTTGTCTTCTAGCTTATTTTTTAAGCCCAATTAGAAAAATAAAGGTCATCTTCATCCTGTACGGATATTTGCTATACTCTACCATGTGTCACTTTTTTGTCTCTTATCTTATTTTCTAACCACAGTTAACCCAAAAATGTATGCCTTTCAGTGGTTAATCTCCATCAACCTTCAAAGAAATGTTGATCTCAAATTACAAAAATGGGAACCCGACGAAAACCATTTGATTTCACCCACTTCTTTTACTCTACAGCAATGTAGTGATCATGGCATTATTATACAGTATGTATGATTTCCTTAATGTCAATACCCCATTTGTCCCTTCCAGCAATGGGCCTTGTTGAGGTATGCATATTGGAGGCAACCACACAGAATGGTCAACACGATTAACTGAGAGAAAAAAAAACAGTTGGCCATAAGAGCCTGCAGAGGTTTAGGAGATACAGAAATAACATGATGCAGCAGAAATGCATAAAAGAACCCCATTGCATGCTACTTCAAATGGAGACAACGGTGCACATCTCTTATAATCATAGTATAAAAGATGAATTTTCAACTCATTCTCCAGATGAAGCAGATGGGTGAAATGCAGTGGAACGAGCCGTACTACGTGTTTTAAATCTGTTCTATCATTGGGCTAGAACCTGAGGAACTACTCAGTTCTTCAACCCGGCATCCACTAAGGTCAATGCTAATGTTCATGAAAAGGTCGACTTCTCACACCCTTTCCTTTCATCCTTACAGTGACCACTTCAGTGTCCATTTCCGTGTATCCCATCATCCTGTCAACACCCTGCCTGAATGCTTTCTGGAAAGCCGCATCTGGCACCAGTGTAATAGTCCATGACTCTTCCCCCTTGACAGAACCACCCATTACTACTTCCCCCACACAACCTATCCCTTCTCTACCATGACAGTTAAACCAGTAACTGATTGTTCCATGCACACCAGTTGTGTTGTTGCCTGGGTAATGCCCATTCCTTATTCACAGCCTACTATGCCAAGCAATAAGGGATTACGTGGTTACTTTCCCCAACTACTTATTGAGAGCTATTATTATAGTGAAGGAGCAGGTCATTATTAGGTGCTTGAAATTGTGTCCGGATAAGATGGTCCACATTCTGTTGAAATATTTAGTGAGTTTAGAACAGTATCAGCAGTGATAAAACCAATGTTAAGTTTGATGCGTTGGAAAACAAGGCATCCTTGCCTCTTAAACTGAGAATCACAGTTCTGTCTTCAACCACAGTTCTGAATATGGTCCACTCGTGGTTCATAGTTGATCACACCAAGAAATTGAACAATAGGATAATTATGTTCTTTGGCAGAAAGAAATAATACATGCCACCAGAGCACCAGCCCTTCACAATACTACTCCCACCACCCCTCCAGGACTGGCAAACTCTGCCTCTTTCACTGCCATCCCACACAGTCTATTTCAACCATCAGCACCTCACATTGAGGTTAATTCAAAAGCATGAACAGCCTTAACCCGAATAAACACCCTCATTGCTACAAACTATTGTTCAGCAGTAGCTATCTAATGTGTAATTGATAAACTGAAACATGCATGTCAAGTCAGTGAATATGCTAAAAGGCCAAAGCAATACATTGCTTCTTATCGTAGTATAGAGATGACTTATCTGGAGCCCCATTCCAAGACTATGTTTACATTTATTTATCATATCTTGTATTCATTTTGCATGATTAATGGATAATTCTCCACTAAGGCGCTCAGAGGGCACCTGAAAATGTTAACATAAAGACATGTTTAACCCAGAAGTTGAAATCATGAAGAGACCCACCCATCCCCGTGACATCAAAGAACCGTCTAAGACCTATGACCCGGAAATAACTGTTTAGTTTTATGAAAAGATCCCATGAATCGATGTAGGACAGCAAGGCTAACAAATAGGAATGATCGAACTCCCCAAAACATGCCCTGACAAGGTCTATGGCTCAATAATCCCAATGTTTTGGTGACCTATGAAATTTCACAAGTTACTTTTGGTGGTCCGAGACGCCATACTCTCTCCCACACCCCCTCCCCCTAGCCCCCTACCTTTCATCCCTCACCCTCAGCACTCCAAGAAAGCTTTACACATTTTTTCTATTTCCACTGTAAGAGTACTGGAAATAGGGAAAAATAATGTAACATGCCTCATTGCCATTTCGACCACTGCCAGGCCCTGTAGCACAGCCGGGCATATTATTGGGCCTTGCTTGGGATGCCAATAGGTTTGCCACCCTCAGAGGCCCACATTATTTTGACCACAAATGTTTCCAGATGAATCTCAGCAAAGGTTTAAAAGGTTCACAGGACTCGAACCACCAAAAAAGCAGGCTGGTTCATGTTTTACCAGAACCATTTTGCCACTACTGCTAAAGAACCATTGATTGAGGTAAGCAACTATTATTGACTGGTCTATGCATTGAAGAATTTGTACAATAGTTAGCATACATCTCACAAATGATACAGAGCGCCTGGCTCGTAAAAATATTCTCATCTGAGAAAGGGTTCAGAGATCTTCAGCTTATTTGTTTGTGAATGTAGAGTGCTCATATATATCATTCATTTTGTCGCATTGACATGTTTGTGAACCTTAACTAAAAACAGCTTTACATGGTAAACATGTAACAAATGCAGAAAGAAACATGGTGATATAGTGAACATTGCAGCTCTGGTGCTTTCATTGAGATTCACAGTAAGCCAGTGCCCGAAGAGAAATCATTTGCGTAGATGGCAGGAACAGATTTCAACTAAGCTGTTTTGCAGATTTCAACAAGGTTTGTGATACCTTCAAATGCTCAGTAAAGGCCTTGCCTGTTGTTAAGTGTGCAGGCAAATAACCAGGAGGACGTCAAATAGGTTTTTGAAACACATTTTCAGACAATCATTGTTATAGAGGTACTATTCTACAAAACAAGTATTAAACTGAGAGGTTAAACACATTTGTCTTGATCTTGGATTGGCCAAATAGGCCTAGGAGGAAGCTAGAGCTGATTTGATATCAATGAAATGTAAAACTGGACAATCAGGATTTAGAAATTAAACTGAAGTCAAATATACTTTTCAAATTGTATTATTGAAGCAACGTTAAGCTGAGTAACTGGGTGAGATTGAAAACTACCTTTCCCCAAAGACATATAGCAAATGGCTTATAATGAGACAAAACATATGCTTGCTTCCTCTCCTAAAAGAAGTGCCTAACACATTATCAAGGGCCATCATAGGCTGAAACAGCCAACTGAGAAGTAAGGAATAACTGATTTTTTTGTAAGCTTAGAACAAAGTGCTAGTTGTACAGGCTATACATCTTCATAAATACCAACTAATGGAATAATATTGAAAACCTGAATTAGCTGGAGGTAACTCATGTGCGAAGAGAAAACCTCTATAAATGCAACAGAGGTGTAACATCTAATTTGAAGGCATTAAGCACCCCAGATTAAGATATTGCTGACACTATCTACATATAAACAAGTCAAAATATGTTTGTTTTTGGTGGGATTTGTGCAGAAGCATTGTTCCATATATAATTCCACACCATTCAACCAAATCTGCACCAAGTTCTGCATAGTTACCTGCTAGAACCCTTCGGACAATACTGGCTACATGACATTTTGACACCCCACCCCTGTCCCCAGATTTCAGCACATGTCAAAATGTGTTTGTGGGTTTGTAGCTTGGCGAAGTGGTCCTCCTTATACAATTCCACAATGTTTCACAAATCTGCACCAAAATTTGCATAGTTACCTGTTAAGACCCTCTGAACATTACTAGTGACATGACATTTGGACACCCCACCCTTTTCCCCAGATTTCAGCACCTTCATACGTGAGACGGTTGCCTGAAATTGGCGAAACATCAATCTGGTTGTAGAAGGACCGGTCCCGACACGAGGAACAAAGCTTGAGGTCCAGGTCCTAGAATGCATGGTTTTCAAGATATTTGCACTGCAATGCACCACAACAAACTGCACCGCAACAGGGTGAGGCAACAGGTGGGGAGAGAGCACAGAATGTCCCAGTGTGTGGTATCACACCAACTCTAGCCTCCTCTCATATCTGCTGGCGGGTATGTCAGATGAGCCACACGCACCGATTCTCTGTGCAGTTTGCTTCAGGGTGCAAAACACATCAAGTGAAAAGCGAATCGGAACAGGGACCTGCAGTTTTAGTGTTATCATGCTTGTCTACAGAACCCATTCAAAGAACAAGTACTTATGCTAGTTTACGATACAATCTTGAATAACATTAAGATGGCCAAAATCCAAGGTGTTAAATTATAAACTATTCATTTGAGTTTTGTTGAGTTCTGGCTCAGGGGTTTTTGATAATCAGTCTAGTTTTAGATTAGGGGCCTGCCATAGGTTACACAGTGCCAGGCACAACAACTGTTGTTCACTGGTGAGCACAAAAGACAATATTTTGGCTTTTAATTCCTTAAAATGTTATGGCACCATCGCAATATATTAAGACAAAAATTATAAGCGTGGATGAAGTCTTTACAATTTATTTCTCTCAGATGTATCTAAGCATACGCAATGCTTTGGAATATTGCATTTGTCATTTCTCTATTTATTCACCCTTTGCTTTTTGTTTTTTTAATTATGTTTATGGATTATTTCCAAACGTTTCTCATATCAAACTTCCATTATGACATTATTTCCAACAGATCTCTTATACACTTATTTCCCCCAACGCCCAACCTTCCCACTTTCCATTCCCACCCTACCCCCAAATAGACACAACCTATAACCTAAACCCACAGCCAGAAGTTCCTGGGAGATCACAGAGTTTACGATGTATTATTAGCTGGAAAACACTCCAAAATTTTATTTTCAAGGATAATGGCTATCTGTTAGAACTCCCCATTTCACATAGTCTGTGTTTATATGGACAAAGGACGAGATCATGTTTCACACTGTTAGTAAATATAGTTAATTCTATTAAAATTGGCGAATTGTCAGGAAAGGTTATCACTTTTCAGTCATTATCCCTAAAACACTTAACGATAGGATAGAGAACATTTTTTGAATATTAGAAGTGCAATTGTAGGACTCTTCAGTTCCTCTCATGAGTTTATGTCACACATTAGAAGAGATGTGTCCATGGTACGCACTCTCCACCAATAAATGTATGCATGCCTGTTTGTAGGTATTGTAATAAATCCTGCTTCTTGGTGATTTGGATATCTTGTTGGTTTAACAAAGTAAAAGAATATATCTCCATGCTAGTGAGAGGTGGGCTTGAAGAAGATTCCTGGTCATCGCCTCTGACCACCATATGAGTCCAACTGAAGACAATCGCACTTAAAGCACTTATACCATAGGCTCAGAGACCATCCAGGAACAGGGAAATCAGGCTCTCCCCAACCTTTTTTGCTTTCACTGATGTTGAGTACTCTGTAGCTACTGTCCTTTTAAAGGGATTCAAGAGCACAGGCCTCACAGAAATGGTGGCACCTGCACACTTGGCCCCGCTCACATGAGTGCAGGAATCCCATCATAATCTACAGAGGGAAAGAGAGAGCGTGAAGAGGGAGGTACACTCGGCAGTCGGCCAGTCATCCATCACACACAGCCTCCATTATTATAGAGCTAAGAAAAGAAAGGCTTAGGAAGTCAACCCAGGGTGAATGGTTTAAGGCATGACAACTAGAGAGAGGACCACACTGAGGAGGGATGAGCAAGTCCCAAAACCCTTATCAGAACTGGAAGCCATCCTTGGAAGCGGGCACCAACCAATCACACCCCCAGCAGCCTAAATACTCACACCTAAGTATTTTTAACCCTGAGAGAGACTGAAAGGCAGGGCCAGCGTGTGTTAGATGAGGACCTCCCTGTGATAGCGATGGTCCAATCCCATATTGTGGCTGTAAGTCATCCAACCAAACTCCATCCCAGCTAACACACCTTAGTCTCTTTCACCGTAGAAATGCTGAAAGGCAGGAACGCAGCACTATAAAAGACATGACCTCAGTCTGTCAGTGTAGGTTAGGTAGGTAAAGGGTAAAGAAGGGTAAATATATGACCATAGAGAGGCAGGGACCTGTTGAAAGCACAAACACAATGCAGTGTGCGAGAGGTAGTTTGACATATTAGTTGGTGTGTAAAGGAAATGGGGGAATCAGAGGGGTGTGGTGTAAAAGAGAACAATGTTTTAAGTTTTCTGAAATTTTGAAATTTGAGAGATGCCAAATATTAACAATTAATGAATAACAAACATTTAAATGGGACTATAGAAAAAGGGAAATCAATGGGGCAAAAATTGGACACGCCCATTAAACCACAAACCAAACCTTTCAATGGCCGGATAGAGGCATACCAAAATTGTGAACGTTGGTGTTTTTCAGAATTTGAAAATAAGAGGCGATACACATTTTTAGGATGTAAAGATGTAAACCTCAGTATGTCACATAATCTTACAAAGATCAATGGCCCATTGTTTTTGATATCAAACTCCTTATTTGACATGCTATTGGTAGGGTAGGACAAGCATTAATTGCTATTGGTAGGGTAGGACAAGCATTAATTTTAACTCCCACATCGAGAAACATGTGTTGGCAGTTTCGGAATGTTTAAGGTTGGGAAGTTTGGGAATATTTGGACATTGGACATTGTCCACTTTAGACTAAAATAGAATTAGCTGGTTGACTGAGACCAAAATGTAATGTGGACAATTTTTGTAGCAATGGAATATAAATAATTGTCCTCCCATGAGGTAATAAGGTGGCAAAACATTTTTGACATGTAAAGTTGTTGAATTTACTTATGGTATTGTATTTTATTTGGACTGGGGTGGTTAAGGTTCTAATTAATACACACAACAGAATTTGGTGCCATTGTGGGTTTTTTTGCAATCTTTTCATTGATTTGAAAATGAAATAATGTCCCACTTACTGGATTGACCTCATTAGGCACCAATACCAATACTCCACAGGGGAGTGACAGATGAGTTGGACCAGGCTTTGGATGACAGCCAGGTCCTCCCGAAACAAGCACTATTGCTTTCACCTGTTCATGTGTGACGTTTGCACTTCGCCAGTTTTATGAATCACACTATAGGGTGGAATCTTCAGGAAAAAAAATAAAGATAATTTATCCCAGGAAAACATAGTTAACCCTTTGTTTTCAAATTAATTCCTCCAAGATACAATAGAGACCAATATACAATCCTTCAGACCCAGCATCCAGAGTATTAGTAAAGATGCCATAGAAGTTATTTAGAATACATATGGATTTGAGATGCAATTTATGATTTTCTTCTCTTGTTATTGAGCTATGTTCAATATTATTTTTTTATATGTTTATATTTTCTTTCATGCTACTGGAAGAAATCCACCGTGAAGCATTGCGCTCCAATGTCTGGTCGAAGATGTGTTCTAGAACATGTGTAGGCCTTGAAATTAATCTCTTGGGTCAACTAATCTTGTTCAATGATAAATTGGCTCTTCACAGGTCTTGGAAAATACACACAACTCTGGGTTCTAAGACATTTGGTAGTTTGTTAAGGCTCTACAAGAATTAAATTGAAATAGCTAGCTAAAACACTTCAGCTGACTCTATACAATGGACGGCTGCCACAGCTTGGCTGGAACCCATTTTTCATTAAAAATACTACCTTGAAATCTGTTCCTGTTATCAAAATAGTAATGTGCATCCCCTATTTCCCATAGTTGTTGTACCAGTAAATGTAGCCACATTTTGAATCCACATTTATATATGTTCTCATAAACATCTAAATGTGAACCAAAAAACAATTTAATAGAACAATCCAAACAGAGTTTATTCCTGTCTGACCTGAACAATATCCCAGGAAAACATAGTTAACCCTTTTTTCAAATGAATACCTCCAAGATGAGACCAATATACAATCCTTCAGACCCAGCATCCAGAGTGTTAGTAAAGATGCCATAGAAGTTATTTAGAATAAGTATGGATTTGAGATGCTATTTATGATTTTCTTCTCTTGTTATTTAGCTATGTTCAATATTATTTTTTTATATGTTTATATTTATTTTCATGCTACTGGAAGAAATCCACCGTGAAGCATTGCGCTCCAATGTCTGGTCGAAGATGTGTTCTAGAACATGTGTAGGCCTTGGAATTAATCTCTTGGGTCAACTAATCTTGTTCAATGATAAATTGGCTCTTCACAGGTCTTGGAAAATACACACAACTGTGGGTTCTAAGACGTTTGGTAGTTTGTTAAGGCTCTACAAGAATTCAATTGAAATAGCTAGCTAAAACACTTCAGCTAACTCTATACAATGGACGGCTGCCACAGCTTGGCTGGAACCCATTTTTCATTAAAAATACTAACTTGAAATCTGTTCCTGTTATCAAAATCGTAATGTGCATCCCCTATTTCCCATAGTTGTTGTACCAGTGAATGTAGCCACATTTTGAGTCCACATTTATATATGTTCTCATAAACATCTAAATGTGTACCAAAAAACAATTATATAGAACAATCAAAACAGATTTTATTCCTGTCTGACCTGAACAAAAGGAGGCATATCCAGCTTTAATGTTCAAGTGAATACACTATGCAGAAGTGTTCTTTTAGATCCCGTTTTGCAGAGTATTGAAGGCACATGGCATTTTAAAGTATGAAATGCATTGAAAGAAATATACTAGTTGTCATTTAACATAGTTGATTTAGCATAAGTTGTAATGTGTTGTTTTAATGCAGATGTTGCTGTTATGAGATCTAGTGACACGTTCATGCTTCGATAAGATTGTAAAAGACTTAGTGGCCGATTCGAAGAAGCGTTTTATAGTGGTGCAATCCCATTAGAAAAAACGTTCTGTGAATCATGCCCTTAGTAACATATATCATGGTATTATCATTATTATCTTAGGGTTAGGACAGTATTTTTCATTAGTGTTTCTATCACCCTCAATAAGAGGAGATTTGTACACCATGTGATTTGAGTTTATGTTTATACACAGGGGCGATGCATTATATTATTCTGTAATTTATATGTATTTTTGTAGCATTTTGTAGGATTTTGAATTGAATTTATCGTGCAATAGATCAGTTGTTAATCAGTTTTCAATCGAATTACTGTTTTTTTAAAACATATTTCTACACAAGGTGTCTTGTATGAATACAACAACATTTTACAGTGGTTTATTGTGATTCATGGGGTATTCTCTTAGTACTGACCAAGAACACTTACAGGCCGATTCATGGAATAAATGTGCGCCGAAAATTCCGGCGCAGAGGGGCCAATACGTGCGCTGCGCCGAAAATCAGCGCAAAGCGCAGGGAAACCAGCGCACGTCGATTCATGGAAGTCCGTGCGCAAGAAAAGCAGAGGACGTGCGCCGAAAAAGCGCGCGGCGCAGGCCGGCGCACAGGTCAACCAACGTCGTGCGCCACGGCCACTGCGCCATCACTCCGAGCGCAGCGCACAGCTCTAAAGTAGGCGGAACACAGGGCGGGACACTCGGAATGGGGAATAAAATGGGGCACAACACTCGGAATGGGGAAGAATGTGGGCGGCACGGGGAAAGTTCAGGAGGCAAGTGCGCGGAACGCCCACACGCTCGCATACAACACGTATTCATGGAATAGAATAGGGCAAAAAAGCGCACGCTCAAAGCAGCGCACAGGCACAAACAGGCACAAACACGACCGCCACAAGAAAGCAGGCGGTAGCGTGTCTGCGCCTGCAAGAAATGTGCGCTAAAAGGCGCGCCAACAAATAGCACCTATATACAGACATAACCAATGTACAATACTGTTGCCCTCCTGGACAAATGACGTACAAAGGGGTACCCACAAACACAGACACGCGCAGAGAGAAAAAATAAACGTGTGCGTGCATACCGGGGTGCGCGGTAAGTTCCACACGCGATATGGGCTGGGCGGGTACGTGGATTGCAGGGGTGCGCGGGAAGTACCACACGCGATATGGCAGGGAACGTGGATTCGAGGGGTGCGCGGGAAGTTGCACACGCGAAATGGGCGGGTACGTGGATTCCAGGGGCGCGCGGGAAGTCCCACACGCGATATGGCAGGGAACGTGGATTCGAGGGGTGCGCGGGAAGTTGCACACGCGAAATGGCCGGGTACGTGGATTTCAGGGGCGCGCGGGAAGTCCCACACGCGATATGGCAGGGAACGTGGATTCGAGGGGTGCGCGGGAAGTTGCACACGCGATATGGCCGGTACGTGGTTTTCAGGGGCGCGCGGGAAGTTCCACACGCGACATGGCCGGGTACGTGGATTTCTGGGGCGCGCGGGAAGTTCCACACGCGATATGGCCGGGTACGTGGATTTCTGGGGCGCGCGGGAAGTTCCACACGCGATATGGCAGGGAACGTGGATTCGAGGGGTGCGCGGGAAGTTGCACACGCGAAATGGCCGGGTACGTGGTTTTCAGGGGCGCGCGGGAAGTTCCACACGCGATATGGCCGGGTACGTGGATTTCTGGGGCGCGCGGGAAGTTCCACACGCGATATGGCAGGGAACGTGGATTCGAGGGGTGCGCGGGAAGTTGCACACGCGAAATGGCCGGGTACGTGGTTTTCAGGGGCGCGCGGGAAGTTGCACACGCGATATGGCCGGGTACGTGGATTCGAGGGGTGCGCGGGAAGTTGCACACGCGAAATGGCCGGGTACGTGCATTTCTGGGGCGCGCGGGAAGTTCCACACGCGATATGGCAGGGAACGTGGATTCGAGGGGTGCGCGGGAAGTTGCACACGCGAAATGGCCGGGTACGTGGTTTTAAGGGGCGCGCGGGAAGTTGCACACGCGATATGGCCGGGTACGTGGATTCGAGGGGTGCGCGGGAAGTTGCACACGCGAAATGGCCGGGTACGTGCATTTCTGGGGCGCGCGGGAAGTTCCACACGCGATATGGCAGGGAACGTGGATTCGAGGGGTGCGCGGGAAGTTGCACACGCGAAATGGCCGGGTACGTGGATTTCAGGGGCGCGCGGGAAGTCCCACACGCGATATGGCAGGGAACGTGGATTCGAGGGGTGCGCGGGAAGTTGCACACGCGATATGGCCGGTACGTGGTTTTCAGGGGCGCGCGGGAAGTTCCACACGCGACATGGCCGGGTACGTGGATTTCTGGGGCGCGCGGGAAGTTCCACACGCGATATGGCCGGGTACGTGGATTTCTGGGGCGCGCGGGAAGTTCCACACGCGATATGGCAGGGAACGTGGATTCGAGGGGTGCGCGGGAAGTTGCACACGCGAAATGGCCGGGTACGTGGTTTTCAGGGGCGCGCGGGAAGTTGCACACGCGATATGGCCGGGTACGTGGATTCGAGGGGTGCGCGGGAAGTTGCACACGCGAAATGGCCGGGTACGTGCATTTCTGGGGCGCGCGGGAAGTTCCACACGCGATATGGCAGGGAACGTGGATTCGAGGGGTGCGCGGGAAGTTGCACACGCGAAATGGCCGGGTACGTGCATTTCTGGGGCGCGCGGGAAGTTCCACACGCGATATGGCAGGGAACGTGGATTCGAGGGGTGCGCGGGAAGTTGCACACGCGAAATGGCCGGGTACGTGCATTTCTGGGGCGCGCGGGAAGTTCCACACGCGATATGGCAGGGAACGTGGATTCGAGGGGTGCGCGGGAAGTTGCACACGCGAAATGGCCGGGTACGTGGATTTCAGGGGCGCGCGGGAAGTCCCACACGCGATATGGCAGGGAACGTGGATTCGAGGGGTGCGCGGGAAGTTGCACACGCGATATGGCCGGGTACGTGGATTCGAGGGGCGCGCGGGAAGTTGCACACGCGATATGGCCGGGTACGTGGATTCGAGGGGTGCGCGGGAAGTTGCACACGCGAAATGGCCGGGTACGTGCATTTCTGGGGCGCGCGGGAAGTTCCACACGCGATATGGCAGGGAACGTGGATTCGAGGGGTGCGCGGGAAGTTGCACACGCGAAATGGCCGGGTACGTGGTTTTCAGGGGCGCGCGGGAAGTTGCACACGCGATATGGCCGGGTACGTGGATTCGAGGGGTGCGCGGGAAGTTGCACACGCGAAATGGCCGGGTACGTGCATTTCTGGGGCGCGCGGGAAGTTCCACACGCGATATGGCCGGGTACGTGGATTCGAGGGGTGCGCGGGAAGTTGCACACGCGAAATGGCCGGGTACGTGGATTTCTGGGGTGCGCGGGAAGTTGCACACGCGATTTGGCTGTGAGCTCCCAGGCATTACCTGTACACCCTCCACGGCCCCTGCAGGCAGCACACACCACAGGGAACTACCCTGCACACCAGCTCATGTCTCCCACCACCCCCACCCCCAGCACTGTGGGCAACCTGCCAGCAGGCCCCCACCCATGGCCAACCCATGTCTCCCACCACCCCCACCCCCAGCACTGTGGGGAACCTGCCAGCAGGCCCCCACCCATGGCCAACCCATGTCTCCCACCACCCCCACCCCCAGCACTGTGGGCAACCTGCCAGCAGGCCCCCACCCATGGCCAACCCATGTCTCCCACCACCCCCAGCACTGTGGGCAACCTGCCAGCAGGCCCCCACCCATGGCCAACCCATGTCTCCCACCACCCCCACCCCCAGCACTGTGGGCAACCTGCCAGCAGGCCCCCACCCATGGCCAACCCATGTCTCCCACCACCCCCACCCCCAGCACTGTGGGCAACCTGCCAGCAGGCCCCCACCCATGGCCAACCCATGTCTCCCACCACCCCCACCCCCAGCACTGTGGGCAACCTGCCAGCAGGCCCCCACCCATGGCCAACCCATGTCTCCCACCACCCCCAACCCCCCATCCACCTGGGGCACCCTCCACCAGGCCCCCACCCATGTCCCCCTGGCCCTGACGATACACAATAATGCCAGTAATGACCAGCATACCCAGCACAAACACCCAGGCAAGGATTGCATGCACCCACATAGTGAATGCAATCACATGACACAACCCCAAAGGCAAGTAAGCAAAAGAACACATGGCCGCCACACACACATACACAATGGGTGCAAGTCAATGTCAAAACCCATATCATGGCATGTAAGAAACCAGAGAAAAAATGACACAAGTGTAAGATAATATCAAAATGTATTAAACATAAAAATAAAGTAAACTCTGACAACTATCTGGTAAAGCAAATAAAAGGTCCATGTCCGGGAACAAAAATGAGAAACCAAAAAACAAAGGATAGAAAAAAGAATAGATTTTGTCCAAAGTAAACACATGTAGAATGAAATGAAAGATAAACCATTACGACATGGTGTGACCAATATGAAAGTTAAAAAATCAATCTCACAAAAAATAACTATATTTACAGGATTGTTCAAGGGTCCATGAGCCCAACACCACAAATTAAACCTAATACTAACTATCTAAAAAAATATGTACAAAGAAGTGGCCATTGTCCAAGCGGTCCAAAAAAAAAAAATTAAATAAAGGAAACCTAGCACTAACTAACTAAAAAACTATATACAAAGGCAGCGGGCTAGTCCTGCGGCTCACTTGGTGATGCTGGCCAGGGCATCCTCGAACTCCACGTCAATGTCCTGGAGGCGGGACTCAGTCCTGGCCCCGAGGTCTCGCAGGGACAACCCCATGTGCTCTCCAAATTCCCTGCGAGCCTCCTCGAGGCACTCAGCCCGCCTCAATGCCTGATGCATGGAGATCTCCGCCCTGGCCATGGCGAGCCGCTCCTCTTCCGCCCGCTGCCGCTCCGCACCTATCCGCTGGCCAAACTCCTCCCACACGGAACACACCGCCATGCCAGGGTTGCCCTGCCCTCCGGCCGATGCCTGCCCCTCCGATCTTGATGGCCCTGAGCCATGATGCCTCCCACGTCGAGCCCGCTGCTGCCTGCGACGCCACTGCCTCTGCCAGCACGACGGCATCCAGGCTGATGGTAACCACCGACGCCGTCGTGCACGTGCCCTGCCCGATGATGCCGGCACATCTTCCATCTGCTGGGGTCCACTTGCTGTGTCGTCCACCCCTGCTGGACCTCCGACTCCCAACTGTGGCAGGGATGGGATCCCCACCGAGCTGGCTGCATTGGTCGGGGCAGGTCCACAGGGGGCCATGGTGGCATCTGGGCCGGAAGACGGCAAGGAGAACGACTGGTGGATAGCCTGCACAGAGGAGGAGAGGGCCGTCAGATTGGCCAACACATGCAGGAACCCCCCGAACATGGCCGATCCCAATTGGGCCACGTCGGCACGGTGCACTTCGTGATGACGTGCGTGCTCCTCCCGGGAAGCACGCACGGCATCACGAATCACAGCCGTGCGCATCGCGACCCCAATCAGGACCTGCTCCACGCGGCCAGGGGTTCCCACGGCCGCAGGTGGAGGGGAGTCAGTTGACATGGACATCCCCTCTACCTGCGGACGGGCCTGGGACGGGGCATCCCTGCTGGTGCATGGTGGTGCACTCACAGGGTCAGGGACAGCGACATGCACAGGCCCCTCCACGGTGACCTGTGCTGCCTCCTGGCCCTGGCCCTGGACTGCACCACTTGCACCAGCAGGGATGCTCCCACCAGGGCCCATGTGTGCACCAGTGTCGGCCTCCTCCTCCTCAGTGCAAACCACCAACCTGGATGGCTCCTCACCGTCTCCCGCCATAGCAGGCCCCTGTGGGGGCTCACCCACCCCTTCCGCTGCAGCCGTGGGGGCATCCCCGCCGCCTTGCTCCACAGCGCCGTCTCCGCCCTCTTCTTCACTAGCCGCTGCGTAGAGGGAGACAAAGAACACAAGCATCAGGCTACTGTACAATGGTCCCCTAGACAGGAAGCAACAGCAGATGAGCACCCCTGTCAAAGTACACTTCCATCATGTCCCTCCACAACACATGGGTCAGTCCAGGCAAAACACACACAGTAACAGGCATGGTGCATGCCATGCACATTTCCATGCATGTCCAATTGACTCTTGAAACATTCAATGAAATGTAACTCACATGCATCATGGCTCATGCATATCACATGCACACACTACACCTCAGTCACATCCATCTGGCCACAGTCACACCAAACACAGGCAAAACAAGGGTAAGGTGGGTGCGTCACTGAATCTGTGCATTGTCACACACATGAGTCATGCATCCATGGCATGCACAAGTCACAGACATGCAGGTCAGGCACACAGACATGGCTACCATATATGTACCTGGCATCAGCACCCATCCTCACCCCCATCCATGTCCAGGTACAGAGACTGGCATGCTCTCATGTCCCAAATCTGCATAGTGCTCCCCATGCCGCATTTCTACACATGCAACAACCATGTGGGTCACACATCACTGGTCGCACATGCATTACCATGATGTCCCAGCACACATACATGCATACATGGCACATGGCACACATACAGGCAAGTATCATAGAACCAGCACACCGCAACATGCCCTGTCTCACGCAGTGATGCTTGGACACTTACCGCTCAACTCCAGACGGGTCTCCCTCTCAAGGATCTGGGCGTGGAGCGCTGGGCGTACGCGTTCCAGGACCCTCTTCTGGATGGAACTCATGTGGCCCCGGCCCCCCTCCACGAGGCGCCGGGCCTTCACAAGGGTCCTGGACCTCAAGTCCTCCCAGCGCTTCTTGATCTTCAAGACGTTGCGGGTTGCCACCCCCTCCGCGTTGATGGCAACCACACAGTCGGCCCAGATCCTCTCCCGTCCTTCCTTGCTGGCGCGGGACGATCCAAAGAGGGCATCATACTGCCCCAGGACATGCTCCACCAGGACACCAACTTCGGTGGCAGTGAAGCTGGTGCCCCTCTGCCCCTCTGGCCTGGGGTTGCCACTGGTGCCAGATGTAGAAGTGCCCGACATGGCAACCCCAGAGGCAGGTGTGGGTGGGCAACTGGGTCCTGGGGCTGGGCTGTGGAGCGATGTAATCCCAGTTGGGAGTCTTCAGTTCCAGCAGGGGTGGACACAGCAACTGGACCCCTGCAGATGGCTGATGTGCAGGCACCAAATGGCAGGGCACGGTGGCAGCAGGCAGGCAGGCAGGCAGGCAGCAGCAGATAGCACGTGGGAGGCTGCACAGGGCACTTGGGGGGCAGTAACTCGGCCTTCGGGGCAGGAGCGTGGTGTTCCGTGTGTTTTCGGGTGGCCAGCTTGATACGGAGTGATTTGGCACGTGAAATTCCTGCACGTCAGCGTGAAATCCGAGGAAAGGCCCTTAGCGCGTAAGTGCGTCAGCACGCATACGCGATTCTATTGGACCAGAGTCCCTCATCGCGTAAGCGCGTCTGACGTGATCCGCACGGGCGTTCCCCACTCAGCACGTGAAGACGGAGCACACGTGGAAATCCTGCACGTCAGAGTGTCATCGCGTGTAATTGGCCAAAAGTGCGCGTACACGCCATTGGCCTATGTACGTGTATTTCATCGCGTGTAATTGGCCAAAAGTGCGCGTACACGCCATTGGCCTATGTACGTGTATTTCAGGGGCGCGCGGCCACTTACACAGGCAAGTACGTCAGCGCACCTGTATGCCTGCAGCGTGGGAATTTCCACACGCGATTGGAGTGGGAACCCGATTCCAGGGGTGCGAGGCTCACACGCTGCCTACTACACGCGCAAGGCATTAATTTGCGCACTTTTCAATAAACAAGCCAGATGCCAGGATGAACATACCGTTCCTAGCAGCAGTGGCAGTGGGCTACCAAAGGAGGATGAGGAGGAGAGTCAGGGCCAGAATATTCACACCCAGAACCAGCCTATTCGGGATGCCTGATGACCAGGTGTATGGGAGGTACAGGTTTCCAGCACACATCATACTGGACCTGGTCAGTGAGTGGGAGGATGACCTCATATCACCCACCCTGTGCTCCCAAGCACTCAGCCCCCTGCAGAAGGTCCTCAATGTACTGCACTTCTTGGCCACTGGATCCTTTCAGCGGACAAGTGCCATAGTGGGTGGTGTGTCACAGGCCACGCAGTCACGCTGCCTACACCAGGTCTTGAACATCATCACTGCACGGCCTTCAGTCCGCAGGCACATATATCTCCCCAGGACTCATGCAGAAAGGCGGACGTGCATCCAGGAATTCTATGGTGTGGCTCAATTCCCCAAAGTGCTTGGTGCAATTGACTGCACACATGTGGCTCTACGTCCACCCAGGGCAACAGAGCACATCTATAGAAACCGCAAGCACTGGCATTCCATCAACGTCCAAGTTGTATGCAATGCCAAGGGAATCATCACATCAGTATATGCCAACTATCCAGGGTCCACCCACGACAGCTTCATCTACAGAATGTCTACCCTATGCCGGGACCTCGAGGCTGGCCAGCATGGAGATACATGGCTGCTTGGTGAGCATGAATGCCACTGCACATGCATGCATGTCAGATACTGGGTCATGACACAACACCACTAATGATACCCATCACCACCTCCGCAGGGGACAGTGCCTACCCTATCAGCCCCCACATGATGACCCCAATCCGGAACCCCACCACGCCACCCCAGGTAAGGTACAACACAGCCCACATTGCTACACGGGGCATAGTGGAGCGCACATTCGGAGTGCTCAAGTCACGCTTTCGCTCCCTTGACCGTTCTGGCGGGCAGCTGTTATATGCTCCCCGAATAGTGTGCAGGATCATAGTGGCAGCATGTGTCCTGCACAACGTTGCAACACGCCGGGGCCTGCCCGTGGACATGGTGGTGCCCCCACATCCACAACCACATGCACGCCCGCTGCGCATGGGAGGGGAAAGGGCACGGGGGGAGGCAGCCCGTACGCAACTGGTGGCCAACTTCTTCACCTAGGAATCACAGTGCTGGCTAGTGCACACTGCTCTGGCACATACCATCTGACATTCAATGATGACTCTACCTGACAATGCCTGAAAATTACTTGACAATGAACTGTCAGATACACATCAGCCTGAGATTGTTAACATGGAAGTGTCAATATGTGTGCACCCCTAGCTACACATACACCAGCTATGCATCACAACGCAAAGACACAACTCCATCAATCTAAAATGCATTGCCACAGGCGATTCACTACATGACAACATTGCCATGTCACCCACTCCCTTCACAGTCCCGCCACTGAGGACACCATGTCATGGTATGTGACAGCAAACAAACTGGCCATCACAACATGACACCAGTGTCACAAATAGCAGTGCCCCAAATGGAACATAGCCGCACTTGAGCAGCTAACCGCCCTGGAGCCACTACTACACACCTGTGTAAGAGTAATTTCTATCAAATTACACACCAACCCAGACTGAAGCCCACCCAAACAAGACACATTGCATGTAATCAATGGTAGTCTCATTACCTGATTCAGCTGGTATGTCCTCACCGTCCAGATGTACAGTGATGGCGCCATGCAAAAGTGTCAGTGCACATCTACCGACATGTAGTGTGACTCCAGAGAGTATGCCCTTGTGAAGATCTGTGTGAAATACCTGCAAAACATGAGCAACATATGTAAGTAGAGGCACATATCATACCATCATGCATAGTTAGGTGCAACAACAATGAACACTATGAATGTCTACACAGTATTGACTATGGACTGGCCAACAGCTCATGGGAGTCCAATGTCACCGTGTAATTTGCTGTCACTTGGGCACACCCTTTGCAAGCCCATGGAAAGGGAAGCAGGAGGGGTGTGGATGTCTGCTACCCAAGCATCGAAACCAAACTCAGGACAAGCCTGCATGTGCCCAGCCACAATACAGTGTATGCCCAGGTACCCACACAAGGCAACACTCTTGCAAAATAAAAATGAAAAAGAGAAAAAATGGCCATGAAAGGGCCGGCGGGGGGGGGGGGGGCCACCTATGAGGTCCGAGGACAGGATGCACGCCACAATCCACCTGTGTGGATCATGGGAAAGGAAAACACCCCATAGGCTCGTGGCCCACACGGCTACTCTGTTGTGGGAGATGAGTCGCTATGGCTCTGCCCAGACCCTGCAGCTGACTCTGGAGGTGGGGGAGCTGCCTCAGAAGATGGTGTGACAATGGGAGGCAGCCCACGCAAAGCACGAGTTTGCTCCTCCATGGCTGCAAGCAGGCGGGTCTGGTAGTTCTGGTTCTGGGTTATAATCATGCGGAGGTCCCCATGCAGTAACTCCCGGGATGACCTGACCTCCGCACGAGTTGCCTGCATCTCGGCCGAGAGCGTCCGTGTCAGACGCTCCAGCTGCTCCTCTGTCCTTCTATGGGTTGAAGCCTCAAGCTCTAACAGGGTCGACCTGAGGTGACGGAGTTCTTCCCTCAGGGCTTCCCTGTGGCGCTGGGACTCCATGGAAAGTGATTCCCCCAGAGTCGCCAGTGCCGCCCGCCTGTCCATGTTGGACGCCAACATATCCTCCCTGTGTGCCTGGCAGATGGACTCTGTAGCCTGCTCCAGTCGCTCCATCAGCCTTTCTGGGGGGACAATGGAAGTGGCCACCCTATCCATGGCCTGTGCAATCATCTCGGATGATGCTGCCTGTTGGGTGGCCATACCGTAGATGGATTGCTCCCATACGGTATTGCCAGGTGGCATACGGCCACCACGTTGACGGGCACCACACCTGCCTGGGGCAAGGCGGACTGCGCCTTGCTGTGCCGGCAAGGCCTCAGGCTGCAGGACTGCATTCCCTCTCTGATCTGCAGCCCCAGGAACAGGATCAGAGATTGGGTGGTGTGGCCCTGCATCCGTAACCACCGGAGGCTGATCTGCCGACACTGACATCCCCATTGAGGCCAATGGCCTGGCTGCAGGTGGGTCGGACAGAGGAGATTCTCTCCCAAGAACACTCACCTGCGACTGCACATAGGTGTCATCCTCCGAGTCTACACCTGAATACTGCTCGGGGGAGGAACCCCCAGAGACACCCCTCGACAGCACGGCCTGCAGCACTTGTGGGTTTTCACCCACAAACACACCACGTCCCTCACTTGTGGTAGGTCGGCCCGGGTTGCCCTCCTGGGACGGCTCCACCACCACATCCCCAGCATCAACAAGTGCTTCGTCCCCTGCAAAGACATGAAAGAGAAAAATGGAAACAGGCATTAGCACCATGGCATGCAACAAGGGCTGATGAACAACATAGGCAGTAGTCCTACGACACATGTCCTACATGACTGGGAGTCCTCCTATGCATTCACCATCACTGGGTCTGTAGGGGAGGCTCAGGGCATACTATGTACTGATTGGAGAGCAACGCCTGCTCACCTTGATGCCTAGCACTGCCATCACACATTGGGCGGTGATTGCCATGTCAAAGGCACATGCCATCACACACATGGCATGTGACATAGCCACCAAGTGAAGAGGGAGAGGAGGGCTACTTTTTTGAATTTCAACCACTCTGGTCCTGACATTGCATCGTCACATCAATTAGTATACATGTTGTACATGGATCTGCTAGTCCAAATTGGCAACGATGCACAGTGCCTTGTCTAGATCAACATAATGCAGTAAACATTGTGATTCCACCTCCCCAACACCTGTAACGGAATAATTTTGCATTCGTGAAGCACCGGTCAAGTAATGTTTGTAGGTGCAGCGGAGCACTGAGGGGTGGTGGGGCAGAAGGGGATGCCAGTCAACAATACTACTGGTGCTGGTGTCATTCATGTCACGCAAGTGCAGGGGTGGGTGGCACAATGAAGTGCAAGGGGGAGTGGCGGCTGGAAGTGCTGTACAAGGTAAGTAGGACTTGACGTCAAGGGCAGATGGTGTTAGGCGCAGACAAGTGCTGGGGGGGTGGCCTATAGGGGTACAGAGACAATCATGCTGTGCTGTGGGCTCGGAGGGGACAGGGGAGGTACACACTGCCTCTGGCTCGGCAAGGTCCTTTCAGATTTCTATGTGTCCTGCAGAGTTGTCACATGCCGCAGATATGTGCCCTTGGATTGGGGATCTCATCTTGGTGAGAAGGGTGAGGCGCTATTGCCTTTGGAGCATGTGGCAGGCCAGTTTGCCAGAGGATGGCCATGATGCAGGACATTCCCTCTCTGCCACCCGGCACCTGTGGTTTGGGTTCCCAAGATCCGAGTCATGCCAGGACTCTGCATTGGCATGGGGCTTCAGACAGGTGGTCATGACCGTGGCTAAGACATCCAGTGTACCTGACATGGAGTGGAGCATGGAGTGGGCCCTGTCAGGATGGGAGTGAGCCTAAGGGGGAGCTGGATGGGGGGGACATTTTGGCAGCATGAGCCTCGACTGACACACACTTCATGGGTCGGAATACCAAGAAGGTGTGTGACAGTGGTGAGGGTGGCTTTGCCTGTGGGGTGTTGAGGGTGAGCTGGGAGGAGAGGAGAATGTGATCACTCCAGGAGAGAGGAGTGCAGAGATGGACGGAGAGGGGAAAGTCAGATGAGATCAGAGCATCAAGAGTGTGCCCTGCAGAATGAGTAGGGACAGACGGGAGTCTAGAGGGTGAGAGGGAGTTGCTGAGGTCACAGAAAGGTCAGGTGGGGGCGTCAACAGGCATGCAGGTGGATGCGTACCGCACCAAGGATGAGGAATTCTGTGTCTGGGGACATGAGTGAGGAGGAGAGGTGAGGACACTCAGAAAGGAAGTAGTACATTTGACCAGTTTTCCCAGACACAGTACGCACTGTTTGGAATGTCAAGGTGTGGTGGACAGACACCTCACACAAGCCATTCCAGAGTGGAGTAGGTCTAAGTAGGTGTGACAGTGGCAGGAATACCCTCAGGGAAGCCAAGGGCACACCCCCCATGCACAGTGGTGGCGGGCCAAGGAGAGGGTCAAGGATGCAGACAGAGCTGGCCGTCAGACATGTTTCCATGAGACCAAGGATGTCAAGGTGCATAACCTCGTGTGAGTGACAGTTATCGGAGGAATGCCTGATGCAGCCGCAGTGAAAGGAGTGTAATTGTGGAGGAGGTTGACAGCCTTGTAGGACTTACGGGGAGTGCTAGAGATCAGAGGTGCCGCATGTGTAGGAGTTGGAGTGGGAGGCGGAGAAGGTTCATGGGAGGGTGCAGGGAGGCAGTGCAGGATTGATGAGGAGAGAGGAGGGGGGACAGCAGGAGAGGTAAGGAAGTTGATGAGATGTGGGTGGCATTTCTCAAGGAGATTGAGGTTGGCCTAAGGGCCTTGGACTGAGACGCTCCCATTACCATGCACATCATTAGTGGTATCTGAGGATTGGAAGGAGGCCAGGAGTACACCCCAACGGGTCCCACCTATGATGGTGGAAGAGGAGCAAGGAGAGAGGACAGGGACCATGTGAAGGGTCTATGGGACAGGCAAAGGCATGTATGAGCAGATGTCAGTGAGAGTTAGCTTGGAGTAGGCTCAGATGCACTGGTCAGCAATAAGGTGGGTCGCATTGGAGGGCAGGCTGCCCTCATTTGACTTTTGGCAAGCAGGTGTCGTGCGTAGGGCACGATGGTCTGAACTGTAGAAGTCATGGAAGATAGACCATGAAGAGCAGCATGGAGTGTGAGGGAATGGGGCTCGAAACCAGACGGTACCAAAGGACCCAGGAAGGAGGTGGATGTCAAGGCTACATCCACATTATGACTGCATGTTGGTAGGCATTTATATACAGAGGACGCATTAGCATGTGGTATCATTGCATGTCAGGCATGTGAAGATGAAACTTTGATGGCTGGGGGAAAGGAGAGGAATGGTATGTAAGACATCAGATGAATAGACAGGGGAGTATGAGCAACAATGTAGTGACAAAATCACTAATCAAGGGCAACTTCCATGGTGTTGGCCCATATGTGCACTGTTGCCAGTAGGGATAGTGCTGTGGCCAGATGGTGTTGCACTGAACATACTGGATGAGGCACATGGGTGCCACTATCAACTCTGCCACACACCCCCTTGACAGGCACCCAACATGAATGCTTCACACACACAACATGCACATGGATGATACACACATGCATGTGCACTCACCGGATGATGCCTCGTAATCAGGGAGGTCTCCCACACCTTGGAGTTGTCCCTCGGTGACGTAGGATCCAGCTACGGACTCGTGTGGTGTGAGTTCTATTTCCTGTGCTGGGGACCCACCTCCAGTCACCAAGGTTGCGGCATGACTTGAGGCCAGCTTATCCTTTGCCCTGCGCTTAAGGTCATTCCAGCGCTTCTGGCAATCACTAGCTGTGCGCCTCACTACTCCAAGGGCACTTATTCTGTCAGCAATGGTCTGCCAGTGTGCCTGGCGTCTGGCATGTGTGGTCTTGGACCCTGCAACGATGACCATTTCCCTATCATGATCTGACACATACTGAACAAGTGCATTAAGTTCGGCGTCTGTGAAGCTTGGCTTCCTTGATGGGCCGGACTGTGCAGCCGTGTCTGGGGCATCAGCCTGTGCCGGACGTGCACTCTTCCTCTTGCGTTTGGAAGGGGGTGGGGATCCAGAGTGTCCTACGCCGCTGTGGACACTAGGGGCAGGAGCCGTGGTGGACTCTGTACTGGGTGTGTGTGATTGCCCACTCAGCATGGGAGTAGGTGCAGGCATTGGGGGTAGTGGGATGGGGTCAGGCCTGATCTGAGGTGCATGAACTAGGACCGACACAGTCTTGGCAGGGTGTATGAGAGGTGGGGTGGATTGAGCCACACCCTGGCTACGGGGGCCAGCAGATGACCTATCTGGCATAGATGCGCGTGCCCTGATGACACCAATGTGCACCGGTGCACGTACAGTGGACCTGCTGACCTGGATGTCAGCGATGGAATCACCCTCGGACAGGTCTGGTGCCACAATGGCCTGGTCCGACATGGGCTGATCAGGGTTGGTATCAGCCACATGACTCTCAACTGGGGGGGGGGGGGGGGGGCATGGGTGTCCCTGACTGTTCCTCCAGACTGGGGGGAACAGGGGCGCCCTGCAAGTCACAACCACGTCCCCTGTTGGATCCTCCACGGCCACCACGTGTGGCTCGGCCACCTTTGCCACCCTTACGGCTTGCACGCCTCCCAACCATGGCACTGATGGTATTGTGCGTATGGGAGTGGGTGTGCACAATTGTCCTGGGCAATTGGGTGTCAAAGGGGTTGGGTACCAGATGGTATTCGTACCCTAGTGCAGTGGCAAGGCTATATGACACCCCTGGGGAAAGATGACGGGTCACGCAACGCACAGGCACCCCAAAAAAGTTAAGGAACGTGCACAATACCCCTCCTAGACCACGTGTGCTGATGGAAAACCCTGCACTACGCTGTGGCATCCAGTAACACAATGAACGTATGCGTGTCACACGCGGCCTAGATTGACCTCTGAAGGGGTAGGCTACACACGGGGCAAGCACAGATGTTAGATACGTGCGTGACTCACCGTCTGCCAGGTAAAAGAGCGTGAAAAAATAGCACTTTTGGTTGGCAACACCCCCGCCAAAATAAGAGGTGTACGCTGTCTGAGGAGACAGGACAACTGTAGAAGGGGACACTGTTTGAGGGAACAGGCCCAGGAAAACCAGTACAAGAGGAAATAGGGAAAAGAGCTGTCAGAGGTAACAGGGAGTACGAACTGGAAACGCCGTGAAGTAAATCGCGTGTGAAACGACAAGAAGTACCGAATTCACCCACTCGCTCTCCACGAAAAGCACGTACAAGGAAATAGTGTTCAACACTACCTTTTATACAGGCCCACACGTACATCGTCACTTACGGCGTGTACGTGCTTGGCCCATTTTCACCAATCACACGCTTTGGCACTCCTGCGTGTAGGTATCTTTTCACCAATCACACGCTTTGTCACTCCTGCATGTGGATCCTTTTTCACCAATCACGCGCTTCGACACTCCAGCGTGTAGCTCACTTTTCACCAATCACACGCTTTGTCACTCCTGCATGTGGATCCTTTTTCACCAATCACGCGCTTCGACACTCCTGCGTGTCGCTCACTTTTCACCAATCACACGCTTTGACACTGCACGTGCAGGTAACTATTGACGCACATATGCTGGTGACGGGTTTTCGCGCGATGAGTGTGGGGTTTTCAGGTGCAAAATCACTCCCTATCAGGCTGTCCACGCGTTCTGACACGAAAGACCACGCTCCTGGCCAGGAGGCCGAATTTAAGTCCCCAAGAACCCTGAGCACGCTCCCACCTGCCATCGGCTGCTGCCTGACTGCCTGCTGGCCACGTGCCCCACAGTGCTGGTGGGTGGGGGTGGTGGGAGACATGGGTGGGGGCCTGGTGGAGGGTGCCCCTGGTGGATGGGGGTTGGGGGTGGTGGGAGACATGGATGGGGGCCTGATGGCAGGTGCCCCTGGTGGATGGGGGTGCAGGGGGACATGATCAGGTGTGCAGGGTAGTCCACTGTTTTGTGGGCTGCCTGCAGGGGCCGGGGAGGGTGTACAGGGTACACCTGTGGGGGCCCACCCAGCCTATTCGCATGTGATAATTCCCACGCACCCCTGTGATACACGTACCCTGGCCAATCGCGTGTTGAACTTCCCGCTACCCCTGTAATACACGCACCCTGCCTGTTCGCGTGTGATGATTCCCGCGTACCCCTGTAATACACGTTCCCTGGCCTATCGCGTGTTCTACTTCACGCGTCCCCCTGTAATACACGTTCCCTGGCCCATCGCGTGTTGAACTTCCCGCTACCCCTGTAATACACGCACCCTGGCTGTTCGCGTGTGATGATTCCCGCGTACCACTGTGATGCACGTTCCCTGGCCTATCGCTTGTTCTACTTCACGCGTCCCCCTGTAATACACGTTCCCTGGCCCTTCGCGTGTTGAACTTCCCGCTACCCCTGTAATACACGCACCCTGGCTGTTCGCGTGTGATGATTCCCGCGTACCCCTGTAATACACGTTCCCTGGCCTATGCGTGTTCTACTTCACGCGTCCCCCTGTAATACACGTTCCCTGGCCCATCGCGCGTTGTACTTCCCGCTACCCCTGTAATACACGCACCCTGGCTGTTCGCGTGTGATGATTCCCGCGTACCCCTGTGATGCACGTTCCCTGGCCTATCGCGTGTTCTACTTCACGCGTCCCCCTGTAATACACGTTCCCTGGCCCATCGCGTGTTGGACTTCCCGCTACCCCTGTAATACACGCACCCTGGCTGTTCGCGTGTGATGATTCCCGCGTACCCCTGTGATTCACGTTCCCTGCCTAGTCGCGTGTAGTACTTCCCGCGTACTCCTGATTTGGAGATTGCCCGCTTTGCTTTCCTTGTTTGCCTGCCCTGTGAAGTGGTCCGGGGTTAGCGCAGCCCCTAGCGATGATTTAGCGCTTTTGATGGCTTTTCCGTGCGCGAGGGCGTTCTTGGGGGCGTTACTGGCGCTGCTGCAGGCTCGCTGCGATTCTCTGCGCCACGGCTGTTTTGGGAGCTTGAAATCCATGAATACGCTGTGCGCGGAAATCTGTTTTAGCGCACGTGCCTGGCGCAGACTATCGCAGGCGCACGCTGTGCGCCAGCCGCGTGCGCTACTTGTGCGCTGGATTCTATGAATTAGCCTGTTACTGTTTTCCCAATTTCCTCCCTATAGTAGGTATGTGATATTTGCTTCGAGCCTGATGATGTTGTTATGCCTGGTGGTGCACCGACCTCTGGAGATGGTGAGTTTATTGGCAAGGCAAAGTGGCATTTTTCTAGTGACTGCTTTGAAGGTGATGCAGGCTGTCTTGAACATGATGCTTGGCAAGGGAAGAACAGCTTAACCTTGCCTTCTGTGCCATTAGTGACTGGACGTCTGCGTAGTTTGATGCATGTGCTGTCAAAATGTAGTAAGGGTTACTGTAAAGTGCAGATTATTTGGTTTTTATTTGAGACTCACTTCTTGTGTATTTTCAGTTTCTTGAATGTATGCTATAAAACCGACCTTGGTATCCTTAAAATGGCTTGGTAAATACAATACTGACCTACATTTTAAACATCACTTTTATGCAATTAATTTGTGTAGGCTATTCATATTCTTATTAATGAGGCACAGCACATTTGTTAATTACTTAAATGTAGAAGACACTCTTGAGCCTACGTATGTAAGTAGACCACCAAAGACAAATGGAGACTGACTCTAGTTTAAAGTGGAGGGGCACCAGAATAATACATTGCTTCATTCATGAGTTGTGCTTTTCACCAGTTACTTGTTTCCTTTAGAGGCAGCACCTTCCACATAGTGCAGCTTTGGCCACAAACT
This sequence comes from Ambystoma mexicanum, assembly GCF_040938575.1. Classification (NCBI taxonomy): domain Eukaryota; kingdom Metazoa; phylum Chordata; class Amphibia; order Caudata; family Ambystomatidae; genus Ambystoma; species Ambystoma mexicanum. The sequence goes on from NC_090925.1 coordinate 978,083,800, forward strand.
AAACCATACCATGTGTAATATTGGGCCTTGATTATGTTTTCAGCCACAGAGTAGGTTCTGGAAAATTGGATGAAGATGCATAAAGCCCCAATTTTAACAAATGACTCTGAATCATGGTACCTTACCACATTGTAACAATTTATTGTATGGAACTATACTAATGAAGTTATGTGGAGTCTGAAAAATGAAAAGCAGTATTGCATTTTATTGATAATCACATCCTCAGTTTTAAATGAAAGACCTATATGATAAAATGCACACAGTCCCAAGTTTGGAAATATTGTGATCAAATAAACAAGAGCAGATGGCCAGTGTGACAGACAAGTTCATTTTAAAGTTATGAAAGTGCTGTGAATTATTCTGTAATGTCATGGGGTGTTGCCATGGGTTCAAAATGGCATGCCTGCAAAGTAGAAGATGCAAATGTACCATCAATGTATATAAAATCCACCTGTAATGTAACAATGGGCGTCATTACAGGTTGGGCGGTCCGGAATTAACAGTGGCGGTAAACCCGCTGCCACTGTTAATTCCGGACCGTCCGATCCCGAGTCCTGCAGGCGGGAGGTGATGTTCCCGCAAGGTCTGACCTGGCGGGTTTAACACCGCCCGCCTGCAGGTGGACGTGGAAACACCACGTCCTCCTATGGGACTCAATGGGAATGGGGATTTACTGAATTCCGCCTCCGAAATTCCCGGGATACCAGGGTCATAATGCCCTGGTATTTCCGGGAGTCACGGAGGCGGAATGGTAATACGAGTCCGGCGGTAACCAGGCAGTTACCGCCGGACTCGTAATGAGGCCCAATGTATTTAAGGTAAAGCAGGGGAAACAGGGAAATTGAAAAAAAGGAGTATTTTTGCAACAATTGTCACATTATTGTACATAGTTTATAGAAATATGGTACACAGCAAATGTAATACATTATTGTTAAATGTGTAGAAATCAATGGTTTTGTATTTGCTTGGATAACACTTATTTCTATTTAAGCCCTCTAAGGAGTTTACCACTAGAGCAAATAAGGCCACTCACTTTTGAGCTATACTCAAGAGGATATTCTTAAGTAAATGCTCAACAATTCCAGCAAGGTAAAATGTACAGTTGGAGTGGAGATTAGCATCTGAACTGACCAGATGATTGCAACTCTATTCTTGTATTGCAGTGCCTCACAAGGAAATCCTTGCAATAATGTGACAACTATGAACTCTGCCTGCAATTAAGTCAGCCATAGGGGTGGTCTAAATGGAGGGAGAAGACTTGTCCTGTTCCTCAAATCAATCATTGGTTAAAAACATTACAATTACCTTCTGACATGAGTCATTGTGCTGACTTGAGGGCATGCCTCGTCATGTCTGTTCTTCATTGTTTACATGCAAACAATATTTGCAATTATATTTTAGATACAGAATTGAGATTTAGGATAAATATTTCACTGTATAACTTAGAAAAAATGTGAACGATGTGGTGTTATTATGAGAACATTCTCGATCTAACAGTATACATTCAAATTGTGTTGTTAATGAGTACAGTATTATTATCCATAGCTTTATATAGATTTCCCACAGATTAATGCCACATATCCAGATGTATGTTTGGGTCATGGATTACACAAAGTTGTGTTCTATTAATCTGTAATGTTATTTTGATTAATTATAAAAGACAATGGGCCTCATTACGAGTCCGGCGGTAACCAAGGCGGTAAAACCACCTGGTTACCGCCGGACTCAATACCGGGGCATTACAACCCCAGTGACCTGGGAATTCCAGAGGCAGAATGGTGTTAATCCCCGTTCCCATTGAGTCCTATAGGACTCAATGGGAACGGGGATCATGGAAACACTGGCACCATCTCGTGATGGTGCCGGTGTTTCCTCGTCTGCCTGCAGGCGTGCGGTGTTAAACCCGCCAGGTCAGACCAGGCGGGTTTGATGCCTCCGCCTGCAGGAGTTGTGATCACCCGGCATGGAAGCAACAGTGGCGGTAACGGTGGCGGCAGGTTTACCGCCTCTGTTGTTTCCATACCGGGTCGATTGTAATGAGGCCCAATATGATTTGCATGTAAAAGTATTAAGAGCAAATTAGGCCACACCTTTTCCTTTCAAATGCACACAAGTTATAATCAACCAATGAATATTTGGGGTGTTTATGCCATAGGACGGTCTGACTATGAGGGAAGTCAATGGAAATCTTTTACCAATGAAATAGTATGACATAAGCATAGGAATATTGCACATTTTAAAAAGCAGGGAAACACAGTGAATAGCATTCTAACTCTAGATTTAAAAGCTGCATGAAAGGAAAACACCTGTTTCAAAGGGATGGATTGATCAGAAAGGCCAACTGAAGACCTGGGATTCTATAAGCACTGTTCCAGGCAGAGAAGGGCAACATGGTGCAGTTCCAATGTCAAGGAAGCCAACCAGAAGGGTCATTTCTAAATGGAAGATTTATAATCTGCGAACATCCATGCTGATCCAAAAAGAAATTGAAAAGGATTATCCAAAACTGAGTGTGAGAATTACCCAGATAAAATGGTGCATGATCTATATCACCACTGGTCTGGAAAGTCTTCAACTAAAATACATTGGCCCTCATTACGAGGTGGGTGGTAAGGGATTACCGGTACCGGTAAGGGCACCGTTGCCGGTAATCCATTACCGCCCTACTACGAGTTCCCTTTGCGGGTCCTCCCTTGACGCCTGGTTTTTCCAGGCGTTAAGGACAGGACCCGCATAGGGACTCTGGAGCTAATAATGGTACCGCAATTTGTGGTACCGTTATTAGCACCTTCCCCATTCCCATTGAGCCCTATGGGGGCTCGAATGGGAATGGGGAAGGGCCCTGGTGAATGGGGAATTACTGGTCCCGCCAACCTTGGAATGGACCGGTAATTGCTCCATTCACCAGGGCGGAGTCAGTAGGGTTTTGGAGGCAGCCATGGAGCTAATACCTCCATGGCTACCTCCAACCTTGTAATGAGGCCCATTGATCTTGTAAGTGGAAATTAACAGTGCATTCTCACTAAATTTGAAATCAAGCAAGATGTCTTTTCAGTCCAACCCAAAATATATATCTTAGCTGTGTGCACAATGTGATACAGTTAGCACTTCTGTGCAGCCTAGACACAGCTCTTTGTAAATAACAACCTCATTCAATTGTACCCATAGCATATTCACAGGAATAGCTCACATTGGGCTGTGATTCAAAGACCACCACACCATGGCTTAATGAAGAACTGCTTGATAATGTATGCTCTATGAAAGCCTTAGATACTTAAGCAGGATTGGGAAATGAAAGGGAGAATAGTAGTGCAATTTCTACTCCCATGTAAATTATGCTTATGTAAATCACAAGCACCACTCACACTTGAATTTACATGGAAAAGCAAAACAATCTTGTGCCTGTGGGACTCAATCTGCAAAATAAAATGGGTCTGACACTCATACTTGTATCAGAAAATCACTAAACCACTTTCCAACCTTGGGTGGGCAAACCAAATATCTGTGCGTTCTGAATTGGTAGCTCTTCTTCCCTAACCCAAAACCTGCCAAATTCTGATGCACCTCATTGTAAACCTACTTTGAATTATGTGCACACACACACGAACACACACATACGCAGACACTATCAACTCACAGACCATATTTTCCTGGAAAATGAAATGCATGCAATAGTTCTCTTTTTCCAGCACTTGGGGAAAGCAAACTTCTTTGAATAATGTATGTACGTGTAATTTTGAACTTCTTTTAAGTAAAGAGAGTTGTAATACACTGGCGAATAAGCAGCATTATAGACATAGAACTAAGTACTGCTTAGAGATGGTCTTGTATTATATAAACGTCTTAGAATTGGTAAAAATATTATTAATAGTTAAGTTGCATGACAGAATGTGTGTATAATAATTAACAAGATTGTTAAAGGCAGGCCATGTTTTATTGTGTAAAGAAGCTATATATGTAAAATATATATGATTTTTTTGGGGGTAATTTCCCCCTGCAAAAAGTAAGGAGACCAGCTTCAATGTCTTTTATTTAAATAAATGTGAGTATTAATCAAACGACTTGTCTCTTGTCCCAGAATTGGGGGTGGGGCTGTATAGGAGCGGGTCTTGAAGTAGGGATGGGTGCTTAGTAGAAAAAATACACATATATCAAAATGATCTCTGCAGGTAGGAAGACAGTTTGTCAGGCTAGAGGTAAATTAGTTTTATTACTACATTGGAAAGATAAATCCTGTAACTAAGCAGACCATGGCCTCCCTACCCCCAATTCGATAAAACCAATTCCCAGGTTATGATACGTCTGCATATTTCTAAAGCCATTTGCAGTGTATTTACATATCTTTAAAATGCAATTTCTCATACACACATTCCAAATGTTCTTCCATAACCTTTTTAGGGAGCTCTTTTTGTCAATGAACACAAGTCTATGTTATTTCCCCCACTTTGACCTTCATCAAGGTGTGGTTGAAGTAGGTTCTGAGTAGTGGGGCAAAAGTGACGTAATTTACTAGTAGAGAAATGACCTATGATAAATATCTTTAGAAACAGGAGGCTATGCAGTTGTGACAACAACAGTTCAGGTATTGCGAACCAAAACAATGTGACATTTTGGTGCTATCTTGGACTTGCTGCACGGCCACACTTGATGTTTTTAGAATCAAAATGACAATGCCTGGCAGCCCTCTGCTTATGAGGCAATAGGCAGCTGTTTTTAATTGCCTTATTGTTGAACCGATCCTGACGTCAGGTTTGTGAACAAGCAATCTAATACATCACAGCAGCATATGGGGTAACAGGATACAATTTGTAAAAGATAAGGTATTGATAAAGTGGTGCCTCTGAACTTAAGAGATAAGGTGACATTAGTTGATCATCATGGTTGACTGTAGTGTGCATAGATGTTTTTCTGATCTCAGATGGCCTGCTGGTGAAAAGATCTCAAGGCCTTTGTGTACCTATAAATTCACTATAATGGTACAGTGATCCACTGCTGCTCATGGTCATGCCATGCCAGCGGAAATGTTTCGCAATCTGGCACACGTCCCATTCAGAAAGAAGTTGTTTATCGAGACTGTGCTTGTGGCTTCCTGAGACCATAGGCCAATGACCTGGGGAAACTATGACACATGCCCCGAGCTCATGGGCTGGCTCCAAGGCACGAGATATTGCAAAATCTTTGTGTGTCAGAACCTCTTCCTTTTCCTCTGCATTGGATTCGTTTGGTCTCTGCAAGGGATACAGAGAAACGAAAGTCTCATGGAATAAAAAGAAAATCGGAACTTTCAAAATGTATTGCTTGTTGTTTGCATTCGTCCAAAAAATAAATAGATGTCTACAGATGTTTTTCTTTTAAATATCCAATCACTCTAACGCATAAATAAAATAAAAAAAATCAAATTACAAATTAGCTGCATAAATATACTCAAATTATAAAGGAGATTGTAGGTGATCTCTGACTCAAGACATACGAAATCAGAAAAAATCATGGAAGGAACATGTGCATCTGTATTAATATTAAAGAGTGTTTTAAAAATCAGTCCATTCACCTGTACCCACACTATGCATAAAACTCCGCTCAAATACAGTAATATACTGTGATGTTTATTACATTAAAAAAATAATGAGAAAATAATGTTGCTCCTGATTCTTATCTGCCGTGTTCCCTTTTTTATGGAGTAGACACCAAACACCCCTTGTTTGCCACGTATGTCCCCCTTCATCTTTCTTTCACCAACCCAACATCACCATAATCCCCAACAACATTCTATCTTCCTCAACAATACTTTTCACCATGATGTGTATAGCCACTAGGCCTATGGCACGATGAAGTGACCTGTCAGCAGAGAATTCATGATTGTCGGTAAAACGCATTATATGATTATTCAAATTTACATCAGGAATTAGTTGTTTCGAAACCTTATACGTTTTAGAAATCATTTAAGCTTTCATTCTATGTCTTCAAGCAACTACATCATAGCCATCAAGTTGATAATAAATATTCTTGAAATGCACACTGGACAGAACAGGTATATTGTGTTAGGTGGTGTTACATTTCATTTGCAAAGTGTAGCCATGCCATCAAAGTGGTTTCCTGGAACTAGGATTTGAGAGAGAGCAGAGATTGTTATTGCTTAGTGTGTAGGAGGCAGGTTTTCAATCTGGTACTAAGTATAGGATAACTAGCAAATACTTGTTGGTCAGTCGGTGGAGTATTCCATGAGTTGGCTGCCAGAACCCATAAGTCACAACTATCGATGGGCACAACCGCTTATTCCAACTGTATCAATATTCAGCAAGACCCAGTAATCTCATTCAGGTAGATCAAACGTGTCCTATGGAGCATGATCTGAAGTCACTGATCAGAAAACAGGGTCTAATACCGCAGAAGGAACATTGACCAGACACATAAGGCCTCATCACAAGTTGGGCCGTAACCCCGGTGGTATTACCGTCAGGGTTATTGGCGTTACCACCAACCCCCCTGGCACTATTAGCGCCAGATCATGGGTTTGGCGGAACGGTAAGTTCCCATTCCCCATTGGACCCGTTTGGGAATTCCCCATTCCCCATTGGACCCAATGGAGAATGTTCAGCGCTATTACTGCCGGCGGTATTACCACCGGCAGTAATAGCATCACAAATCAGCAAAACCGCGTCAATATGCCCCCAGCTCAGAGCTGAGGGAAAATCTGCCAAGCCCATGATTTGGCGGACCCTTAAATGCAGCGGTAATAGCATTACCGCCACATTTCAGGGTTACCGCCAAACTCGTGATGAGGCAGATATTCTTAACCACAATCAAAAAATAAATACATCAATCCCTAATCGTACAATTATATCAGTCTTTAGGAGATCTCAAATCATTGAAAGTGAACCACTATTTGTATGTGTTGATCTGCAGAACAAGTGTCCTATATTTTTTCGAAATAGGTCAACTTTACTACAATTCACGTCTCTTTTCCAGATAGCCAAATAAATTGATGAACATGTTGCCTGGGCAATGGTTGATTGAGGGTTGTCACAGTCATCAACACACACTAAAGGGATTCATTGGGAAGGCCTACATATTTAATGGAAGCTCAGATAAAAGTAGACTTGGGCATAGGAAATGCACATCTTATTGCATTAGCATGGATGGGAGGGGATGCTTATGGGAGAGGATGCTTACCAGGCCAACCCAATCTTCCCTTTTCGGCTGAACACTCAGTTCCTCTCAAGTCGCTTGTAATGCACGATGCATATTTCGAACAGTGTATACTCCTGAGAGTAAAAGAAGCCTTGTGTTAATCATTGACGTGAAATACAAGTGCTGACATTCTGAGCAGGTTCGCTATTATCTCCTTAGTTTTACAAACGCGGAAGGAGTGTCAGAGATGGATGAGCTGTATTTATGATGTGTTCACTTAAGTTATGTTACACTAAACAACCTTATAATTCATCACTATTTCCCATGTTGCTTTGCATTACATCCATTCCCTTTTCTGACCATGTGATACCGTGGATCTCCGTATGTTATGCTGCCTTACGATAGACTGCAATGTGTTTTGCTATTTTATCTTTAAAAAGTAGATCTTAAGGGTTTCAAACAATGTGATCATTTATTGTGTACATAACCAAGTCTTTGCTGGTTGGCTTTCATATTAAAAATGAATTGCACATTAATAAAGCAAGCAAGGTCTTCAATTTGGTCTGAAACATTTAAAAAATCGTCATGTTTGTAAACAGAAGGCAAATCTACATGTCTGGCATCTCGAGGTACAGTCTGAGCATCGGTGACTGTGAGCATTATGAGCAGGTATAAGAAAAAGAAGGAAATATTGAATGATCATTTTAAAAAACAGTAGACAGAGATCACACAATTCTGAAATGGAATACAGTTTTCTATATACTATTTTCGCACACTGTAAGAAACTATTGTCCTCCTCTTATCCCCGCTCCCCCTGGCCTTATCACACTGCTCACACTTTTCTTCCAGAGAGACCACGAATAGCGAGATCAGCGAATTGCATTGCCCCAAGAAAAAGAACGGTGCAGTCGAACTCCATCCAAGCATATGGTACGCATACCTTACACCACATCTGTAGACACAGGGCACAGGCACCACCACCCATCCATGCACCCTAGAATACAGCTATGGCTATGATATTCCGGTCTAGCACTACACATAGCTGTCCACATTGAAACCCCTGACATATCTCAAAACCTCTGCCATTAGTATACAGCGACAACCAACGAGCTTGGCACACATAGACTCTTCAGCAATAGCACTCTATCCTAAACCACCAACCACACCCACCCATGTGCCTGAGCTCAGGGCTGCTTACTGGAGCCTAGCCAGCCCACACCCACCCATGTGCCTGAGCTCAGGGCTGCTTACTGGAGCCTAGCCAGCCCACTTAAGTCCTAACCTGGCAAAAATGCACACATGCATCTTTAAGGTTAAGCTCTCAGAACCTCCTACACATGGACTGCGGTCACCGAGGGCATTCCAACCACAAAGCACATTGAGGCCATGCAAATGGGGAAAGGGCGCTATATAAAAGACAAACACAGTACAATACATGTACCAAAGAAGGTTTCAAGAGGTAGTCAGCATTGCTAGGACAAGGGACACAAATGGGAAGAAGAATCAGAGACTTGTAGGTCCATTTGGTGCTACACAAATCATGTTGGCTGGTTGGGGTGTAAAATCTAGGCGCTTGCCAACCATCATGCTCCTAGTTATGGTCACTTTGAGCCAATCAAATGCAAATCCCCTGAAAGGAATTCTTGCTTGAATTAAAAGGCCTTGCTTAGTAACAGAGATACACATTTGCTGTCACAACTACCCTTGTTATTCCATAAGAAGCCCAACAGAAAGTTTCGAGAAAATAAAAGCACTTACAGTGTATATTGAGGTGACTAGAAATTTGGGAAGAATAGTTTTGATTGAATAAATCCTGTATCTATGCACTCATAGTTGTAGTTGTAGTTGTAGTTGATGTGGGAATTACTATTACTATTAGGGTTACTTCATCCACGACAAAAAAAACAATCATTAAATTCCATCACGCAAACAGTGACGTCCCTTTGCCATTCGACAGTCAAATGCTGTATATCTTGGATATGGATTTACCAACAGAAACCCCCCAGACGGCCACCAATCACTATCCCTGAGGCAACACACAGTCATATCCCAATTCCTCGGATGGGCCTGCTAGTGATAGGGTCCTTCCTTAAAGCCCTCTGCTGAGCTTGGTGCAGTTCACACGTGGAGTAGCTGGCACAGGCAGGGTAGAGGGGTCCATTAGTCCCATTCACAGATCTTATTTAGTACAGCTACAGAACTTAGTAATGGCGCGGCAGATATGACAGACTGTCCTCTCCACTGTCGCCCTCTCAGACGTGTTACAGGTGGTGTCCCTTTGTTAATACTGACAGCGCTGGGCCTTCTGTACTTTCACTGATAGCATGGGTATACCTATTTGCTACCATGAAGGGCTCACATGCAGACTTGTCCCTCTGTGCCCGGTCACCGAGATGTATCCTTAGTCATACAAAGAAGGATCATTGTTAACCTATGCACAACCCAAAAAAACAAAAAATACCCAAAGAGGTTGAAAAGGCATGTGAAAATGCGGCTCTATTAACAGAATCTCAGATATGCCCACACACATTAGCTAAATGACCTGTATTCCCCCTAACGAGTCCTGTCTTTGCCTCTACTAAACGTATACCTTATGACTAGCACTTCCACCCCTCAGCCACATTTACCAATTACCTGCTAACCTCTCATTTGCTTGCCTTGGTCCTGTAAAGGTGTATCTGACTTGTTATTATGACCACTTGTTTAATGTTTGTTGTAATATGAATAACAAGCAAGCACCAGAAATCATGTAATCAATAGTGTCTCAGCAAAAACATTAACCATACTATGTAACCCATACTGTCAGCACAGGTCTCTAAAACCATGTGTAAGTACGCCGACTACTTGGGCATATTACCTCATCACATGCTCCCTATGCCTCATAGATATGTCATACCTTTGTATAGAATTCTATTTCCTGGGTGTTTTTTCCAAGGTGCTTTGAAGTGGCACCCTAAACAGTTAGCACTTTATACAACTCAAAAATAAATAAATGATACATGAACAAGGATGTCCTAATTTGAATTACATGCAAACGAGGGGATGACCGTTTCTCAATGGGCTTCACTTGCTTTTGACGACATCCACTCAGCATTAATGAATGGTCCTCTCTTGGAGCCTTCTGTAATACCCAATTACGGCCAACGCACATCAAACAGCAGAATGCCAAGTTTGTACCGGGGTGTAATTTCAGCATTGAGGATCCGCAATGTCTGGGGCCTGTGTTGAAACTGAATAAGAGGTGTACTAACCAGTTGTTTTTTTTTAGTTCCATGAAATTCTGCCCATTCCTTGGCATAATTGAATTCTCCAGGGAAGAGCATGCTATGGTCCTATACGGATCCTCTAATTGGGAATTTCAAAAGTAGCTCCTGTACCTCAGGTTGAGAGCTCTGAGTATCTTGAGCAGTCTTTTCTTTACAAAAATGAAATATGAATATATTTTGTATGTGAACTAAATTAGTGCCAAATGGCAGAACATGTAAAATGTGCACAGATTTACAAGACATCGATCATTCTTTAAACTGCTATCCACCTACTTATCCTGCAACCTACAAATGCTCCAGGGCAAATGATCTACAGGAAGGAAGGGTTCAAATATTCTGTATAATTATCTATATTACATTGAGGATGTCTCATAGATCATGGTTCCCGTTTTATTACACACTTCACAATTGTGGACACAAACATACAATGCTCCACACGCTCACAAGAGTATGTTAACACTTTAAAAACAAATTAAATACATACGCTGTCATGACCAATCGTCCTCAGCCTTGCAGATGTCACACTTGTAATGTATAGAATGGATACAGTTTTAGCTGTAATATCAGCCAATTAACCCTGATGGCAATCCACAGTCAAACTCGGGATATTCTCATTATCTCTGACCCAGTCAAAATCACCTCTCATTATATTTTGACTCCATCGCTTGCTCAACCCCCTCCAGGGCTCAAACCTCTCTCTTATTCTGTTCAACCTTATCGTTCGCCCCCATTCTCTTCTCATGTTTTAGAATCTCCTGCTACAACTATGCTATTAACAATCCGATTATCCTTATACTGTAGAAATCTTTATTTCAGATACTGGCATGTCCAGCCATTGCCCACTTGAAATGTACCATGAGATGACTTGGAACCACCCAGAGAAAATTCATGGTGAAATTTATGATATTTGGTAAAATTCCACTAATTCAGCAGGGCTGGCCAAATGCAGAATCCACCCACTCTGACACACACCCAAAGCCCTTAAGACCCGAAAACTCAATACATTTGGTGGGTGTCACTTTTTTCATCTGATGAAGGTTCTGAGGCACATTTTCCCTTCTTGCACTTCTCTCATTGGGTTCGGTTCTCGCTTGATTTATTCCAGTGGTCTGGTTTTGGGCATCCTGCAATACTTGCCTACAAAGGTCAGCGTGGTAAGAACTATGCAGCTAGAATCCGTCTCCATTCCATCATTAGGATCACATCTCTCTCATCCTGAATGCGCTTCATTGCCTACCAATAACCAACCACATCATTTGTAAACGTCCTTTATATGGCAAACAGGGGACAAGCCCAAATCAGCCACAAGTTACTGCCCTAGATGCAACCTATGAATCTGCAACATCATGGACGAGCTAACTTCATAGAAGGGTCACCTTCCTTCCACCTCTGATCTAGAAGCGGTGGATCGATCATTGCACTTTTACAATCGATTATTGCAAATGTCCAAAGTCATTTAGCCATTTTCCGATAAGCTATAACTGATGCAAGGATTGAAGAAGAAACAAGTACCTTTATCTGGACTGTGAGAACTTTGGCAACATGTATGGGTGTGGCTTAAAAAGGAGGTATTCCGTGGCTCTGCCAAGGTTAGATTCAAACCAAGAAGAAAACCATGTTGAATACAAACGCTAGCAGTGCAACAGGTTTAAGAAAAGCCCAAATATATGTTGATAAGTGTGAGTTGTTAAATAAGAACAGCCTTCTAATATTCTGTTGTGGAGACATAAGTTATGGTTGGTTTATTGTATAATCAATGATTTCAAGTGTTTTTTTTCTTCTGATAATTATTTATTTTCAGCAAATAACTATCATCTGGTGATTCTGTTCACTAGTAATAATTGTCGTGCTATGCATCCAACGCCACCCAGCTAGTTTCAGAATTTACAGGGATAAAACTGAGAAATTGTGCGTTTTCATTAAGTTCAGAAGTCAGAGTTCCTGATTTTCTTTAGTAGTTTTGGGTGGGGACAATAGGAAAGCACAACTGCTGAAAAGGGGGTAGATCAGGATAGTAACATAGCAGTTAAGTGCTCGCCTTGGAAGGACGTCGTCATGGAGCACCACAGGTTCGATCCCTGGGTCCATGCTTAGAAACCTCTTGGTATTAAGCGCGTTGTAAGTAACCTATCATATCATATCAGTCGGTGGGAAGGAATGGGTAAGTGTCATTAGTGGGGAGTGTGCATCACTAGTATACAGTCTTTATAATCAAAAATGTCTAACAAATGAAAATATAACAAATAATATATAATGAAACAAATAACGGAAATATATGTGGGGGTGGGGTAAAGGGTTACAATTTGCAGGAAAGTGGTTGGGTGGGTTTTTAACAGGGGAAACTGGGACTTCAGAGGGTAACCCCCCAAAAAAAGAAGAAAAAAATATTTATTTTTTGTTGTTTTTTATTTTTTGTTATATATTTATTTGTTATTACTTAATTCATTGTAAAGACATATTAGTGGAGTGGATTTATTTTGAAAAGATTGGGAGTAACATATTTTGTCTTTTACAGCCCAGTCCAAACATTTTCAACAATGCTCTGCTTTCTTTTTACAAGTTCTACAACCCCAATGTACCTGAGAAGCCACAGGAGAACAGGATCAAGTTGACTCTCGGACCCCATAACAACTCCTGAGGCTGGAAGATGCTCTTCCTCATCACAATACTTTCGGTGCCATGGCAGGCGAAGTTGCAGACTTTCTTTGCTTCACTTTACGGGACCCCTGAACAATAGACCCCCTTTGTAAGAAGAAGTTGCTGGGAAGCCGAGATCAAGAGAAAAAGTGGAACCAGATGCTTTCGGAAAGGAACCAGTTTCAGTCTTGCAGCGGTCTCCTTTGGACAGGTGCTACTCCAGCTGTGGAAGTCCTAGGAAGTTGAAACTTGCTGTGGACTCCAGAAAGGCATGCTGAAGATGAAAAAACCTCAGGGACCTTGGAGGCCTCTCAGTGGTAATGGGTGCAGTGGCAGAATTAGGTGTCGGGTTTCAGGATTTTGCAGTTCACTGAATTTTGGATCTTTGGTGCTGCAGCCACAGCACAGACCTCTGGATGGCTTCTGGTGACCTGGACTCGACCACTGGACTTTACTATGAACCTTCACCAAGGCTGGACCCTCGGGGCGCCTTCTTCAGATTTTGGTGGCAGAAAACCCACCGGTGGACCTTCCTCTGCACATAGCAAACTGGAATATTCTGCGACAGGAGAAAGTGATCAGATGTCGTGTCAGGGATGTCTTTTGAAAGATTTGTTGGTCAGGTGGAACATTTGCAGCTGCGGGTGTCAAGCAGCACTATGCCACTGTACCCCCTCGTTTGGGTGGTAGACAGCAATCTGGCTTCCAGTGGTCATGAACACTCCTCCGGACCCTGAGAGACACAACTGAAATTTTTCAACTCAAGATGTCCAAGCACTTCTCTTCTGGACTCACAAATACCTCTTCTCCAGACGGCAGGCACAGAGGGCTGGCTTTGAGGGTACTTCTGATGAAGAGTAGTAGGTTCAAAATAGTCCTTCTTAGCTCAGAAAGAGGTATCCTAACCAGGTCTTCACTTGGATCAGTCCTTGGAAGAACACAGCAGCTTTCAGACCACGTGAAGAAAATGCAGCAGCATACTTCTTCTTCTGGCTGGGATCGAGGGAACAGATTCTTCTTCCTTCTTCGACTTCAGCTTCTGAACTTCAGTTTCAAGATTTGCTTCTGAACAAATTGGTGAGTGAGAGGTCCCCAGATATATACATTGGGTCCCCATTCACTCAGGCTGAGCCAGGCACAGGCAGCCAATTATTCACAAGTGCATTCATGCAGGCAGGCAGCCAAACAGGCTTACAATGCATTCATGCAGGCAGGCAGCCAATCAGGCTCACAGGCATCCAGGTCATTCACTCCACCCAGACACCCATAACACAGAATGTGGATTGAAGTAAGCACCCAGCCTTTCAGCACTATACACTGCATTCGCTCCAGTTTCAGATAGGACTGTCTCAGACATTGTGTCATACAACCAAAACCAGACAGCCACAACACAGAATGTGGGTTTACTTCAGAATCCATTCATATAGGTCCCACCCCAAGGATGTCAACACACAATCTCTGGGAAGGTTCTAATCAGTCTCAGTCTGACAGGAGGCAGCCCCACGCCATATATGGTATTTCCGCCGAACAGCCAGTCAGGAAGTACGGGACATTTTGGGTCTTCCCAGGGCTTTGGGTAATAAGGTGTAAAGGTAGAAGAAACCAAAAGGCTACAGTGGCCATCTTGCCTTTCTTCAGGAATCCATTTATTCTGATGGCAGGGCCTGAGTGTCCCAAAAATGGAGGACACTCAAAGCTACTGCCAAGTGAGCATGTAGTTGACACCAGCCTGCTCTTTGAGGAACACACAGGTGCCCGGAAACACACATAAGGGGTACAAGGATGTACCCCCACCCATGGATGCCGTAAGGGTATTCCATGGGAATTGCTCACCAAAAGAAAACACAAAGAGCTGCACTGTCAGAGGTCCAGGCTGGACCTCAGTGGAAGCAACCATGAAGAAAACAAACTTAGAGAATTGGTAAGACAAGCACTAGGAGGCCCATTTCTTCCAAAAGGTATTTCGAGCATCACACTTGCTTTGCCACGGAACTTTTAGATTCACTTTCACTTTCTGAAGTCCTATTTATATTCAATTGTCCATTAGGAGAGAGCACACGGAATGGCCTTCAATCAGGTACCAGTTTCATGTAGCTCAGTACCTGTGACCATCTTGTTTCGAGGTGTCATTCAGTTGCCCCATCTAAGGAAGCAACTATACATCTTCTGGATATCAGAAAATGTATTTTCTGCAACGGGTTACCTTCAGACTAATGGGGAAACCAGATCCCACCTTTGCCCAAAGGACCATCAATGCTTGCCTCTGCGGTTGAATAACTAGTCCGATCTGCTCTGTGGCCAGGCTCTTCTCCAGAAGGTTTAAGATTCTTGTCCCTTAAAGAGCAGTTGAACTTTGTTAACCAGCTCCAATCATTGATATGTCTCCAGTTGTACCTATCAGCCTTTTTTTTGGGTGGTATTTCCTGTTTCCAAATCTGGAGATGTGGACAATTTTCAATGTAGGTTTTTTCAGTCTCAGGGCCAGCTGGTCATTCAACCACTCAATGAGAAACATGGATAGATAATCACCCTCAACCTTTATGGGAATCCCAGTAGCCTTATCCTGGATGGACGCTTTTTCTTATACTGATTTCCCAACTAAACCTCCAGAACGCTATTGTCTATTGATAAAGTAGTATTGAGGACCTGAGCTCTTTGAGACTCTTTGCCAAATATAGGGACTTGACCTGCAGCATCCCTTTTGTGTGTTCCTCTTCATCAATTCTCATTTAAATGTTCAGGTCCCGCACAATGGGTTTGTCCAGGTTTGTGTTGCTTCTAGAGGTATTGTGCTGAAGAAAGCAGTCATCATGATCATGAGTGGGTCATCATGTTGTAATATTTATGTTGCAGACAATCTTTCTATGGGTAACATGAGTGGGGCGGACCATGGAGAGGGAAGTGGGTGTGTTGAAAAAGAGTGTAAGGAAGGGAGCCAAACAATAAAAAGAACGCTGGTTATCCACTCCTGAAAAAATAAAGAAACCAGAGGTCACAGGGCTGACACTCATGAAATACATTCCTCTGGAGACCTGGCACTGAAATACCCCCCTGCACCAAACAGAGAATTCTTTGGGTGCAGTATCAGTTGAAGACAAAGGGGAGAGGTGCATGCAGGAGCCCCTAGCTGGGGCAGCATAGAGGTAATAGCGGCAAACATTGCTCAAACAATGTACTCAGAATCATGTACCACAGGATGAACACTCCCAGAAACATGCCATATTCAACTTGATCAGCACTCACACCACATCCCAAGGAATGGAGTTTTAAAGGTTGGCATGTAAAGAGGTAGTATTGATGTTCAGGATACGATTGGTTTGTGAAGAATGTGTTTGGTGGGTAAAATCAAAAAGGGAAGATGAATGGACCCTCATAGGAGTATATAAAGGTGCTGCTTTTGTTTGGTGCATGAGAGCCACATGTGGAATAACCTGACAGCTGCACAATAGGACAGCGTTTCTGGTGGTTGGGTGTTAGTCCAGAACTGTAGAATATTGTGACATGTTGCATAACAAGTGCAGCAAGTCAGAAAATCAGCCTAAGAAGGAAGGTCACCGCTGTCTGCTGTAGAAGTTCCAGGACATCTTTGGCAACTGCTAGCAATGGAGATCATGCACTTATTTGAGGTTTAGTTCATAGTGCTAGATATATGTTGGTGTTGACAGATCATCACTCAGGGTATGGAACATGCTTTAGGAGAAATTAACAGTAGATAACCAATTATTGAGAGAGGTATTCATTTTTGAAGGTCTTCATTAAGAGAGTGAAGCTAATGACCGGGCCAAAATACCTGCCCTTCCTGCCCCTGGTGTTCGCTCTCATGTATGGATACCTTGTGATCTGCTTCCCTCACTGTGTACTTCCCATTTTGACTTTTAAAGTTATTAGTTTCTTTCTGGAGCTAGGTCCATGCCACAAAAATATAATAATAATAATAATAATAATAATAATAATAATAATAATAATAATAATAATAATAATAATAATAATTTACTGAAATGCTTGTGATAGACTGATGAGATATCAGATAAGCTAATAAAGGCTCATTGTTGACATGTATTGCTTAATCATGTGTTGGTTTGCATGTCTAATTATATGCTACATAGAATACAGCTGTTTCGTTGTAACAGACTACTGAAACTAATGAGATTCAGTCTTTGTCACTAGCATCCAATATTTCCCTCTTTTAGAGGCATGGAGAGATGCAAGACTCTCCTCTATAACACTATAACACTGTATTCCATCTTTCATCTTAAGGTCCTATCGGGGGAGCCAGCAGGTGAATGCCACCCCCTCTGCAAGGCCCAAACTCAAGATCCCTGTCTGGCCCTGCTTCACTCGCTGTGGAAGCAACATTGAAGAAACATCACAAAGCCTCATTGCAAACATCATGATGCCACCAAGTACACTATATTAGTTATCCCAGTTGGGCTCATGCTTATTTTGTGCTGCTTTTAACTTTCTGAAGATGGTCGCCGCTGTGTAGGCAGAGGTCTGCCTCTTTTGTGTCCCGCTGGGCCTGCCCTACGATCCTCGGATTGGTGGCATCTTTCATCTTAAGGAACTATTGCGGGACCCGGCAGGCAAAGCTGGCACCCTCCGCAAGGCCCACACTCAAGGCCCCTGCCTGGCCTGTCCGGTCGTGCCTGCCTGTGGATCACGGGGCAACGAGAAACGACCAACTGGCTGCATCTGACTGAATACGATGGTATTGGGATCTTAAGGTAAACGGGTTCCTTGAGTACCCCTCCTCTGCATCCCCCTCCGCCTCCGTGCCTGATTACCTTTTCCGTTCGCCTGGCCACTGCACGCTGGCAGTCTGTTTGAAACCTCTCTGCTGTTACATTGAATGCGCATTGGATCGACCCCCCCAATGTTACAAGCCACCAACTACCCACCAGGCATTCCCCCTCCTAGCTGCACCATTGTGATGGAGTCAATCTTACTCCGATTGATTTCTGTCAATGGCTCTAGATATTCTTCCTTGTAAAGCACATCACTTCTACGTTGATAGGCACTCCGTCTTGTTCATATTCTTCCTGCTCTACTTCTAATGCTGACCTTATTGCCTTTATTTTCTGAATTTGAATCACGGCATTTCTGACTTTGTTGTCTATTCACATGGGGGCTCTTTTCCTGTACTTTTGAAAACTCAAATATGGGCATTTTTTAAGTACATCTTTTTCAAATGGTGGCAAACTGACTGTATTCTTGTAAACCTATCCTGTTGCTCTAATTCCTCAAGCTGTACATATTGTTTTGTTTCCACTGAATTGGGAAATTCCAATCCAACCACTACTTGTAACAGCTGTGTCAATTTCTATGCCTCTACCTCTAATTTGATTGTCACCTCTAATTGATCACTTTACTGGCTGCAACCCCTCAAATCAATGCTGAAATGATAATGCCTTCCCGCTGCATTTTGAAACCTAGGCCATACCCCTAATTATGTTTTTCTCATTCTGTTTTATCTACTGCTTTTGACTTCAATCTGTGTCTTTCTGCTTATTGCATTGCCTCCACTTTGTGAACTGTTCTGGCCCACCATTCCCTTTTGTAACCTTAGACCTCTTCCTCATTAGCCTTTATTTATTGTTTCACTTATTCCTTGTAACTCTTCTTCACCTGTCTTGGTGCTAGGCTGCTTGGTTAGTTCCTTGTGCATTGTCTAATCCCTCCATCTGCTGCCCCAGCCCCTGCAACAATGGTTCTCTCCATCTCTCCTATCTACTCTAATTGTGACTCTATCAACTTTCCTACACCTCTCTCAAAACCTGGAAGGAATATAAATTCAAGAGAGCACTTCTGGTCTCCAATCCAGGAATGCCCATTGCTGACACCTGTGTCACTTCTACCTCCAGGCAGACTATTACTGACATCCTCGTTTCTGTCCCCTCTCCTGGCCTAAGGACTTCCCATAGGGCCTCTATCCTCTCCCCCTTTATTCCTCGCCCATTAATGGTGGAATCTGGTGGGAAGTTCTCTTGGCACACTTCCTATCCTCAAGGTGCATCATTAATGTCTATCACAATGGCACTATATTGAACCAGGGCTCTCAGTTCAACCTCCTCCTTCTTGACAGGCGCCTTTCATCTCTCATTATCTCCCTCCCTTCTCCTGCTACACCTCTGGCTTCCATCTCCTGGGCCTCCTTGCCCCCACTAACGGATGTACCTTGCTCCTGTACCCTACCTTGGAAGAACTTTAAATTTGGCAAGCAGCTTTACCCAGCTAACCTCAACTCTTACGCTGCTGTTAAACACTCCTCCGACACCTGTCACCTTCTTGAAGACTTTGACCTTGACATACTCGCTCTCACTGAGATGTGGTTCATGCCAGCTCTGTCACTGCTTTTGACACTCTCCTTCCGGAGGGCTTCAAGATCCACTCCAAGTCCAGGCCTAAATAGTATGTAGGTCATAGTGGCCCTTGTCTACCCTGAATGAGTCACTTCTTCCATCATACCCACTCAATCCTACTCCTCCTTTGAATGTCTTGTCTGCAAGCTTTGCATCTCTCCTGCCCTCTCCCTTACTCTTGCTACCATCTACATGCCTCCTGGGTCAATCACCCCATTCCTCTCTAAGTGGGCCGAACTTGTCTTCTCTCTTCTGACCTCTTCCTCTAAGCTTCTCCTACTTGGAGACTTTAATATCTATCTGGAGTCTCCTGATACGCCCACTCTACTCTTTTGAAACCTCTGCAATGCTCTCTTTCTCGCCATTCTTCCCTTTGGCCCAACCTACTCAGACGGGCACACCTTGGATGTGCTAATCTTAACTGATTTCTCCTTCTCTAACCCTGTCATTACTCCTCTCTCCTGGTCAGACCATGTTCTCCTCTCATCTCATCTGGAGCTCCTGGGCTCCCCGGGTAAGCCTCTTCTTGCACTGCCAGTTTCCTTCTCTGTCATTCGACCAATGAAGTGAGTGTCAGTAGCTGCTTTTGCTGCCTCCTAATCTAGGAAATGGCCAGCTTTTCCAGGATTTTATCCAGGAAAGGTGTTTCGAGATCAGGCAATAGTTAGCCTGGCATGAGGGGTAGCCGTGGGTTTCTTGAGAAGAGTGTGAACAAGAGAGGGCTTCAGATGGGATGGGAATGCTCCAGGGGATAAGTAGAGGTTACAGAAGCCGACCAGAGCAGGAACAATGGTGTCAATGTGGTTTGTGATGTTTTTGGATGAACAGGGAAGAACCTGATTTGATAAGACTTTTGTCTGGAAAGCTTGTCAGGAGAGAACAGAGGAAAGCAAGAGAAAGAGGGACAGGGCAGCTGCAGGAGGGCCAGAGGTAGAGGATAGAGAAGGGGGAAGAGGAGGAGAGAACAAGAGGGTGGACATGATGTCCTGGGCTTTTTAGATGAAATGAGAGGCAAGGGCTGTGTAAAGGGCCTGGGAGGCGACAGGAGACTGCAGCACGATTGGCCAGCTCCTTGCAGATTTTAAAGAGTTTGGCTCAGTTGTTAGATGCCACAGAGACGTAGCTTGGATGTGGGCTCTCTTTTTTGTTTGGACAAGGAGCGGGTATTGCCTTTGGAGCAGGTGGCAGGCCACTTTGTCAGAGGATGTATAAGAGGCCTGTTATTTCCTCTCAGCCACCCTACATTCGCGTTTAAGGGTAGCTCGTCGGAGTCGTACCAAGAGTTGCACTTGACTTTGGCTTTCAAGCTGATCCCATGACAGGGGCAAAACATCGAGGGTTTCAGAGATAGAAGAGTATAGCCTGGAAAGTGCAGAAGTGCAGTGTCATGATATGAGTCAGCCAGAGGAGGAGGAGGGGGAGAAAAAGTGGCAGCAAAATCCTCAACTGCCTCACATTTCATGGGTAGGATAACCAAGAAGGTAGGTGGCAGTGTTAGAGTTGGCTTAGCCTGAGGGTTTGAGAGTCAGAGATGGGAGGAAAGGAGGAAGTGATCACTACAGGAAAGAGGAATGGTCAGAGGGATGGAGAGGGGGAAGCCAGAGGAGATCAAAACATCCAGTGTGTGCCCTGCAGAGTGAGTCAGGCCAGAGGTGAGTATAGAAAGAGAGAGAGAATTGCAGAAGTTGTGAAAGAGTCCAGAGGAGGAACAGGGAGTATCCAGATGGATGTTGAAGTCTCCAAGAAGGAGGTGTTTAGTGGTTGAGGCCAGGAGGGAGGAGGAGAGGTCCGCCCACCCAGAGAGGAAGGAGGTGATCAGACCAGTTGGCCGATAGATAGTAGCCACGGTAAGAGAGTGGCCAGGAATGAGACAAAGCCTGACTCTTAATCACTTCCCTCTTCATGTCTCGTCTTTTCTATTGCTCTATGCTCCTCTTTGGCCTCCCGGCCTCTTATCTTGCTCCCCTCAAATCTTTCTATCACTCTGCTATTAATACTGTCTGCCTTCTCTCTCCTCACAACTCCATCTCTTCCTCACTCTCTTATCTTGGCGGGCTTCCTTTCCATTCTCTATTTAAGTTTAACTTCCTTTGTCTCATGTTTAAATCTCTTCATGATTTCGCCCCCCTACCTCTCCTTTCTCCTCTCATTCTACTCTCCCTCCCGCCACCTCGGATCTGCTTACCTCTTCCTACTCACTGTTGCCCCGCCTCCTTTTGCCCCTTCCCGTTTCCACTCCTTTCACCTCCTTGCCCCCCTACACTGGAACTCTCTCCCTCTCTCTATCTGCTCTATTTCCTCTTACCCCTCCTTCCGTTCTTCTTTGAAATCCCACCATCTTCATCCCCCATCCTGTTAACACCATCTATTCTCTCTTCCTCTTCCAGTGATCTGTTTCTCTCCACTGACCTAGGAAAATTGTTCTACATATTGGGCCTCATTATGACCCAGGCACTAAGTGTTTAACGGCGCCGTAAAAACTGTGGCGCCGTTAAACACCTAGCGTCTAATTATGAGGTCCCTTTGCGGGACCCGACCTTAATGGCTGGTTTTACCAGCCATTAAAGTAGGGACCCGCAAAGGGACCATGGTGCTAATTACGGTACCGCAATTTGCGGTACCGTAATTAGCGCCTTCCCCATTCCCATTGAGCCAATGGGGCAAAAATGGGAATGGGGAAGGGCCATGCGGCATGGGGAATTACCACCCCACCAACTTCGGAATGGGGTGGTAATTCCCCATTCCGCCGTGGCGGACTCTGGCATGGACCATGGTGCTAATAGCACCATGGTTTAGCGCCGGAGTCCTAATGAGGCCCGTTGTTTTGATGGTTTGTTTCATGTTTTTCATTTAAGCTTCAATTTTTTGTATCTTGTTGTTGTCATGTAAGGCGCTTTGGAGCAAAGTGCTCTATAATTGTAATAAATACAAATACAAAATACAAGGCATTCAAAAGAGGAATAGGTCTGCATAGGAATGAAAGTGGCAGGAATCTACTCAGGGAAGTTCAGGGCTACACCCCCTCTGGGCCAGGTGGATCTGGGTACGGACAGGATCTTGTAGCCATCAGGGAGGAGAGTGTCAAAGCTTGTGACAGAGCTGGCCGTGAACCATGTCTCGGTGAGACCGAGGACATCGAAGTGAAGTTCTTCCAAGAGACGGCAGATGTAAGAGTAGTGTTTGACGGCTGAAAGAGAGCTGAGAGTGGCAATATGGAGAAGGTTGCCATCCTTGAAGGACTTCTGGGGAGTGGTACAGATCAGAGGTACGCCTCGCAGAGGTGTAGAAGGAGGTGTAGACAGGGCCCAAGGGGGGGCAGGAGTGGAAGGAGGGGAGGGCAATGTAGCCAAGGAGGAGGCAGATGGGGGAGGCAAGGAAGCCGAGGAAGGGAGAGAGGGGACAGTGGGAGAAGAAAGGAAATTGATGAGGCGTGGGAAGCGGTTTATAGTGAGTATTCCGAATCGCATTTTTTCGAATGCCAATATGTCGAAAACAATTTGCAGAAAAAATATTTCAAATGTCTTTTTTTTTGTTATTTTTTTTTCGAAATGGTGGGTTGCCATTTCGGCAAAAATTCGGCAAAATGTTTTCAACATATTGGTAATTCGAAAAAATGTTACCGACATAATGACCGGATAACCTGGGAAGCGTCTATCAAAGAAGAGAAGGTTGGCCTGAGGGCCTTCAACCAAGACAGTGCCATTCAGGGAGACATTAATGATGACCTTAGAAGAGTGGAAGGGGGCCACCATTAAAGGGAGAAGAGGAGAAAGGAGAGAGCACAGATACCATACGAAGAGTCCCTAAATCTGGCATAGGAACGACAAAGAGTATGTCAGTGAGGGTCTGTCTGGACAAAGCACTGTTATAGGTGTCAGCGATAGGGAGTCCAGGTTTAGAGACCAATATATTCTTCTCGAAAGTTTTCCTGCCAGACTTAGTGAGGAGGGAAGGCTAGTCAATGGAGAAACAGATAGAGAAGATTGGAGAAACACAGGGTGCCATGGGTGAGGTAGAGAGAGAGAGAGGGGGGAGCAGAGGGAGAGGATCAGTATAGGAACAGTGGGGCAGAGTAGCACAATGCAGTCACTGGGCCAAACAAGTGTAAGAGAAAAAGCACAAAGTACAGCCACACGGGCACAGCAAAAATCAAATTGGTAGCAGTAGGTGAAACACAGCTACATTCAAATTGGTAGCAGTAGGTGAAAACACAGCTAAATTTAAATTGGCAGCAGTTATTGTAAACACAGCTACATTCTAATTGGTAGCAGTAGGTGAGAACACAGTTAAATTCAAATTGGTAGCAGTAGGTGAAAGCACAGCTAAATTCAAATTGGTAGCAGTAGGTGGAAACACTGTGCAGTCACAGGCTGTAATGTGGGAGCCAGGTGAGATGGAGAGAAGGAAGGAAAGTCAAAAGGGTAGAAATGTGTCCAGTTGGAAGGGACTAACCCATTGTTATGGTGGCAAGGAAGTCATGGTGGTTCAGGCTCCACTGAAGAGTTTGTGAGCGACATCCTTGAAGCTCAAGTGAGGGGGGAGCAAAAAATCCTCACACAGCGTACTGGCAGCAGACAGGGCCTTCGTTGCAGGCCTTAGTTTCAAACAGGCCTGTTCCCGCCTCACGGTTGAAGCTATTGGCCAATGAAGATCAAGCCAACCGATGGGAGGGGGAATCGGCACAGGCAGCAAGGAGGCTCACTGCAGTGAGAGTGGTGCAGCCATCTTGGAGGGTAACAAGGCAAAAGGCAGAGTAGATTGATGAATGCAGGCAATCAGGAATAAGGTGGGTGCAAGCGAGATAGGGCTTGCTAGAAAGTTGAAATCATCCGGCTGCAGTGCTCACCCTTTTCTTCTTTTGTTTCGCAATATGGTCAAAGGAACGCCTCAGTGCTCACACCAGGTTACAAATAATGCCAGGAAAAGCGTACCCAGGTCAGCACTGGCCAAACGAAGCACTGGACAGCCAGTACCAGGGCAGCAGCATCACTGCAGAGCAGGAATGCATCCAAATGCAGTGAAATGATCTCGAGTGCCTTAGTTTCAAATGGGCCGGCTCCCGTAGCCCGGTTGAACCTATTTTCAAATGAAGATCAAGCCAATGAATGGGAGGAGGCCCGGCACAGGCAGCAAGGAGGTTCACTGCAGGTAGAGTGGTGCAGCCATCTTGGAGGGCCACAAGGCAAAAGGCAAAGTAGATTGATGAATGCAGGCAATCAAGAATAAGGTGGGTGCAAGCGAGATAAGGTTTATTAGAAAGTTGAAATCATCCGGTGGCAGCATTCACCATTGTCTTCTTTTTTTTTCTTTGGGATAAGGTCACCAGGCTACACATCACAAATAACATCAGAAAAACGTACCCAGGTCAGCACTGGCCAAATGAGGTGCTGGACAGGAGTACCAGGAGTGCATCCTGGATTCAGAGCTGCCAAAAGCACGAAAACTGCTCTCCTGAACATCCATGAAGACCTGCTTTCCAACCTTGACTCTAACATCCCCTCTATCCTCATCCTACTTGATCTCTCTTCTGCCTTTGACCTGGTCAACCATGGCATTCTGCTCAACTGTCTCCACAATAACCTGGGTTTCACGATCAGGCCATGGCCTGGCTGACCTCTTTCCTCTCTGATCGACCCTCCCAGGTCCAACGTGGGTCCTTCCTCTCCTCAATCTCACTCTCTAACTGTGGTGTTCCCCAGGGTTGTAACCTCTCTCATCTCTGACTGTCTGTCTGCTATCCAGGAGTGGTGTGCCGCCAATGATCTCTGCCTTAATGCCAGTAAGATGAAGATTCTCCTCATTGGCACACCTGCACCCTGCACCCCCTTTCCTGTGTCTCACTGGCTGGCCTCCCTTGGCCCTCTTCCTGCTCCCACCTGTGAGGCTAAGAACCTCAGAGTTATCTTCAGGGCTGAAGTCGAGGGTACACACGGGGGACGGAGTCCACCCATTTCATTCCGAGGGTGAATTCAGTCCCCCCAGCTAAGAGAGAAACATTGGATGTCCTCTTTAATTTATTAATTAAAACAGACCTCGGAGATCAAACCGCAGGCATCAGGTTTGTAGGCCAGACACTTCACCAATGAACTATATAATCGGATGGAAAATATCCCATTTCTGTACTGCATGTTCCAGGGAAAACATTTGTATTGGTTTTTGTAGTTTAAAACAGGCACATCTTTTAACGTTTACAGAAACACTGTTAGAACAAAATATCCAGTCTTGGTTTTGTCTGTGTTTTGATTTTATGAAAGGCAAATGCCATTTGTCCTGTGCAATTTGGGTGGTTATGCAAAGCCAATTTAATTAAATGTGCATATTTCACCTTGATGCGCCAATTTCTGGCGATGTCACATCCCATTGTGTTTGATGAGTCCCCCCACTTTAAGTTTTAGGACTGGACCCCTGGTTATCTTCGACTCACACTCTCCTTCTCTCTTGCATCTCTGATTTCTCTAAGACGTTAAACTAACAACTGCACCTCCTCAGAGGTATTCTTCCTTTACTCTCCTTCCCCCAGAAGCTCACTGTTTCTAGAGCTCTGGTTCTCTCTAGGCTGGACTACTGCAACAACCTCTTTCTAAATCTGCCTGCTTCTACTCTTCGCCCTTTGCAACTCATCCAGAACAGGACTGAAAGACTTGTCCTTGACCTCCAGCCCTGAAATCTCATCATTGCTCCCAGCGGCTTCAAGGATTAAATTCAAGACCCTTTGCATTGTCCACAAGGCTTTCTGGGCCTGGGTCTAAAATACCTACAACTCTCCCTCCGTAAATAACTTACTACTCAAGCTCTTTGCTCCTCCCCCTCCAACTCCCTCAGGGTCTGTCGCTTCTCCAAGCAACGAGTTGCGGTTAGATCTCTTTCCTCGGCTGGGTCCTCCATCTGGAACAGCCTTCCTGCCTCTCTGAAACTTAAGCAGAACCATCTCCGGTTCCGGAAGCACCTCAAGGCATTCCTCCTTGCCTATGCCTTTGCGCTCTTCCTCTCCTCTGCTGATCTGTCTGCTTCGACACTGGGCACCGTGTTATCCTCTGTTTTTCGGGCCCAGGTCCCAGCCCACCCAGTCACACACCTGCACTGCCTCACGGCAACCCTTGCACTTGGGTCGGTATCTGTAACCCTACAGTCCCCTGCCTTGCACTTATCAGCCACCCCTTGGCTGCACTTTAACGTGCACTTGCCACCTCGCTGGCTGTACTACCTGTTGTTTTATTATATGATATGATATGATATGATATGGCATTTATAACGTGGCTATACACAAGTGTTTCAAGTGTTATCCCTTGCTCAGCACTATTCACGCCAATAATCTCCCTTGCACTTTCCCCCTCCCTCTCCCCTGCACTTGCGCGTTCTCAATTACACTCGGCCATGTAAGATTATTGTTTTGCTCTCCCTTTTTTCCCTCCCTTGCCTCGTCACGCTCTGAAACACTTATGTGTATGAGCACGATACAAATAAAGTTTCATATCATATTATCCTCAGTTCTTGCTAACCTTCACCTCCCCATCTCCAACACCTTGACATCCTTGCCCCTGCCATGAGGATCTGCATGAAGCCTGCTTTCAAGTGCAATAATTGGTATGACTCTGACTTAGTATCATTGAAACGCTAATGCAAAGTTGTGGAATGGATGTGGCTGGCTTATAGCACATCCTCTGACAAATTGTCCTGCTGCCTGCCCCAAAGGCAACACAGACTCTCTATCCACTCAAACAAATGGGCCCATGTATAATCCCACATCTCTGGGGCCACAAACAACACGACTGAACCTTTAAAAATCTGCAAGGAACTTGCAAATCCTAATGCAGTCTCCACTTCTCCACTTGCTTCTCAGGCCCTCTGCACAGGGTTTGGCCATCCATTTCACAGTGAAAACTCAAGACATCCTGTCCTCTCTCACCTCTTCACCACTCTCTCCCCCACCTGCATGCAGCCCCCCTTTCCTCCCCTCTTACTCCTCCTACTTTCCTCCTTCTCACACATAGCACTGGATGATGTTACCAAGGCAGTCTGCTGTATGAAAGTCTCCTCCAAACAGGTGCTTCCCTGCTCCTCTAGAACTATCAAGGATAACATTACCTTTCTTGCTCCCTCCTTGGCTGAGTTCTGTAACCACTCTTTTGCCACTGGCTCTTTCCTGTCACCCCTAACACACTCCCTCCTAAAATATCTGTCTGTGCTACCCCCTTCTTGGCCAAATTCCTGGAGAAGTTGGTATTTTCCCAACTAATCCATCACACTGAATGTGTGGGATTCCTTCATGACCACCAGTCTGGCTTCAGAGCAGCCAGATGCATGGAGACCGCTCTCCTGAACACCCATGATGACCTGCTCTGAAACCTTGACTCCAACACTCCTTTGGCCCTTATTCTCCTCGATCTGTCCTCTGCCTTTGACATGGTCAATCATTCCAGCTTCATAAATCGGCTCTGTGAAATCCTGGGCATCACAGACCAGGCACTGGACTGATTAACCTCTTTCCTCTTGAATCGACCCTCCCAAGTTCTACTTGACCCCTTTCTCTCCTCTTCCTCACTCTTGACTTTAGGTGTCCCTCAGGGCTCTATCCTCTGTGCTCTGAAACAGTTGTGTACAAGCGTGATATAAATAAAATATCATATCATATAACTGCCGTTATTTTCAACATATACCTTGACCCTCATGCCCACTTGATCTCCGCTTTCTCTCATTTCCAGTGCTATGCTGATGACACACAGCTCTCATTTAAGCTTCCCTCCTCTTCCTCCTCTCCTTCCTCTCTCATCCCTGACTGTCTGACTGCTATTCAGGCTTGGTGTGCTGCAAATGGTCTCTGCCGTAATAGCAGTAAAACTGCAATCCTTCTCATTGGGACTCCTACTCCCTCCTTCCCTCCTGCACTCTGGCTGCCCTCCTTGGGGCCCCTCCCCTCACCCTTACCTTAGGCTAAAAACCTGTGTGTTATCTTCAAATCCTCTCTCTCTGTCTCTTCTCAAATCACTGACCTTGCCAAGAAATCCCACTATCAGCTACACCTCCTCAGAGGCATTCTCCCTTTCCTCACCTTCCCCTGAAACCCATTGTTTCCAGAGCTCTGGTTCTTTCTAGGCTTGATTACTGCAACAGCCTCTTCCTTAAGCTACCTTTTTCCGCCCTCTGCCCTCTTCAACTAACCCAGAATAGGACTGCCAGATTGATCCTTTGCTTCAAGCCCAGGGACCGAATCTCTCCAGCCCTAAAATCTCTCCTCTCACAACCAGTGGTTGAAAGGATCAAATTCAACACTCTCTGCATCATCCACAAGGCTTTCTTTAGCCTGGGACCATGCTACATTCAACTCTCTCTTCCTAAATACCTCCTGGCTAGAGTTCTTGGGTCATCTAGCTCCAAATCTCTGCAGATCAGATGTTTCTCCAAGCAGAGTTGTGGGGGAGGAGTGGAATGCCTCCCCCTTTCCCTCACCATCTTGAGCCGGATCACCTTAAGTTCTGGAAGCTTCTCAAGACTTTCCTTTTCTTCTCCTCCATCCCTCTCCCCCTTCCCTGCTGCGCTTCCCCTGTCACTACGACTGTACGCCTGTGTCCCTTATGAGCCTCTACGGGTTCAGGCACCCTTTCACCCAGTCTTCCACTCTAACCCCAACCTACCAGCACTTGCTCCCGGGCACCCTTGCTGATATGCCTTCCAAGGATGTTCCTCCCTCACCCTCGCTCTATTACCCATTACCCCAGGCTCCTCCTGGCACTTGCCCTCCTGGGCACCCCTTTGCACTTGCCCAGCACCCTGTCCCCCCTACCTCTTGCACTTCACCATCTCTCACCCTCTCCCTTCCCAACCCTTGCCCTGACCTGCCCCTCCCCTGCAGTTCTTGACATTCCACTTGCATGATTTGAATGTCACAAGTCCTAGTAGGACTGTTTTTGTTGTTCCTCCTATGCCAACCCGCCGCTCTTGTTTTGTGGTGCCTGGAAACACTTTCTGCTGTATAGGTGCCATAGAAATGCTCACTAAATAAATAAAATAAAATGTTCTTGGGGTTCCAATAAACTTCCCTTAAGCATCTTCCCATTCTGCTCTAGTCTAAGCAGGGAATATCTTGCAGGTCTCCTGCTGCACTCATGATTCCTCGTACCTGCTACATGTCCAGTGCTTAATTTGCTGTGGTGTTTACCAGTGCTCAGCTCTGGAACTTATTTCTGAGCCCTTGCACTTATTGTCTTAGACTTATTATTTTACTTATTTATTTATTGTTTTCATTTATTTCAGCGCTCAAAACCCAAAGGCAACTAGGCGCTAGTTACAGAAAGTGCAAAGTACATTGGTGACATGCAAGAAAACGCACATGGGTTATGGACAGAAATGGTGTGTGTAAACAGAGGGAGCCTCACCTGGCAGAGCTGGCCCATCCTGCTGCAGTCTCCACCTCTCCTGTTCCCTCCCAGGACTTTTGCACAGCAATGGCTTCTCACTTCACCACTAAAACTCAGAACATCCTGTTCTCTCTCAACCCTCTTCCTTTT
The DNA here is from genome assembly GCF_040938575.1 of Ambystoma mexicanum. Taxonomy (NCBI): domain Eukaryota; kingdom Metazoa; phylum Chordata; class Amphibia; order Caudata; family Ambystomatidae; genus Ambystoma; species Ambystoma mexicanum. The sequence goes on from NC_090925.1 coordinate 978,113,695, forward strand.
CCTCTACCTATCTCGGCCTCGCTCCGACAGCCTCTCCCCCTCCTCCTTCCTCCTCTTTCCTCCTGTCAAGGTTTCTAGTTAAGGCAGATCTATGAAAGTGTCGTCCAAGAAGGAGCTCCCTTGATCCTTCTGAACCATCAAGGACCACATCGACACCCTTGCTCCAGCTGTGGCTGATTTATACAATCACTCTTTTGCCACTGGAACTTTCCCCTCTGTCCTATAGCACTCCCTTGTGCACCCCCTCCATAAGAAGCATCCTGCAGACCCTTTGTCCCTGGCAAACTACTGGCCGATCTCTATCACTCCTTTCCTGGGTAAAACTCCTGGAAAAGCTGGCCATCTCAAAGCTTACTCGCCATACTGAATCTGTCGATTGTCTCCCTGACCATCAGTCTGGCTTTAGAGCAGCCAGAAGCACAGAAGCAGCTCTCCTGAACCCCAGGGAAGACCTGCTCTCTAATCTGGATTACAGCCTTCCCTTTGTCCTCATCCTCCTCCTTGACCTTTCCTCTGCTTTCAGCACAGTTAACCACGCCATCCTGATCAATCGTCTCTGTGACAACCTGGGCACTACAGATCAGGTCCTAGCTTGGTTAACCTCCTTCCTCTCTGATCGACCCTCCTAGGTCCAACTGGGGTCCTTTCTCTCCACCATCTCTCTCTCTCCTCGTGTGGTGTTCTCCATGGCTCTAACCTCTCACGCTGGCTCGGTAACCTTTACTTGGCAACTCTGGCTCCCTCATCTCTACATTCTCTCCTAGCTTTCAGTGTAATACGGATGACACTCAGCTCTACTTCAGGCTCCCTGCTGCCTCCTCTCTCACTCATTCCTGACTGTCTATCCGCGGTTCAGGAATGGTGTGCCTTCAACGATCTCTGCCTTAATTCCAGTAAAACCGTGATCATTCTCATTGGGACACCTGGTCCCGCTTTCCCCCTTTCACTCTGGCCACCCTCCTTGGGACCTCTACCTGTGTCTTCCTGTGAGGCAAATAAACCTTGGTGTCATCTTCGACTCCACTCTCTCCTTCTCTCCCCATATCACAGACGTCTCTAAGAAGTCCCACTACCAGCTGCACCTCCTTAGAGGTATTCTTCCATTTCTCACTTTCCCCCAGAAGCTCACTATCTCCAGAGCCCTGGTTCCCTCTAGGCTGGACTACTGCAACAGCCTCTTTAAAAATCTTCCTGCCTCTACTCTTTGCCCTCTGCAACTAATCTAGAACAGGACTGTGAGACTTGTTCTTGGCCTCAAGCCCAGGGATCGTATCTCTCCAGCCCTGAAATCGCTCCACTGGCTCCCGCTGGCTGCAAGTTTCAAGTTCAAGACCCTCTGCATTGTCCAAAAGGCTTTCTGGGGCCAGGGACCACTCTACATCCAACTCTCTCTTCCTAAGCACTTTCCTTCTCAAGCCCTCCGCTCATCCACCTCCAACTCTCTGAGGGTCATACGCTTCTCCAGAGTGGGGCTAGATCTCTCTCCTATCTGGTGCCTCCCTCATGATAGCATCCCTGCCTCTCTCAATTTAGCAGAACCGCCTCAGGTTCCAGAAGCAACTCAAGATCTTCCTTTTTGCTTCTGCTTTCTCTCTCTCTCTCTCCCCTGCTGATGTTCTTGTTCTACTGTGCCAACTGGTTACCTGGTCACTCACTAAACCTTATGGAGACCAATCTCCTTCATGACCAGTAGCCCATGCACTGCCTCCGGGCCCACCGCGCACTAGGGACTGTATCTGCAACGCTACAGCCCCTGCCTCCTCATACTTACTTAGAGCCGGCCACCCCGTCAGCACTTACTTGAGTTTGCTTATTGCACTTCTCCCTTCCCACCCCCTGGCACTTCTCTCCTCCCTTGCCCTTGCAGATGCATGATCTGAATGGCACAAGGCCTAGTAAGATTGTTTGTTATATCCCCCTTTCTCTTTCCCTTCCTTGTCTTGTCGCGTCTAGAAACATTTGTGCACAGGCGCGTTATAAATGACTTATCATATCACATCATATCACCTTATGGTACGGGGGTTACATCAGGCATGCATATGAGACAACATAGGTGTGAGCACATTGGCTGGAAAGCCTCACCTCATAGTAAGGGGGCTAAATCAGGCATGCAGACAAACATATGATGTTGTGTTTTCACAACATTATTATTGTAACTGCCAGTGACATAATAAACACCTATAGAATCAGAACAAAATGTAAATTATGATTGTGTTTAAAGACAAACAAGCATTTGTTTCATGTCAAGAGACAAGTATGTTATTTTATGTGTATATTGATTGGTATTTGTAAATCACACATCTGCCGTAGTGACCGAGTGCATCCCTCAACCACTATAAGCGGGTGGGAGTTGCAGCTGTAACCCAATATATGTTGACAGCATGGGGAGCAGCCATGGGCGGTGGCAACAGTGTGCGGGGAGCTGCCCATCTGACGTGTCATGGGCGTGCTAGAAAATATTTCAGCCACAGAAATGATCTGTTTGCAAATTAAGCATTGTACACATTGTACAGCCGGTGAAGTGGCTCGCTTTGAAATCCGTGCAGAACCTGCTAACGCAAGTTTGAATCCCAGCAGGGCCAAACTCAGCCTTTCATCCTTGTGAGGTTGATAAATGAGCACCACACACCGTGGATAATAATAAGCAGTAATAATAAGCAGCGCCCAAATACCTGAGGGTTCGTAGTGCTATATGAATGCTAAATTATTATTATTATTATTATTATTATTATTATTATTATTCCATCAATGGCACTTCATTACCGTTATGTAAACATGCTGTAGGAAAGACGAGGAGGAACAAATGGAAGAAATATTCTGAAAATAACACTTTGGTGTCACAGAACATCGTTAAGTGAAATCACATGTGAATTTCCTCGTTTGCATCACTTCAGTGTTTCAACATATAATGAAATGGTATTATATGTGAACTACCTTGTTTATTTCGGCATCAGTGTTTCAGAATATGGTAAGTGTTGTAGGGGACTGCCCCTTTAAGGGACCACAACCTGAGGCAACGTCACAAGCAGACGTGACGCAGGGAAAGGGAGGGGGGAGGAGGAGAAAGACCCTTTCCGTTGGTAATCAAATAAAGAAGACGTGTTAACTTAATCTGGTGTGCGTCCGTTATTGAATGAGGCCCTAAGGGCTAACAACTGGAGACGAGGTGTCTTCCGTGCACCAGCGTCCTTCTTTGTCAGTGACAGCAATCCTGCTGTGCTTCTGACGTCCATGCTGGCGATCCCTCTGGGTCTTTGCCAGCGATCCCGATGAGCCCCAAGATGGCCCGCTGTGCCGCGCCCTCCATCCATATGCTAGCGATCCCGCTGCACGTTCGAACAAGCTGCGGATACCCTGCCAGCAATCCTGCTGTACAGCACCAGTAAATACACAACACTCCTAGAAAGCGAGTGAGTGCGCCCGAGCATGCCCCATCTTCTACGTTTCAACCACCCTCTCCAGGCTCCCTACAACGGACTCCGGAGGAGTGCCCCCTGCTCCACACATGACAGGGAGAGCTGAAGGTGCGAGCTCCAGACTAAGGACTTCCAATTGAAAAGCACCAAAGCACACATGCTATCCTCAAGGCAATACTGCCAGCTCCAGGCTTAAGACTCCTCGGTGGATATACTGAAGCGCATGTGCTACTGCACGGGCAACACTGCAGTTGGAGGGTCGCACGTGCAATGACACAGCAATGCTGCAAGCTGCCTAGCTCATAAACCATCCCAGACATTTCACAGGTGGGTGCAAGGTCCTACACTCACAATAGTGTCCCAACTCACCGCAACGGTAGCGACTACCCAACCACGGTGGCCCAAATTGAGTGACACCCACCCCACGACTTGCTAAAGGAGCTCAAGCCTCCAAAGAGTTCCCCCTGCCGGCGCCAGGATGAGTTCTCCCCCTGGTCAAGCAGGTCAAGGTCTGCCGCCTCCACCACCGCCATCACGATCCACGGCCACAGCATGGCGCATGCCTCCGCTATTCTGCATGACCCCCCAATCAGACAAGGGTCCCCGGTGGGTTGGATGGCTCGAAGATTTCAATAAACTTTATGGCAGCTGCAGGAGAAGAGACGTCCCCACGTCTATGCAGCATGTTCATCAAAACGCCTGGGACTGAAATAAAAACACAAATCAAAACCATCCTGCCAGTGGAACACACAGATTTCCCAGCTCTGATTGCAGCGCTCAACAAAAGACTGGTCATAGAACCCAACAGGGACTATGAAAGATATATGTTCAACCAATGCACCCAGCACATTGACGAAACTGTGGATGAATTCATCACCAGGCTTCAAATTAAAGGAACGCACTGCCCCCGGCCATTTCCATCGAAGCCATCGCTGCTGCATTGGCTGCGGACCCCTCCATTGTCTTGGCTTTAAGCTTAACAGAAAACAACAGATGGAAGGACTTTCGCCGGGTTTTTCAGGGACACCCCAGGGCCTGCAGAGATGAGCTTGAAAGGCTTGCCAAAATACATACCGAATTGGCTATCCAGGACAAGGTCATCCTACTAATAAGCTTTCGACTGGTTATTCCAGCAAATCTGAGATCTGCCATCATCAAGACTACCCATGAAGGCCACAGGGGTACGGACAACACCAAGTGTCAACTCAGGTTCCATGTATGGTTCCCCTTCATGGAAGATATGGTCGACCGGTGGATGAAGAACTGCGCGGCGTGTCAATACACCCCAAAGCCAGAACCCCCAGTGCCGCTAAGAGTGACCAAATTCCCAGACCACCCATGGGAAAGGGTTGCGGTTGATTTCTATGGACCACTTGAGACAGGTGAATACTTGTTACTCTTTATAGAAGAACACTCCCCATTCCCCATCGTAAAGAGGTTGAAGTCCACAGCATTTGCCCATGTAGCAGCCACATTCGATGAAGTCATCAGTGAAGGGGGATCCCAAACACAATAAAGTCAGACAATGGTCCGCCCTTTAGTGGACATGAATTTGGGGTATTTGCAAGACACATGGGGTTTACCTACCAAAGGATCACACCCCAATTGCCCCAAGCCAACAGGATGGCAGAAAGGTTCATAGGCTCAATTAAAAAGACGATGCAGAGAGCACGAATTGAGGGTGCAGACCCCCACCACACGTTGTGTCGAATGTTGAGAGACTACCGCAACACACCCAATGAAGCTACCAACAAAACCCCAGCTGAGCTCATGATGAAATACCAAGTCAGGACCAGGATCATCAACAACCCGACAACCAGGCCTAAACCAGACCAAGAAATCATCCAAAGGGATGCTGAAAGAAAGGAGAAAGCCAGAATTGAAACAGACAGCAGAAGGAGTGCTCAGGTGAAGGGGTTTCAAGTTGGAGATGAAGTTTGGGTCCAGCAGAACACGACCAGAAAGAAAGACTCACTGTTCGCACCCAACCCTTTACAAGTCATTGCTGTTAAGGTGGACGATGGTGACAGCAGAAAATGACTCAAAGAAGGTAACCAGAAACAGTTCCTTGTTCAAACATGTCATGAGAGGAGAGGAGGAAAGACCTCTGCCAGTTGACCCAGACCCTGATCATTTTGAGGAGCATGACGAAGAGTGGGTGCATCGTGAAATGCTGGTTCTATGTCAGTTGGTTCCTACCGGAGAGACTGACAGTGGCTCAAGTCAAGAGCCACGTGAAAGACCACAAAGAGTGATTAAGAGGCCTCCGACGTTAGTGGAGGAATGTTAAGCCATGGTTGGCACAGTTACAGTTAAAGCCTGTGCAAGGCCATTTGTCAGGGGGTGTTGTTGCAGGGGACTGCCCCTTTAAGGGACCACAGCCTGAGGCAATGCACGAGCAGACGTGATGCAGGGGAAGGGATTGGAGAGGAGGAGAAAGGCACTTTTCCGTTGGTAATCAAATAAAGAAGAAGCGTTAACTTAAGCTGGTATGCGTCCGTTATTGAATGAGGCTCTAAGGGCTAACAGTAAGTGACATTATATGTGATTTGCCTTATTGCATACGACTTCAGTGTTATGGTGTATGCTCAAGTGGTATCCTGTGTGGATTTCTTTGTTTGATAACACTTTGGTGTTCGACAATATGTCCAAGTGATGTCATATGACATATGATGGAATTGACATTACTGACTAATGGCAGAAGACAGAAGGCACTGGAAACCTTTTGGGGCAAGAGGGCAAGTGAGTTTAGCAGGATCCCCAGTGTTATGAAGCTTTAAGGGCTCTCACAGGCAAATAGGAATGCCTCAATGTTGTCGAGAAAAATAGACCCTCGCTCCTTGCATGCACTGAACTTAATGGTCTAAATCACTGAACTTAGACCCTTGGTGAAGGCAGGTGCATGCATGATGCACGTTTTAGGAATATAAGAAACACAAAACGAGAGCAAATGATCAAGAGTAGTGGGCTTTAAGGGGGGTGCTTTTCTGTACCCACTGTAGCTGCCAATGTAGGAGTGATGAAGCAGAGCATAGATACATTCTGCCTGTGCTGTGAATATTAGAAAGATGCCTCAGAGCAAATGATCAAGAGTAGTCTTAAGGGGGTGATTCGGTGTGCCTACTGCAGCTTTCACTATGAAGAATGGTGATGAAGCAGAGCATAACTGCATTATGTGTGTTCTCTCAAAATGCATCTCAAGGAGCAATCCCAAATCCCCAAGGGTAGAGTGGACCAATGGATACAATGACATAAGGACCCTTAAAAGAGGGAGAACACAGCACATTTTTATACGTTTAATGTGCGCCCGGGAAATCCTCTCCATCTAACACTCCTAGAGTTCTCTTAAAAATGTCAATATGGTAATTTCAACTACGTAAAAGGTCATTATAAGAAAGAGTATCCTGCTGTTCTTGCAGACCTCCATAGATGGTTTTGCCATTTCTCAGTAGGTGGGCATTATTATTGTTTCATCACCAATTATTGGCAGCCTTTTTACCCATATGGTGAAGAAGAGGGAGGCACAAACCTTTGAGCTATTTTATAGATGGGCACTTTGCTTGACCCATTTGTTGGGCTATAGGAATCAATGTTATGCAATGTCATGCTAAGTTACATTTTGTAAAGCACTCCTAAACTATTTCTGGTATCTTGGCATTGCATAAGCGGAAGCACAGGAGAACAGGTAAGTAGACAAATAGAGTTTGGACTAGAAACAGGTCTGAAGACTCTTACTGGCAACCAGATGGTTCTCCTTGTTATACACAAAACAGAGAAAGTTCCACAAGTTGGGTGGCAATGCCAAGGAAGATTGTCTGCCATTGTGGGATTTATGAAAACGTGGGATTGCATTCAAAATGGCTCAAAAATAAACAACATTCATGCTAGCTAGACATTACCCATGCTGGTGTCCAGGATGGGTGCACACGAGAATGTTGCCTAATTGAATCCCTTTTGATGGCCATCGGACGGACTTTTTTTTTTGCCAATTCAATATTATGCAGATCTCTGGACTTTTGATAACGTTCTAGATGTGCGTGTCCTTATTGAGGCGGTATAGTTGTGTGCTCAGTTACAGACCTGGGGTAAGAATTGAACACAAGCTAATATAACCTTAGTATACATATCATCTAAAAAGTGCATAAAAGAAGAGTGCCAGTGGGAAGAGCTAAGGCCCTTTAAATAATACTCATGCTACAGCCACTAGCTAAGTTTGCTTTATTATGAAAGGGGTGCAGTAGTCCACTGCAGAAATACTCTTTGCACTGAGGGTACTGGGAATCGGTCAAGTAGACCATGGAAACGTCACGTTTTATTCTGGGTGCTTCACGTGTAGCACACTCTCTACACACTTCACCTCATGCAAACTGAGGGCAGATGGCTGTGGACAGACCAGGGCGTGAAGAAGAAACTTGGTGCGTACCAAACCCCCATTTACGGTGCTCAAATTCTGAGTCTCGTGGAGCAAACGCCTTGCAAGGATATTGTCCTCCTTGGGCTTCAAGCTGGAAATGAGTGACAGCTTCCATTCGTGCACGCTCGAGCACATTATAGATGCACAAGCAGTACTGGAAAAATCTCAAGTCAGATTTATGCAACACTTTGGGAGCTCTCTTCTGTCTTTCATTCAAAATGACCTGTCTGATGGCAGTATTCAAATTGGTTGTCAGTGCCGCAGGTTTTGATTGTCAGGTATATGCAAATTAGTTGTTTCATTTCACCTTTTCTTTTGGGAAATAGAATTACAGTGTTCCTTTTAACAAAGACCATCTTGAAGACAACACTTAGAGACAACTACACAAAATACCTCTGTGCATGCCTTCCACAAAAATGATTCATGTGAAGATAATGAGTGGTCTGACAGTGGAGTAGGTGGGGAGGTCCAATACTCTCAGTGTGTGTCGTTACTTTCATCTTGCAGCACTTGCACACATTAATGTGTCATTTGAGGATACTGTTGCCTTTGCAATCAATGTAGCATTGAAATGGTAATTTAAACGATATTTGTAAAAACGTGGACAAGATTATCTAACATTTACACCAGTGATAAGAATTGAGCAAAGGAACACCAGTTTTGCTGCATGCTCAGTTTTACCAAACTCTGCAGTCTCACCCATGTCGAGATATGTTCTAAAAAACATGACCTCCGGAGATCACTATTAAGGGCCTGATTCATGGAATTATCTGGAAGGAAAATAGGGACTTTGCGTGCCAAACTGCATGCAAAATACCATTTGCCGATTCATGGAATTGACTGTGTGGTACTTTTTCTTACTATGTGGGAACTTCGCGCAGGCTCGGCACGTCTCTGTGCGTTTTCCACAAAGTGGGCAAAGCCATCGCAGAGGGCATGCTAGGGGGTGGAACTTGGAAAATGAGGAAGAACAAGGGAATAAGTGGGTGTTAGGAGCGACGGACCGCAGCCAGTCCATAGCACACCCACAAATAAGCATGACAAAGCTTATACATGAATATGACTGTGCAACCCTCGCCTGCAAAATGCCCACTCAAATCCCTCGATGGCTGCCGTACAGATGCTTGCACACATAGGTCGCAGCACAGAGGTGGGTTTGCATGTCGGATTTAGGGGTGCATGTATGCAGCCAGTGTTCCGATCTTACTTGGGGATGTGCGTATGCAGCGTAGTGGGGTGCAGGAACAGTTTACAGGGGTGCACACGCAGATTTTCTGAGTTTTACCCGAGTTACAAAGTATCATACGTATTTTGTCGGGGTGCCAGTAACAGGAGACCCTGCGCAGGGTCCACAAAATTCAGGCCTGCTTGCAGGGGACCCCACACACTTTTTGAAGGGTACATGTATTTGTGCATGGGAGAGCACCCAAAGGTAGCTGTGCTGACTGTTTCTGGGCACGACTTGTATATACGGTTACTTTGGGCGAACAATTCCATGAATAGGCAGAGCGCGCATTTGTTATTCTGTACGCCGACTCGCGCAATGTTGTTCTTGGCATATGCCCTTGCTGGATGAAGGTGCACTTTTCTCTTTTCCATGAATCGGACACTAAGAGTAAATACTTTCAATGCTGTAGATCTGAATTCCCAATAAAAGGCCAGGGGGCATACTTTATAGTTTCTTTACTGAATATACGATCTATTCTAAGAGTGCCTCCTATTCGGGGCGACAAAGGAAAGAAACACAAAAATGAAGTGAAAATCAGAAAAGGGAAGAGGAAGTGTCCAACGATGTTGAAAGTCGTAAGGTTTGCAAGCACTGGAGGGAATGCTGTCTGCTGTTAAAGATATAGGGCCAGATTCTCAAAAGTGCATTTGGCGCAAATGGTGAGGTGCGCCCTATTCTCAAAGGGCATCTGAATGTGCGCATCACAGTTATATCTTGAATAGTTACACTGCAAGCCAGAGCACTATGATCCCTACAAATATCCCTTTGATCATACAAAGAGATACACTTGTTTGTTCACATGGCACAATTACCAATTACCAATGATTTATAGTTTTCACTTTGGAATTTCAAATTAGCTGGCAAATATTTCGGGGTTTTTCCATTCAAATACACCATACTACTGGAATCATTATATCCTTTCTAATATTTAAAATGTGAACCTCATATTATGCTTTAAGCTCTTCTGACAATGCTTCTTCCAAAATGTTTGTGTTAAAATGACCCACTAATAGAATAATAACGGAAGGGTAATCAACTTGGCATGGATGAAGAGACTTATCTAATTTCCACAACAGTGTATTTTTTTCTTCCTCGGGAGGTGGTATACATTTATGAATTGCAACTACTGCACTTTTGGATTGCCTGTATTTAGTTGTACTAAAGTCAAGACACTACCCTTGGGTCTTCGTTTAGACTATTGCAAGCAGGGGTAACATACCAAGCCAAAATTATAATAAGGTATGTCTGACAACATCCAAGTATCTTGAATGCAGATCGTAAGTGCATTTTGTAAGAAAGATTGATTTTGCAGCCAGAGTAATTTGTTTTCCAAGCTACATATATTCCATGAACTAGCTCATAGGTCAGGTGTAGGTGACCTTTCTAGAAATAACTGAGTGCGGTTTTAATGCAATCAACCATGTTCAATTTTCCTTGCCAGATGCTACTTCTGGATTGTGCGCAAAAGCCTGTCTTGATTCTACCGACTGCTCTCCTTGATTTAAGCAGACCAGCAATTTAATCACCTCTAGTTTGTATTTAGGAGTTAGGTGGTAACTAGTTTCTAGCTCAAAGGCTAAACATCTGGTGGTGGCCAGGTTAATGTTGTCTATTAATTATCTTCCCTCCTTGAGTTATTTCAATAACGGAGAACTTTAGATGTTATTTACACTATGGGCCTCATTACACGGATGGCGGAGAACCATGGCGCTATTAGCGCCATGGTTCATGCCGGTAAAATACCGGCACCGCCTCGGCGGAAAATGGAATTACCGCCCCATTCCAAGGTTGGCGGGGCGGTAATTCCCCCTTCCATCATTGCCCTTCCCCATTCCCATTTTTGGCCCATAGTGCTCAATGGGAATGGGGAAGGCGCTAATTACGGTACAGCAAATTGCGGTACCGTAATTAGGTCCCTGGGTCCCTTTGCGGGTTGGTTTTTAACGCCTGCAAAAAGCAGGCGTTAAATCCCCCAACCCGCAAATGGACCTCGTAGTAAGGCGGTAAGGATTTACCGGTACCGGTATTTTACCGGTACCGGTAAATCCTTACCGCCATCCGTGTAATGAGGCCCTATATATCATTTTACCCACAGAGGGGTATCACAGATGAAATCTGAAGACCCATAGTTCACGTCTTTATTTTCTTGGGTAATATATGCAACATGGAGTATGTCTTTGACTGACAGCACATATTAATTATTTGGAACAGAGTGAGTCACATTCAGTTTGTGAGATCTTTCCTGGGTCCTTTTTTTGGATTCAGTTATTAGAAATACTGTAGCAGATCTGTTGTGTTGTTTTGTATTTGGACCAGAGAGCATCTAGTTTATTCTTCTTTTTCATCATCTTGATTGATTCGCTTTTTGTTGTTACATTTTCAAATAAGATGTGTGAGAACTCCAAAACATTGTCACCTATTACATCAATAAATGATTTAAGTTGTATATTGACAGCCTTAAATAGAAGCCTATATTGTGTTACCTTATTTTAGTGTACCCGATGAATCTTGATGACTACCCAGTTTATGTTTAGTGTACCTGATGAATCTGTGCCTGAGTCAGTTTGCACTGCCTTATTCATTGTAGTAACATACTGATGATAGTATCTGTCAGCAACATTAATGTCTGAGTTAATCAGTGTGTATCTTTATCAGGTTTTGTATATTACCATTAATGTGGAAACTAATATAGATTATATTGTGCATGTGTATAAAGCTCATTAAACCCTCAGACATCAAGGCAGGGGTGAACAGGTTACATTATGCTGAGGTAAAACAGTAAGGAGCATCAGGAAAACAGCAGAGATTTGAGATTTCGGAGTGTAGGGTGAAGGGCATTCCAGTGTTTTGCGGCAGACATTGGTGATCTGGATCCACCAGCTCTTGAACGTTTGAATTATGGGACTTTGAGTTGATGAGCATTTATGGATCGAGTCGGGCGTAGTTGGTTAGGTTTCTTTAGTCCCTGAGTTAGGTATGTTGGGGCTGTGTTGGATAGGCAGCGGTGAGTAATGGAAAGAATTTAAAATTTGATACGTTTGCATATGGGTAACCAATACACCTTTCTTCTGGTATTGGATATGTGATCATGTTTTCAGAGGCTCATGGCAGTGTGGTGGACATTGTTCTAGATAGTTTGTAGTGTGCAAAGATTTAATTTGGAGGTGCCAGCTAGAAGTGTGTTACAGTACTTGAGTCTGGTTCCAATGATGGCTATGGCTATGGTGAGAATGGGCGACTGGCATTGAGTCGTTTTGTAGTGTGGACTGCTGACGATGCAATGGCATTTATTTGTCTGCTCATGTCCAATCTAGCATCTAGGTAGATTCCAAGGGCTTTTACAACTGGTGAGACCAGGATGGATTTCCCATCAATGTCTAATGAGCAGTAGGCCAGGTTTAGTTTGTCAAGTGTGGCTCAGTTCAAACCAGGAGAATTTCTGTCTTCTTATCATTTAGACCGAGGAGGTAGTAAGCCATCAGTCTTCGATGATTTTGTAGACAGAGTTGACAGTGGAAAGGTCCAGCATGTGGTTTACTGAGAGGCATCAGAAGAGCGCATGTTATCTGCATAGATTGTGTAGGAAATTCCGAGGGCATCAAAGTGGTCAAAAGGGGGTTTTGTGTAGACAGTGTATAGGGTGGGGTAGATGCAGGGTCCTTTTGGGACACCCCAGAGAATTGGGGTGGGTTTGGCTGCCTGTTCCCCAGCAAAGACAAAGGTAGTTCTTTCAGTGTGAAAGAATGAAATTCATGTGGTTGCAGCAGCAGAGAAGTTGGCTGTTGTTGATAGATGTTTGCAGAGGGTTTTATGGTCAATGAGGTCAAAGGCTCTGGAGATGTCTAGTAGGAGCAGGGGGGCTAGCTTCCTGTTGTTTCTAATTTCATTGAGTTGGTTTGGAGGTCAAGAAGAGCAGTTTCAGTGCTCTGTCTTGGGAGTTAGCCAGATTGGCGAAGACCTAGGATCTCAATGAACTCATGGAAGTTTAGAATTTGGAGGTAAGCAGCTCAATCTAGGATTTTTAATAGGAAAGGGCTGGTGGTGATGGGACGGTAGTTAGTTGGGATGGAGGGGTCTATTGAAGGTTTCTTGAGAAGGGGAAGGACCCAAGCCACTTGGAGGCTGGGTGGGACATAGCTTGATATGAAGGAAGCCTTGATGATTTTGGTGATGATAGGGATGAGTGCTTAGGAACATTCTTTTTGATTATGGGACCTGGGTAGATGTCGACCTTGCACTGTGAGGGTTTCAGGCCTTTTATTAAGTTGTTCATTTGTGGCTCTGAGATAGGGTGGAAGTTAAATGGTGGAATGAGGAGATGAGGGGTGTTGGGGTATAGGGAAGGTTTTGAGGTGGCTTGTTGTAGATGGTTAGCTGTTTGGTTTGGATTTATTCTTGAATAGTGATAACCTTCTCTAGGAGTGCATCTTTTACGTTTGTGCACCAGATATCATCTTTGGAGGAGTTCACTGGTGGTGTGGTTGGGGTTTTAGCTTCTGAAGGATGGAGAATAACATGCAAGAGTCATATTTGGCATTGGCTAATCTGAAGTTTAATGAGGATCCTTTGGCTAAGTGTATGGCTTGCATATATTGATTGGCAAAAGTAGTGAAGAGTTGTTTGTTGGTGTCAGAGGTTTTTCTTCTCCAGGATTCTTCAGCTGTTCATTTTTTTGAACAGATAGTTTGGAGCTCAGCGGTGTACCGGGAGTTTTGGTCAGGTGAGGACTTGGTACTGTGTATTTTGAGGGGGCTAAGGTGTTTACTGCCAGAGGTAATGAGTTGTATTGATCAACAAGTGTGGCTGGGTCATGAGTGGGGTTGGAGCAGAACCACAGATTGGCAAGTAGTGGGAGGAGGCGATCTTTGATGAGATTTTTTAAGCATCAAGAGAAGGTTCCTGGTATGGGGCTTGGATGGATGATGAGAGGACTGGTTGTAGGAATGGTGAAGGTGAGGATATGGTGATCTGACAATGGCCAGGGAGTATTTTGATGGGTTGTCCCTTCAGGGATTAACTCTCTGACACTTATGTTGTAGTAAGACCATCTTTACTGGGTTCACAGACAGCAAGTAAATACATCAGGAAACAGGTACATCACATATTAAGTTAAGTTCACCCTTAGGGAGACATCCAGCGGTCCCCCACTCTCTCAAGCTCCAGGTTCCAACAAACAACAGGTGGAATCTCCATAACATTCCATGTTCAGATTCACACTAATTGCATACACACACAGGTAACGGAGGCAAAGTGTAAAACACAACACATCTCCCCCATTCATAAAAGGAGACACAAAAAAGAGGAAAGGACAGAATTGAAAACTCCAATGAAAATGTACAACCAAGACCTTGAACTCGCCTTCCAAAACCCCTACTACCAAGCTAAAATGATACGAGCTAAGTTGCTCTTTCCCACTGAACCTTATACTAGCTAAACATGTAGCCACGCCCCCCACTAGAAGATAAAACTATTCTGTAGCTGCCCTACTAGAGAAACATCACTAGGGAACCAGCCCTCCATCCAGCAACAACCAAAACAAACTAACCACACACAACACACCAACCTCCTCTGTCCACCGTCAACAAGATTTTCAAAGACACCATTCAAGGTTCCTAACCCCAACTAACGGCCTAAAGCCAGGACACTTTTCCACCACATTTGGCAACCACCATTGCCGGGAATCTCCATCCCCCAAAATCTGTCACACCACAATGCCAGTAATCTCCATCCCCCCACAATTTGGCATACCACCATGCCGGAAACACTATCACCCCAAAATTTTGCACACCACCACTTCCACACAGCAATCTTATCACCACACCCTAGGCAATGTGAGCATCAAAATTTGGCAAACAAGAGTTACACACTACAATTGAGTCCATAATCTATAAGCTACAAAGTCATTTTTGGTGTTTTAAACTGTGGAGAAAAGAACATGTTTTTTCACATTACAATGCAAAATGTCATCACACCACCATGCTGGGACTCTCAATCCCGTCCAAAATGTGGCACACCACAATGCCGGGAATCTCCATCCCCCCACAATTTGACATACCACCATGCCGGGAATCTCCTTCCCCCCAAAATTTTGCACACTACTACTTCCACACAAATTTGCAACCCACCACTTCCACACTGCCATCTAATCACAACACCGCAGGCAATTTGAGCATCAAATTTTGGCAAACAAGAGTTACACACCACAATTGAGTCCACAATCTTTAAGCTGCAAAGTCCTTTATGGTGATTTAATTTGTGGAAAAAATATATGTTTACTAAACAGTGCAAAATTCCATAAACTCCATGAGGCCACGTCATATATACTCATTGTACTGATTATCCACACTGTCACAGCCCCACGTCATGTATACTCATTATACTCATCATCCACACTGTCACAGTCTCTCAATAAGGTCCGCCACTATGTCACTACTGCAACCAACTAGACCCTACAGCTTAGCTTTTTTTTAAATTACAGGCCTCACATGGCATTTGCTATATAACTGTGATTCATCCATTACGGCACAGAATGATGACCGTTGCAACTGACACCTTCATAGTTGGTGCCGGAATCAACCCTATGCACCACTCGTGTTACCAGCTAAATCCTTTCAACAGAATTACAGTAGCTTGGGCCGCGCTGCAGTCAAACAGCATCAGGATGTGATACGATTATTATAGTTAACCTCTCAATATGCTGATGATCACATCATAAATCCGCACTTCCTCACTAAGATTCATTCTACATACTGACGTTTCAAGGACGTCCCAAGGTTCTTTGCTCGGAACGCTGTATGAACTCTTGGCATTTCCAGTACATTTGATTGTTCCAACTGCTTCGGAACGTTCACTCCTCTTACGTTTGCTTAACGCCATCATCCCTTGAAGCCTGTATGACGTCACCATTGTTGTGAGAAGCCCCGACCTGAACTTAGCTCCCAGCTTCAACCATCATCTGATCCACGCCTGCTTTGATTTCATCATGTTACGCTTGAAATCCTCGTAACACACTCTCCTGAACCTCAACGCCCACGAACAGTAATGCTTCTAACAACTGTTACAGTAATATAGTATACTTGTTCTCTGTATATATACGCTTGGGCCCTTCTCTTATGCGCTGGGCAATAACATTAACTGACCATTCAGTTGCACGCAAGCTCCCCCGTTCCCTTTACAGCTGTCTCTATCAATATGCACTGCCAAACTCCCAATCCCTTCTTCGTGTTCTACTATGATGTGCCACAGTCCCAAAACTTTCCTTTTGAGTATTTGTATGGCTCTATACACAGAAGGGTGTTTACTTTAACTATGATAGCTTCAATTAAGGTGCGCTGTGCTGCCCCCCAAATCACTTCATCTCTCTATGCTAGATTGCTCACAGTTAGCACAGGGCAGGGGACACACTCCCCTTAGGAAATGGGGGGGGGGGGGGCAAACTGGTGAATGCCTCTTATCCTTTTCTTTCTTACCGATGCCTTTTTTTTAGTCCGTTTCCTTTAACTGCTTTGCCGTTTTCAACCTAATTGTTTCTTTCGCTGTCAGTTCCTTCTACTTTCACGATCCTCATCACCAATGGTGGGTTGTCCATTCAGGGATTAACTGTCTGAGACGTATGTTGTAGTAAGACCATTTTTACTGGGTTCACAGACAGCAGGTAAATACATCAGGAAACAGGTACATCACATATTAAGTTAAGTTCATCCTTAGGGAGACATCCACCGGTCCCCCACTCTCTCAAGCTCCAGGTCCCAACTGACACCAGGTGGAATCTCCAGGAACCTTGCATCATAACATTCCATGTTCAGATTCACACTAATTGAATACACACACAGGTAAGGGAAGCAAAGTGTAAAACACAACATATTTTCAATGATTGAAGGGTTGAAGTTGATATCTGCGATCCAGTCTAGTGTGATGCCTAGGATGTGAGTAGGTGCTGTTATTTGTTGTGTAAGGCCTTGGTTGATTTGAGAAGAAGCTAGAGCTTTTGCATGTTTTTCTACTGGATCTTTGAAACCTAGGTTAAGGTCACCCAAAAGTATGAGTTTGGACTGAGGTTCAAAGTTGGAGGAGATGATCTGTAGAATATCTTCTTTAAAGGAGGGTGTAGGCATGCCTAATGGCCGGTAAATGAGGTGTAATGTTTTCTTATTGGTGGGTGAGAGTGGGAGCTTGGAAGAGGGTAGGTTTCAATTGGGTAGTGGGCTGGTGTTGATGGTTCTTATGAAGAGATTTTTCTTGTAAATTAGGATGACTGCGCCACCTGCATTAGTGGTTCTGTTGTTAATGAAGATAGAGTTTCCTTGTGGTATGGCAATGGATAAGGCAATGCCAGCTACTGGGTAGAGCCAAGGATTCAGTGATGGATAGAAGATAGAGGTTGTCAGAGGCAATGCTGTCAGAGGTCTCCTCAGCATGTTCTGGAAGAGATCAGGCATTGATGAGGGACTATTTGAGTGTAGGGATTGGTGAGGAGGGGGTAGGGAAGGCGAAGGAGCTTGTGCCGTGGGAAGTTGTTTGGAAGATGTATGGTTGTGAGATTGTGGTTTGGAGGTGTAGTTATGATAAGTAAGGTTGGATGTGCGTAATTGTGAGGAAAGGATTTTTTTCTCAGCTGTAGGGAGGTGGTAGGCTCGTAGGTGGAGGGGAACATATGTTGTGGTGTGTGGTGGGGGTGTTCACATGGTTTGTATACATGGTTTTGTTTAACTTGAGGTTAGGCTTTTTAGTTATCTTGTGTTTATGTTTTGAGGGGGAATAAGGAGGGAGGGTTGTGGGAGGAATAGAGGAGCAGTGAGGAAAGAGCTTTGGGAGAAAGTAGGTTACTAGAAGGACTGGGGTGGATTGAGGGCTCTTGATTTTATAGTATTTGGGGGTGGGCTTGTATGTGGTGAGTGTGTGGGTTTAGTGCTGGTGACAGTGGATGTTGTGGTGGATGAGAGGAGTGAGGCTGGTAGAAAGAGGATTGTAGGGGGAAGTGTAGTGGTGTGTGAGCTATTTGGGGTGTGTGGGGAGCACATGCAGTGGCTCACTAAGGTGTCAGTGTGCTTACCTGTGTCAGAATGTTGAGGTTGGTTGCTGGTCTGATCGGGTGAAGCGTTGATTCCAGCATGGTGGCTGTGTGGGCTGTGGAGAAGGGTGTTATTTTCTGTGCAGAAGATGGCTAGGCTTCCAGAAGAAATAACGTTGACAGAGGGGGTGCGGTGCCCTTCCATGCCCTGACAGGCTTGGACAGGCAGATGCCTTACTTAAGGGTCTTGATTGTGGGCTGGCATCGATAAGCAAGGCCCAAAGATAGAGTAGCCTCTGAGGCAACTGTAAAAAAATATATTGCTGGAGGATGTTTAGAATTTGGAGGTACAGGGGCATCCAGGTTTTTCACTCAATGAATATTAGAAGATCTCTGTTCTGAGACTGGAGACCCAAGCTATTCCTCACTGATGAGGCTCAACAAGGCCAAGACATGTTTGGGGATGCTTGTGGTATCGTGCAGAAGGGATGTGACAAAGCAGTTGGGACTGGACTTCCTCTTTTGGGGTGGGACCAAGCCTGATTTGTATATGGTCTTTCCCCTTTTGTAATGGCTTGGCAGGCAAAGAAAGATGGTCCGGAGGATTGCCCAGAGCAACACCAGAGCTTAAGATTAATTCAAAACCTTTCAGACATCACCTCTTCTGTTTTGCTGTAGTCACCCTAAGTGGAACGGGTATGCCCAGCCATGGGTCCTGTGACTGCTGAGCCTAGAGACCCAAGCTATTTCTCATTTATGAGGCCCAACAAGGCTGAAACATGTTTGGGAATGCTTGTGCTCTAGACCTGATTTGCATATGGTCTTTCCCTTTTGTAATTGCTTGGCAGGAGAAGGACGATGGCCCGGAGGGTTGCCCAAATCAATGCCAGAGGTTGAGATTTATTCAAATCCTTCCAGCCATCAGCTCTTTTGTTTTGCTGTTTTATTAGGAGTCATGTGGTTTGAGAATATGAGGTTGCCTAATTCATTCATAGAGGTTTCTAATACTGAAAGGTTTGGTCTCTCAGGGGATTGTCTTGGTTTGACTTGTAAGGACGAGAAGATGTTATTACGTAATGCCTGCTCCCAATCAGACAGTTCTATAGAGCATGGACATATCCAGTACTTGATAATCAGCCATACACAAATATTCTGTATCCAAATCCATCAATTTGTTGCTCAGACTTATTTCGCCCAGTGTATTTTTCATGAAAGTAGTTATGTTTTCTTATATAAATCCTCCATATCCTTATTAGTAACTTTGGAAATTGTTTCTTCTCTCATTTCAGAGACATTCGTAGGCCATTCCAGTTGCAATTTGTTCTTTAGATTCTGCAGGTAGTAAAGATGGCAAACTCATGACGTGCACTAGTACTTTTACATCAGTAAACCAACTCTTATTATATATAATAAGCAGTTCTGTAACCAAAGGGTCAAACATACAAGGACAAACAGGTTCGGATTGTGGAGCCAAGGTCACTTTAATCTTATGTGCCTCAGCTTCGCCATTAGCAGACAGATTATCAAAAGGGATGGAGATTGTATTCAATCGACGAAAATCGTCTGTCATCATGTATTCTGTAGTAAGGACCAAGTTCTTTGGATTTATAGACTTATTGATTACCTCCTTCTTAACTTCAGAGTGTATATCACTTATTTAATTATTGCTGAGAGCATATTTTTAAATGTTACTTTACATGATTAATACTTTTCTTTGACTCTAACTACTGAATACATTTTGTACTCATTCTTAGCCTGAGAATTCTGGTGTATCCATTTTAATTGGAAAGAAGTTGGGCCTGATTCAGGTAAACTTTTAGTAATGACGCAATCCCATTGACAAATTCTCTGTGAATAAGGCCCGTAGAGTCTACATTCTCAATAACATATTTAAACGCTGTACTGGTATCCCTGCCCTTTTTGTGTTCTATTGCAGTGTAGAATCTTCAGAGACTGTCTATTGACATCTTACATTAACAATGTGAAGATGTAATTTCAAATAGACCATAGATAGTTAAAAGTGCACCGAAGATGTAAATATTGCAATGATGCAGAGTATTTAAGTAATTATATGATATGATATGATATGATATTTTATTTGCATCGTGCTCATACACAAGTGTTTCAAAGCGCGACCAAGCAAAGGGAGGGGAGAACAAAAACAATGATCTTACCAGGCCCAGTGATATTAAGAACGCACAAGTTCATGGAAAAGGGAAAAAGGGGTAAAGTGCGTGGAAGGGGAAGAAGTGGAAAGTGTGGAACAGAGGAGAGAACAGAAATAAATAATAAATGCACTAAATAAATAATAAAGGCAGTGAAAAATGGTAGTGCATCCAGCAAATGGCAAGTGCATGATTAGCCAGATAGGGTATATCTGATAAGTGCAGAAGAAGAATGTGGGACTGTATGCGTACAGATACAGATCCCAGTGCAAGGGGTGGCCCAGAGGCAGTGCTGTTGGGAGGCAGGTTGAGCAGGTACTTGGGCCCGAAGGACAGAGGGTGGCCAGGGCCACAGTGGCGAGAGTGAAAAACAGATCAGCTGGGGAGAGGAGGGGCAAAGGCAGAAGCGAAGAGGAAGGTCTTGAGGTGCTTCCGGAACTGGATATGGTTCTCCTCAAGTTTCAAGGTGGCTGGGAGGCTGTTCCAAAGGGAGGCCCCAGCCGAAGCCAGAGATCTGCCCCCAGCTTGTTTCTTTGAAAACCGACGGACCCTAAGGGAGTTAGAATTAGAGGAGTGGAGGGCTCGAGTGAGGAGGTATTTACAGAGGGATAGTTGAAGTTATTTTGGACCCAGGAATCAGAAATCTTGTGGACAAAGCAGAGGGTTTTAATTTGAATCCTTGCATCCACTGGGAGCCAATGAAGGGATTTCAGAGCTGGAGAGATATGATCCCAGGGCTTGAGGCCAAGGACAAGTCTTGCAGTCCTGTTCTGGATTAGTTGTAAAGGACGGAGAGTGGAGGCAGGTAGATTTAGAAATAGGCTGATACAGTAGTCCAGCCTATAGAGAACCAGAGATTGGTAGACAGTGAGCTTCTGAGGGAAGCAGAGGAAAGACAGAGTACCTCTAAGGAGGGGCAGTAGGAGGTTTGACTTTTTAGAGACGTCAGAGATGTGTCCGGAGAAGGAAAGTGTGGAGTCAAAGATAACCCTGAGATCTTAGGAATAGGAGGGGGGGCCAAATGGAGGCTGGCCTGAGAGTGAGGGGAAAGAATGGAGACGGTGTACCAATGATGAGGATCTCAATCTTGTTGGCATTTAGACAAAGATCATTTGCAGCACACCAATTTTGTAATGGCGTTTAGGCAATCAGAGATGAGGGAAGGAGAGGAGGTGTCTGAGGCAAGCCTGAAAATGAGTTGGGTATCAGCACAGCACTGGAAGTTTGAGCAGGAAATGGAAATGCAGTAGGTGACAGTGCCAGGTATCAGTTGAAAAGTCAGGGTGAGAGGTTAGACCCCTGGGGAACACCACAGGTAGAGAGGGAGAGAGGGAGATAGATGATTTGAAGGACACAAGTTGTACTTGGGAAGGTCAATCAATAAGGAAAGAGGTCAGCCAGGAGAGAATCTGATCGGTGATACCGAGGTTGTCATGGAGACGACTGAGCAGGATGGTTTGGTTGACCATGTCGAAAGCAGAGGAGAGATCAAGTAGGATGAGAACGGAAGGAATATTAGAGTCAATGTTGGAGAGCAGGTCTTCACGGATGTTCAGGAGAGAAGTTTCTGTGCTTCTGGCAGCTCTGAATCCAGATTTGTGGTAATGAGAGAGCCAACAGAGTTGGAATGAAGGTTAAGCTGGGAGATGGCAGGCTTTTCCAGGAACTACCTAAAAAAGGGAGTAATGTAAATTGGGCGATAGTAAGCCGGACAAGAGGGATCAGCTATGGGTTTATTGAGGATAGGATGCAAAAGGGAGTGCTTCAGAGGGGAGGGAAAAAATCCAGAGGCAGAAGAGCGGTTACAGATATCGGCAAGGGCCAGAGCAAGGCTTCCAATGTGGTCCTTAATGGTTTTAGAAGAAAAGGGATGGACCTGTTTAGATGAGGATTTCATAGATCGGACTTGTTTAGCAACCTCATCCGGGGAGAAAAGAGGAAAGGAGTAGAAAGAGGGAAGGGGGAGGCTGAAGGAGGGTCAGCAAGCCTGGACGGAGAGGGGAGAGGAGGGGGACAGAAGAAAGGGTGGACAAGATGTCCTGGGTTTTGGAATAAAAGTGAGAGGCAAGGGCACTGCAAAGAGCCTGGGAGGCCAGAGGAGGGGTGGGACTGAAGCAAGGTTGGCCAGCTCCTTGCAGATTGTAAAGAGTTTGGCCGAGTTGTTGAATGCCGCATAGACGCAGGCTTGAATGTGGCCTCTCTTCTTGGAGCGGACAGCAAGACGGTATTTCCTTTGGGGCATGCAGCAGGCCAGTTTGTCAGAGGATGAGTAGGAAGCCCTCCATTTCCTCTCAGCCACCCTATACTTGCGTTTAAGTGTAGCTAGGTCAGAGTAATACCAGGAATTACACTTAGCTTTGGACTTCAAACGGATCCTTATGACAGGAGCAAGAACATCAAGAGTAGCAGAAATAGAGGAGTACAGCAGGGACAGGGCTGTGTCAGGGTGTGAGTCATCCTCAGTTGGAGGTGGGGGGAGAAGGTGGCAGCGAAAGCCTCAATTGACACACGCTTCCTGGGTTGGATGTCCGAGAAGGTGGGTGGAAATCTTGGGGAAGGCTTGGCTTGGGATGGACAAATGAGAAGGGAGGAGGCAGTGATCACTGCAGGAGAGAGAAGTGGTGAGGGGAGTAGAGAGGGTGAGGCCAGAGGAGATCAAGACGTCAAGTGTGTGACCAGCAGAGTGAGTCAGGCCAGATGGGAGGATAGAGAGGGAGAGTGAATCGCACAGCTCGCGAATGAGCGCAGATGAGGAACAGGAAGAATCAAGATGGATGTTGAGATCACCAAGGAGGAGGAGTTGAGTGGGTGAGGCCAGGAGGGAGGAGGAGAGGTCTGCCCACTCGGAGAGAAAAGAGGTAATTTGACCAGGGGGGCAGTAGAGAGTAGCACCACTGAGAGAGTGGCTAGGAGAGAGAGAGCCTGCAAACAAGACATTCAAAAGAAAAGTAAGTCTGAGTGGGGATGATAGAGGCAGGAATCCACTCAGGGAAGAAAGATCAGGGCTATAACCCCCCCCAAGGCCATTTGGATCTGGTGCAGAGAGGATCTTGTAGCCGTCAGAGAGGAGAGTGTCAAAACTCGTGACAGAGCTGGCCATGTACCAAGTCTTAGTAAGACTGAGCACATCAATGTCGAGATCTTCAAGGAGGTGGCAGATGTCAGAGGAGTGTTTGACAGCAGAACAAGAGCTGAGAGTGGCAAGATGAAGACGTTTGCCAGCCTTAAACACCTTCCAGGGTGGGGTACAAATCAGGGATAAATCCTGCAGAGGTGTGGAGGGAGCTTGAGTTTGGTAGCGGCAGAATGTGAGGAGGGAAAGGTAGCC
The DNA here is from genome assembly GCF_040938575.1 of Ambystoma mexicanum. Lineage (NCBI taxonomy): Eukaryota > Metazoa > Chordata > Amphibia > Caudata > Ambystomatidae > Ambystoma > Ambystoma mexicanum. The sequence continues at coordinate 978,137,256 of NC_090925.1, forward strand.
AAGGAAAGAGAGTAGGGGACAGCTAGAGAAGGGAGGAAATTGATGAGGTGAGGGAACCATCTATCAAAGAGGAGGAGATTAGCCTGAGGGCCTTGCACCATGACATTGCCATTCAGGTAGACATTAATGATGATTCTGGAGGAGTCAAAGAAATCCCTGAGGACTTCCCAGCAGATTCCACCATTAATGGGAGAGGAGGAGACAGGACATAGGACAGAGATCACATGAAGGGTATGTAGATCAGGCGAAGGAATGAAAAAGAGAATGTCAGTGAGGGTTTGTCTGGCAGAGGCACTGGAATAGGTATCAGTGATGGGGAGACCTGGGTTAGAAGCCAAGATATCCTTTTTGAATTTCTTCCTACCAGACTTACTGAGAAGGGAAGGAGAGTTAATAGAGAAGAAGTTAGAGTAGATAGGAGAAACAGATAACACCATGAGCAGGTAAAGAGAGGGTGGCAGTAGGAGAAATAAGCAGGAAAGTGGTAAGGAAAAGTCACTGGGCTAGCCGGTTACAATTGAGGGACACAAGTAATGTGAAAAGCAACTTAAATTTCAATTACAAAACACACCCAGATTTGACTTTCAAATCCAACCCAAATTTCAATTACAAAACACACCCAGATTTGATTTTCAAAAACAACCAACATTTCAATTACAAAGGCAATGCTGAGGTAAGATAGGAGAAAGAGATGAGGTATGAGTTAGAGGCAGGTGCAGGTGCAGAGATGTTGGCATTTGAGAGCATACAGGGAGACTGGTTGGACCATGCAGAGGGAAGACAATGAAGGGAAAAGGGAAGGGTAGGCAGGAGGAGGGAAACTAACCCATGGAGAGGGAAGTACAAGAGTCTTGGTAGACCAAAATCATGGCTGATTGTACTGGCAGCACCCGGGAGGGGCAGGTTGTGGTAGTAGCTTCATGTAGCATCCCGGTAGCAGACAGGGAGCAGATAGGGGTCTTAGAATGGGCCGGTGAAAAAAAGGGCCATCACCCCCCTCCAGGTCCAACCAATTGGGACAGTTGATAATGGTTGAATGCATTAAACAATGACATAATTAAAAAAAGGTAAAAACAGGGGTGGATGAGTCCACATTAGCTGCCGTGTGCATGTAGGTCGTGCCGGTTTAGAAATTGGACCATCTTTAAATGTTACCATGGTCTTTAAATGCCACAGACTCAACAAGGCAATCCTTCACCCCTGGCAGACTCAAGCCACACTGTGAAGATTGCTGTCTCCGACACCCCAGAATCCCACTTACCTTGCAAGTTGCACAGTACCGTTCTTGGCTTTTTTCTTCTTTCCTACCAAGGGCCTAATTATTATTATTATTATTATTATTATTATTATTATTATTATTATTATTATTATTATTATTATTATTATTTAATTCTACATATAATGCAGACATTCATGTGTTTATTTGTACACATCCCCCCAAAAAACCTCACCCACATACCAATCCACTACGAACAGTCACATATGTGAGTCATACATATTCATACACCTACAAAAGAACAATATATGATAAAATACACTACATGAAATAACATCTTTGAAGTCAGTTACTGAAGTAGCAGACAAATATCAACCATGTTATCCCATAACTTAGTTAATACGGTGAATAAGGCAGATGTCATCACCATCAACAGATGTCTGCCATTCAAATTCAAGTGCAGCTTCCACAAGGGCCTAATATGTAGAACACTAAAAGGAAAAGTGAAGTGAGGCTTTGAGGCATTTGAGGCTGGGCAGACAAGAGAAGCACGCTTAGAGAGCTTACAAATGCAAAGCACAGTGTAAAGCAGCTCTGCACAGCGTGGAGTTCTTGGAACATGGCACATCAGAGTGTGGGGGCGTCCATGTGCCTGGAGGGCAAGAGCAATTCAGGAGAGGTTGAGGGTAGAGGCAGGATCCCATGATAGGTTGAAAGTAATCCTTGCATAGACTCTGGGGGTCAGTGGGGGGGTGCATCAACTAGTTTGTTTTGGTAGGGTGCTTGTGGTAAGCTGCTTGTCCCTGTCATTGAGATGTCTTTTAGTGTCCTGTAAGGCTTCTGTCCTCTTTTGAATATTTACAATAGGGCGCTCACGGACATTCTGCAGAAACCTATCCAGTTCGAGCTATATTCCCAAAAGTTGTCACTTCATCTTCTTGGCTCCCGTGACCAAGACCAGTTGCAAGGGATTGAATTTAAAGTGTATACCTATGTTCTGAGTGTCAGCTTCATCTTTGCTCTTTTTCTGATTTCTTAAGACCTGGTAAGGTCTATTGTATACGTGTGTTTGCTACATAGCTAAATATAGCTGAATAGTTGCTTCAGAGTGCTCCTATGGGTTTCAGAACAGACATGAGCAATGGATAGATAAATCACGTTTACATTCAAAGCAATTGGGTAGAAGCAGTATTTCTTCACTGGGTGCAAGTCAAGGCTCTCCGAGATCTCTCTGCTTGCACCTAATTCAGGCCAGGCTAATGTTTAAGATTTTACTGATCAGACAGGACTACCTTGTGGGCTTAGCGTTCCACTATCTGCCCGTGTATACAGTATTTGTTTTCCATTGTCTGGCTACGTATTTGTGATCCCAATATCTAGGAGTTTGGGTGGGGTAGCAGAAGCTTATGGTGCAGGAGCAACACTGGAGAAATACTCTTTGTGGCAACAGTCAGACAATGTCCAACAGCACTCATGATACACTGTACATTGCTCTTCAATCCTGGGACAAGCAATATGCTTTATTCTTGAACAGAGTTGCATTCCAGGTCCTGTCAGTTCTGCATCCTTGGTCTCTTCTTCAGGCTTCCCACTTACTATTGGTACAGAATCGACATCCATTTTTCTCATCATGGGTGCTTTAATTGTATTACATTTTATACTGCAGCAAGCTTGTATACAGCTAATCTACCTTGTGTTTCTGCATGTATACATCTACTGAATCTTTTCTCTCTTATCGTCTTCACGTATATGATTTCTTCATATTCACATATACGTTCACTTTGTGACTTCCGTCTCATCTTCATTCTGTAAGTATTCACATATTTCAGTGTGTTCTTGTGTCTCCTCTTTATGACGTTACTTTACACTTGTCAGATTTCACTTATGGCTCTACTTTGTTCAATGGTGTCTGCAGACATCCTTCTACCATGCGGTATCGGGATGATAACCGGTGTCATGCACAGTGTATTCTTGTTGTTCTTCCAATATGATGGAGGTGAGGGGGCGGGCACTTTAGATGACATGTACGTCTGCATCTCTATATTCTCCCTCCTGGTCGAGTCCTCGGCCACCACCTCAATTTTCTTCACCTTTTCTGCACACTATGGTTTCTTTGGAATCCATATCTTCATTGCCCCCCTATGCTCCCAGGGCACCTGCATTATTTATGTGTTCATCCACACTCCAGGTCATATGGTAACACTCCCTAGTTGGTTGACAGAACACCTAAAGTCCCACATAGTTCTTATCATCCTTTGGGTAATAAAACGTTGTTCCTATGGATGCCAGAGTACTTCTTTTCAGGTGTTCGCAGGTGGGGCTTTCAGTCTTAGTGAGATCATCAGTCACAGCATTTACATCAATCATTATCTTCATCCCAATAGCTTTCTTTGCTGTCTTCTTGTACTGTCCTACGATTATTCTTACAAGCGAGAATCCCAGCAATACTAACCTAGTATTGCTCCAAGCAGCCTGTAGGCATTCGCCAGCCAGGTTGGAACCCATGAGAACAGAGTTCAAAACCAGTCTTGATCCTCGGTCCCTTCTACTTCTTCCACAATTTTCATATTTTCGGACGGGGTGAGAGTTCTAAAGTGTTCTAAAGTGCAAAATTAAAGGTTTGGGAAAGATCAACTATCGGAGTGCAGATAAGATTAGCATAGTTGTGAAAGGAAGAAAAGCTGATCTAGAGACAGGGCTGAAATACTGGCAAATGGAACGGAAACAAGTAGGGGAAACATAAATAAGCAATTGCAAGGTGGTTGTGAATATGCCAGCGATTGTACAGGAAGCAAACATCCTCAATGACAGTTGGAGGGGGGCATATGAAGAGACAGAAGTCCAGTTGTAAAGAGAGTGTAGCCTGGTAAAGGAGGAAGAAGAACAGAAAACGTTAAAGCAGAAAGGAAACAGACAGCATAGGAGCGGTCAAAGAAAAGCTGCTACCTGCTGTGGAGAGCTGAAGACAGCAAGGACTTGGCCGAACTGCACCAGAGTCTTCGTGAATGTGATTTTAAGGCTTCCAGGAAAGGGTCGGTGGTCCCGAGTGTCTGGCGAACTCCCAGTGAATGAGCACCAGGTGGAAGCTGCATGGAGAGCAGGGACGGATTTGGGCCACAACAGCTGGAGTGGGTGTTGGGGTGGAAAGAGAGGTAAGTGGGATACTGTCACCCAGGAATGCATGCCTCCACATGGTGCCCTAAGGCACCAATCCAAAATTCAGGCAGGGCAGTGCACTGGAGCCGCATACATCGTCCAGGCAGGCACTTCTCTGTGCAACAGTTACCAGACAGTACAGGCATAGCTGCACTTTCCGCAGAGTTGCAGGGCAGCCGAATGAGGCGCTCAGCTATCCAGTCCATGAAGGAGCCCAGAAACAGCAGCACACTGTTTCAGAGCTAAAGACTGCTAGGACTTGGCTAGACTTTGCCTTGGGTTTTGCGTCAGATGTGATGTTAAGGCTTCTGGAGGTGGGTGAGCGCTCCCTGTGGTGTGGCGATCTCCCAGTGAATGTGCATCAAGTAGAAGCCGCAAGGAGATCAGTCACAAACTAATAACAAAGCAGTCCCTGATGATAATATATGTGGAGGTGTAAATGTGGCATGCTTCAGAGCTGGACATCTCTGAATATAGAGTTATTCTTCTCAAATAGTTGGAGATGCATCACCTTTCTTGCCACATGACGATTTTAGGTTTTCCCTGAACCTCTCTTCATAAACGTAAGGTTCTGACATTGTTGGCCTCATTGTGGATTAATTCCTGAATAATCAAGTCAAAGGGCCTCATTACACGGTAGGCGGTGAGCCATGGCGCTATTAGCGCCATGGCTCATGCCGGTAAAATACCGGCACCGCCTTGGCGGAAAGGGGATTTACCGCCCCATTCCAAGGTTGGAGGGGCGGTAAATCCCCTTTCCGCCATTGCCCTTCCCCATTCCCATTTCTGCCCCATAGGGCTCTATGGGACTGGGGAAGGCGCTAATTACGCCACCGCAATTTTGCGGTGCCGTAATTAGCTCCGAGGTCCCTTAGCGGGTTGGATTTTAACGCCTGCAAGAAGCAGGCGTTAAATCCTCCAACCCGCAAAGGGACCTCGTAGTACGGCGGTAAGGGTTAACGGTCACCGTTGCCATTAACGGTGACCGTTAACCCTTACCGCCGTCCGTGTAATGAGGCCCAAAGTAATAAAAAAAAAAACCTCATTGCAGGATTTATTTCAAGATGTCTGACCACAAGCAAGTTGAGAATAAATTAACTGCAGGTTCCTGGCAGCACTTAACCAAATGTATCAGAGAATCCCATAGAAGTGTTGCATAACAGAACACTTCTGATGAACTTGTATTTTGTGCAGGACTCCAGGTTCCATGCTAAAGTTTTCCAAAAAAAGATTTCACAACACTTCAATGTTTTTCTGGGGACAAGATTAAATGAACTTTTAAGATGGTTGTTAATCTGACCGGATATTCTATGATGCGTCTACAATCTTGGAATTCTGCTTTGAGCTATTTACTGTGGCAATAAACCAAGAGACGGCGAGCCAATACCACCCCGGGGGCATTACCGTGGGCAGTATTGACCCGCCATCGAAAGGGCTTATAGCCATTAGTAGCCTGGCCGGTTAGACCGGGGTACTAATGTGGATTAATAGCGATCCAGTATATTAAGCATGCAAGTTTATACATGTTAACTCATGTTTCTAATGTTACACTCACTTCTTTATTATGAGGCATAAGGAATAAGGGTCCATAATCTCCTCAAACAATTGGGAAAGAATTTACAGAATAAACCAGCAACACATCTGTCTGATAGGTTCCTTTGCAGATCCAGTACAACACAAACTAAGCACACCTTGAATGTTCCCTCCCTCTTTACACTTGGTCTCGGGCTATTACAGGTTATCTCACTTCTCCTATTGCTGCACCACTTGCTGGCTTCTTTAAATTGACTCTGTGTACCTCAAATCAAAGGGTCATTATTTTCCCGTTTTAGGTTACTGAAGGGACAGGTCCAACAACACTATACAAACCTGCCCTGTCCCTGATTTGTTTCTATACAAAGTTTAGGTTCTGAAGCTAGAAGCACAATTTAAGTTTTGGAAAATGTTTAAGATTACACAACAACAGTAGAAGTAAAGAGGCATATGAGGAGTAAATCCTAGCACTGGTTGAAAAATCACAAGGTCAAGGCACCCAAATGGACTATTATAACAAATTATGAAACGGAAAGCAATATTAATCCACTAGCTGCATTAGATAACAGCTTAAAAACAAAGGCACACCAAGATAAGGGCCCATTCTTCTTGATATTGACCTTGAGAACCCAAAACCAAACTATCATTATCTTCATATTGTTGGTTACTCTAGCGATAGGCTAAAAACAGGTAAACAAACCGACCATCTCTACCCGTTCACATATCATAGAACACCCTGTCAGATCTTAAACAGTCTTGAACATTTCATCTAATTATCCTAGAGATGAATGTCCATTAGGGAATTGTATTAACAGGAATATGTCAGATTATGTTGATGTCCTAATAGAGAAAATGAGTAATGGGGAAAAAAATGTAAAAGACAACAAAAGGTTGAGTAGAATATTTGGATATGAAGAAGAGTGGAACATTGTTCTGAAGAAATATGTCCTTTGTTAAACTGCTGTTTAAAAAACTTTATGACAGGGCACAGATGACAGAAAGTGGGAGTCATTTTCAAATACTGTTTGAATAGTCTGTGTATGAAGTTGATGAATACAAGTAATCTTGTTTTATACAGAATACAAATATTTAATAATGAAGTAAATCCATGCAAGCATTGTCACATTTGTTTTACAAACCGGAGAGCTAAGTTTGAAAAAGGTGGTGTGGGAAATAGAAGAGTAAAACTGAGGCTTAATGTTCTTTGCCTCCATTTGCCTCCCCAGATGATGTTTGTCTGCTTCCAAGGTGGAGAAGGGCCATGAAGTCGAGTGTACATCTCCGCCATGCTTTCCTCCTATGGCTTGAAAGAGCAATTAATGTGATGCTTGTATGAGATTTTCATCCAAACGTAAAACAAATTGATAAAATTAAGAAGCGCTGTGCAGGCTGGTTCCATAGGTATCTATCGGTAAAAATATGATTGTTATAGTTGAATAGCAGAACAAGAAACGGAGGGCAAAAAGGGTGTAAGGCTTTTTTCTGATAACTGAACATACATATACTGCAATGCAGACAGACCTAAGGATCGAAGGCACAGCCTGGAACTGCGTACATTATTTGGTGTCCAGTCATAAAGTCGCCGACAAAAATCCTGCGGCCGAAAATGCCGTTTAAAAAAAATGCACTTTTCAACTCATACATATGTGGGGGATGGGTTAGGGTAATCATTTATTGGAAGGGCAGTATGAGTGTGCTGCAGGTGTCTCCCCTTGCATATAAATGCATTGAAAAGTGCACAGACAATCGGTATTTTTGGCCGCGGGATTTTTCCGGCGACCATATCACCTAGAAACCATTATTTGAGGTGGCTTGGCATAGACCTTTAGCATCAATTGCGTTTCCATAAGTGTGTTTGTCACCCAGCTCTGCTCATTTATCCAGGCCAGAACTAATTCACGCACCAGCCATTCCTGTAATCCAGGCCGTAAAATGATATCAATATAACTCTACGCAGGGCTTGAAACCCAGCTGTACTGCAATGCCTTCACCTGCGCTCATGCTGAACTTCCGCGCTTTCTGTTCTGTGTACTCCAGCCTCAGGCTTTCAAACTGTTGTGCCAGCTAAAACAAGCCCTTGTGGTGAACCTACTAATCAGACCCAGCGCCCCACAGACACACATACAGGAGGCGAAAGGTGAATGTATGTTAGCCGCCCATAGACACTTCAGCTCGGAGTCGCACATAGCCAACAGTCATGTTTGTCTGCAGTTTCTTGCCCATGAGCAGTTACAGTTACAGAAAGAAAACTGTTTTGCTTGGGCTGACGCATTCCCAAGGGCCAGTTCTCGTCGTGAATGTGTAAAACGCATCACTGGTAAGTTGTGGAGCTGGGAGTTATTGTTATGTCGCAGTCAGAAATAAACACACAAGTACCGAGAAGCACAATGCTGCTGTCCTACTGGAAATCGCGCACAGTTTCTGGAAAATGTGGCCGGGTTGGGGACCAGGATGCCAGGCATCAACCACACATTTGCAAGTTCAGACGCTCTAATTACAGAATCAACATCACAAAAACTCAGATGGAGGGAACAGGGGGCAGAGCAGGATCTCTTTTTTTCTCCTTTTTTGTATGCCTCTGCTCCCAGAGGAAATCTGAATGTGAGGGCTTGTTTATGTTTGCTAAAGTAAACCAACATGGTTCACTGCCTGTGGGCACAGTCAAAATAATCTGGGCCAACCCGCACTTTTTACTGATAACAAGATGCCATGCATGTTTATTTATTTATTTAGCGGTTCCGGCTAGCTTAGGCAGCAGAGCGCGGCGCAAGTTAGTGTAAGAGTGTTAAAGGCCCTTCTTGATTTTACCTTACAGTTTGGAGAGGGCAAAGTCTGCGAAAGATACTGAGAGATACATATTTCGGCTGAGTTTACACAAACAACTGTTCATTGTTTGACCACTAACGTTCGCACCTACGTGCTGTTGGTTCCCCATTCCTGTAATTTTAAACATATGCAAGGTGGAGGGGAAAACTGAAGTGTAAAACCAGACGCAATTGGCTTAACAATTCCGTTTTACTCTCATCTTGCAATACAGTAAACATTGGCTGCAAATTACGCTTTCCATTCGTGGTTGCTGAGTCCTATGGAATCTGCCTGCTCTCTAGAAAGTGCTAATAGGAGGCAGATTCCATAGGCATCCATCAGGGTCTTTCGTACATCAAATGTAAATGACATGCATGGGACCACCAATGTTAGCACGTGCGTGGTGTGGTGTTCCCTTCATGTTATTTTAAATCTTCACTAGGGGGAAGGGAGAAGGAAAGAGTAAAAGCAAGGCAACTCTTTCATTTCCCACTTCATCCCTTAGAAAAGAAATATTAGATTTAAATACGTTTTGCTGACAGTTTTGTAATGGATGCCTATGGAATCCATTTGGGGTTGACCAGGTGCAACACTGTGATAGATTCCATTTGAATCCATTTGTTTTACGCCTGCATGATAATCTTACATAAGATAGAAGTGGGGACCACGGCAGAGATCTTAACTATACTCTGTGACCCTCATCTGACTTACATCAGCACGAAAATGGGGCAGAGTGCAAAATGGAGGCATACATGCAATAACTGTCACATTTATGTCTCCATAGTCTACTTCGTCCCTTTTAAAATGAGGGTGCATTTGTTTTACGTTCACAACAAAATCTCATCAAGTGTAAAACAAAGCGCTCTTCCAAGACAGGTAAGGTAATAAGAAAAAATGCAAATTGCAGGAAGAGGAACACCAACATTTAAACTTTTGTGCCTTTCATTTCCTTGCGTTCAATTTTCAACTTTTGCAAAGGGGAGTGCTTTTGATGGATTGATATTGATTGTGCTGTACAACGTAGAGGAGCAGCTGCATGCCTCTGAAGGAAACCCTGCCCCCGACCTCCCATATGTTGGAAGCCTGAGATCATGCCGTGTTTGACACCAGCACAATACTGCAACGTATGTTTGAAAGATGATACCCATTGAGACAACCCTATTGAATGTATCCCCGAAGACACAACAATTTGAGGGAGGAACTCCCTGAAGGAATATAAGAAGGAGCAAGCAAAAGAACCCTGTGATGTCATAAGAGAGTATTGTTAAGGATTTCAATCAGGCGATACTCTCTGCTCCCGGCCTAGCGAACAGCGCAATGGAAAAACGTATTTAATATACAGATTCAATTATTCGAAAGATGTACCACTCGTATCACACCCCTTACTTTAAGAATATCCCGGGTCACGCTGGACCAGCAATCAGGCTGGTTTGTAAAAGGTATTATTTATTTACTTATTCAAAATCAAATTCACAATATATATATATATATATATATTAATAGGTAAACAACAATCACCAATGGGGTGACAGAACACAGAATGATTTCTTTAATACACTAGGACTAAGGAATGAGCAAAACAAATGCAGCACAGAAAATAATACTTTTGTATTGGTTTCAGATCAGATAGTACAATGGTTAGAAATTCCCCCTGCAACACCCCTCAACCCCCCAATAGGCAATGCAAAGAGATGGAAGGAGAGCAGGTATTCAGGACTAGTACAGATCAAGCAGTGTCTCACTTCCCCCTTCCTCCTTACACAGAAAGAGAAACACCAAGTGGGCTTTTCAACTGTCAGAATGACTTTTAAAGTGGCTGAGCAAGAACTCTAATAGCTTGATTCATGGAAACATTTCCGTGAAAAACGCAGATTTGCGCACCTTTCTGCCCGAAAATCCCCATACTTCAAACAGGGATTTTCGGGCAGAAAGGCATGCAAATCTGCGTTTTTCACGCAAATAATTCCATGAATCAGGCTGTCAATGTGTGGAAAAATGCTTAAATTGTGGTAAATTCCTATGGGAGCCGCTTTGAACAGTTGCACACAAGCATACGCAATGATTTAGTCAGCAGAAAACATTTGCAATCTTGAACTCCAAGTCAGAAGCAGTTTAAATCTATTTTAGACGTGTAAAATTTCTCAGGGTTTTAAAATCACGGCAAACTTTTCCGTGCAGTTTTTGTGTTTCTATCACAAAAACTGAGGGAGTTATAGAGCTTTTAGTAAAGGTTGTTTTTTGTGAGTTAGGCGCGAGAATGGAAAGAGGCTTTAGTTTTAAAATCAGAAAAATATTGACTATGGACTCGAGAATACGAGCTAAGCTACCAGGATGGCACAGTTAAGAGCCAGGAGTGATTCGCGACTCAGACCTGGTTCCTCACTGTCCACCTTGGAGCGCTATGCTGGTCACTCAAAGGAAATAAATGAATCAAAGTTGACAAGATGACTAGGAAAAGGATGCTTTTATAGTGAATAAGATTTCACTACAGATTTAAACAATATTTCTGATTATGGAAGTAAGGATAGTTCAGAGGTTAGGAGGGGACAAGGTAATGCACGGGAATCAACAATTCTAGCTTCCTGTCAAAACTCACAAAACAAAATGGACTTAAGAATTTGGACCGTCAGAATTCTGGACCATCAGGATTCTGGACCGTCAGGATTCTGGACTGTCAGGATTCTATCAGGGACTGACAGCTGGGCACATCAGACTGGACAGGGTCAGCAAGGTGCCCTGGTCACAGCACAGCACGGGATATGCCCTTCTTGGTTGTGAGGATATTTCAATTCAGCAGGGAAGCAGTAACAGCACAGCCGGCTGTATTATGATGCTTCCCCTAGGCTTTTGGGGTTCTGTTTATGATTTGTGGCCTATCTGAGAATGGTTCAGCTATGCAATGGGCCTTTGCTTTGCCAGGTTTCTGGAGTCTGGAACAAGGAAGATGTAGATTTCAGCAGCAGAGCGCTCCGCCAGCATCAGAATAGTGAGTTGATCTGTCTGTCCCTATGTGCTCTCTGCTGTCTCTATTTATGCTATAAAATGACATCATAAAGGGTGTATGGGCCGGTTTAGCTAAGCTTGCCCCTGTGAAAAGTGATTGGGTCAGAGTATACTCTCTGCCTTGATAGGAGGAGAGAAATAGAGTGTCATCTTTATGGTATAATTTTATTATGCTGAAAATCCACCCCTAGCCACTGGAACACAAAGTCTAATTTTGGCAAAATACATATTTACACATGTGCAACCTCTATAAAGATCACATTCATAGATTGCATATTTTACATAGCAGCTATTCCTCAAAACCCTGTAGCTGTGGGATCTTGTCTCCGCTTTCTACAAAATGTTGCCCTTTTCACTATGTACACTATGTCCATTTTTTAAGCAAATTTCCACAAATGTGCGTGTTTAGCATAGGGATATGCTTGTAAATTTTCACAATTCTAACAGTAATACCTTTTGCGTAAAATCACATATTTTGCCTTTGCTGTCCAGAACATGTCACACAGTAACGGCGCCACTTCACCCGTGCAGCCGGAAATTAAATGAACAACTCTGTCAATTTTATATTTTTCACCATTTTGACTAGCAAGTTATAAGTCTTTTAAAGTGTTCTTTGTTCATGTCCAGCAACAGATGGTTGCTTGGGTCCGCCTCGTTTTGTCTCCCTGCAGTCCAGGAGCATACTCCTCCTGGCTTCTTCCTTCTGGAGGCCATTTACGACCCCCTTCTCACTTCCAGTTTCCTGGGTCAGAGGATGTCCATTGTTTAGTCCTGGGCTGACCAGCAATTAGCACCTCCCCGTGAATTTCAGCTGAGAGAAAGGCCCTCCTAACAGAAGGAAAAAAAACTGCTTTTCCAGTTCTTGCAGCTCAGCCAGGTTTAATTTAATTGTTAAATTCTTTTTGCTTTTCTTTAGCACAAAACAAACTTGTGGCATCAAATAACAGATAGAATTCTCATTCAAGATTTTAAACCTATGGGATCAAAAATAACTACAATATGGGTTACTATCAGTAACAGGCCTCTTACATTGCAAACATTTGACTTTCAGTTTATAACTTGTTAAATTTTAACCAGGAAGGCCTGTGACAGCTGTCATCACAGGTAGCCCTCTGCTGCACAAAGATTTCTTTACAGATCCATAGGCAGGCCACTTTTGCTGTGGAGATCTCTTTATGTTCTTAGCCTTTCAGGACCTTGTAAATTCACAGTGATTCCTTAAACTAAGTGAATTGTAGCACCCAGCAAGAATTTTGAATATTTGGAAGGTGCTCTGTACCGGCATTTTGAAGTTTCAGCAGCTAGGAAAAGGTGATTTAAAGCAATGTTTGGAGTTTCATTTAGCAAAGCACTGCTTTTTCCCTCTGCACTCTACTTTCAATTGTTGTGGAGCCCAGTGATACATTTCAGTAGTGAGAGCTCATTTCCGCCACTGACAACATGCGTGGCAGATCGGGCGACCATCTTTTTGTGCGTTGAAAAGCACGATTTTCAGGGGTTTTGGCACGCACAAGGGTTTTGCGGCCATTTTGCGGTTCCTGGCACCACCATAACAGAGTGATGCAACATAGCAGAGCAAAAATGGCCATACATCCCACAGTATGAACAAGGTCTCAGGATACTGGTTGAAGAGGATTTATAGATCCTGAAGAGACTAATGATGAAGTAAAGAATCAAGTGAACTTTTAAATACAAAAAAAAAATGATTACACGTTCACAAAGTGCTGCAGAGAATCACCCGTTCAATAATTGTACAGACGATGAAACACAAGTAGACTTAGTCATCATAGTATCTGGCTATAAGTAGTGAATAGAATACAGACAAACTCACCATTGTATAGAAGCTGGACATCAGTATCATGAATTTTAGTAAGCCAGGACCCATGAAGTGGGAGGAGACAATTATGTCACAGCAAGAATAAGCGGAATTGTGGAGATGCATGGCGAGGAGGTTTACCTTGGAGTCAAGAATGACACAGCCAAGTCCAGCTATATATTATGGAAAGCAGCGAACGTACAAAGGATAAATCATCTCTTGTTAAGGTTCAAAGAAAGAACACCAATAGTGCCTAGTTTAATTCACTTAAGACAATTAAAACCTGCAAAATGGACCAAATCATGGTCTCCTGTCACGTGACCCAAAGATGAAAATAGAGTTTGGTCTTGAATTCCTAGAACACAATAGCAGTGCCCGCACTCCTGTGTATTTTCAGAGACAAGGGTACTTTGCAAAGCCAAGTTCAAAGACAATCTTCATGGTAGAAGGCATGGGCAATGAGATATGTATGGCTAATTGGGTGGGGAGGTAGAGTCATGCTCATCTCCTTTCGTCTGGGTTTACATGTTGCTAATTGAACGGAATGTTCCAGAGTGGCACAAGAGTGTCAACCAATTGTTGTGCTCCATATAACGAAGGACCTTATAGTTTGAAAACCAATGAGAAACTGTGTATTTAATGTTTCTGAAGATGACATGTTTTAGAGGTAGGCATATATAGTCCACCTGACAGTGAGCAGCCAATCATAATCCTAGTATCTATAGATAATGAGGGTAATTCATGGAATTAATGTGCACCAAAAACGAGGGTGCATGCCTGAAAATCGCTGCGCACACGTGTGAAACCCACGCAAGCGCTTGTTTCTCAATTCATGGAAGACGCTGCGCATGGTTTACCTGGGACCTGTGCCAAATCCGTGTGTGGCACACACGTCATTGCGACATCCCGAAGACTGTGCGCAAGACGCCCAGTGAAGGCGCACACTGCCCAGCACACACACCTAAAAAGGGAGTGGAACATGCGGAATGGGGAACAACAAGCAAAAATGTGGGTGTTACGGGGGAAGTACCGCTGCGAAATCATCGCAACAGCCACACGCGCGCTAACAACACTTATTCATGGAATCGAACAGGGCAAACCCGCGTGCTCCAAAAGACGTGCTAAGCCAGAAACACGTACGCCAGGTGAAAGCTGGCATAAGTGCCCCCACTCCGCATAAAAGTGAGCGCAAACAACAAACAAGCTCATACAGCTACGATGAATGTATCTTTCCTCGCAGCAGTGGTCGTGGGACACCACAGGAGGAGGAGGATAGCCATGCCCCACATTTCTTTACCCGGGACCAGCCTTTTTGGGATGCCTGATGACCAGGTCTATGGCAGGTACAGGTTTCCACCCCATATCATCCTAGACCTGGTCGCTGAGGAGAAGGATGACCTTGGAAAAGGTGCTCAAAGTACTGCATTTCTTGGCCACTGGGTCCTTTCAGCAGACAACTGCCATAGTTGGGGGTGTCTCACAGCCCACACAGTCACGATGCCTACACCTGGTGTTGGCAATCATGACTGCATGCCCCTCAGTCCGCAGGCACATATACATGCCCAAAACACCTGCAGAAAGGCAGGCCGTGGTTCAGGACATTTATGGGGTGGCACACTTCCCCAAAGTGCTTGGTGCCATTGATTGCACTCATATGGCTCTACGTCCACCTAGGGCCACTGAGCACATCTATCGCAACCGCAAGCACTGGCATTCCATCAACGTGCAGGTGGTATGCAATGCCAAGGGAATCATCACCTCTGTCTATGCAAACTATCCAGGGTCCACCCATGATAGTTTAATATTCAGAATGTCACCCCTAAATCGGGTCATGGAAGCTGGGAGGCATGGCGACACCTGGCTCATTGGTGAGTAAAAATGCATGTGCACATGCATGCATGTCACAAACAGAGAAATGGAGAAACCCAACTAATCACAACCATTATCACCTCCTCAGGGGAGAGTGCCTACCCTCTGAGCACCAACATGATGACACCAAATCTGAACCCTACCACACTAACCCAAGTACGATACAACGCAGCCCATATTGCAACCCGGGGCATAGTGGAGTGCACATTCAGAGTGCTCAAGTCACATTTCCGCTCCCTTGACTGCTCTGGTGGCCAGCTACTATATGCGCCCCCAGTAGTGTGCAGGATCATTGTGGCAGCATGTGTCCTGCGGGGCATACTGGTGGACATGGTGGTGCCCTCACATCCCCAACCACACGCACAGCTGCTGCGCATGGGAGGGGAAAGGGCATGTGGCAGGTCACCCCATACCCAGCTTGTGGCTACATTTTGCACCTAAAATCCCACCCCTGTGGAGTGCACACAGGCCTGGCACATACAAGGTGACAATCAATGATGAGAAAGGGACCGTCAACTGTCACAACCTTTCCACCCTGAGAATGTGTCCCTGGAAGTGCTACATTGTGTGCATCCTTAGCTACTTAAACAAACCCAATGCCGTGTGACCAAAAGCCACACATTCATGCTGCAAAATCCACTACCACCTTACAAAACAGAACATCCAAATATTGGTAAGTGACCTAAACCCTCCCAAATCCCATGTCACCCTTCCGACACACCATGGCATGCAAGATGAAAGCAACCAAATGAATGCACAACACATGACACAACTGTCACAAAGTGAACCGTCACAAATGGAAACAGGGCAGAGACAATTCCCTCTCACACATCAAAATGAAACCGTACATATGAACATATATCAACCAGCATAACAAATCATGAACACAGGACCCAACAGTGCCGACGTCAAACAGTGACCAATCACAATAGCCCAAGTGTCCCAATCTGACAAAGCCACCACATGGACCCCTCCCATCTTCAGTGTGTTGCTGGTAGCTAAATGTGGCAGGGTACGGCATACAGCATGAAGTGCATCAACAATGGAGACAGGCAAGGTAATACATGAAGATGCAACATGTAAATATGCCCAATGAGCAATAAAAAAACAATATACATGTCAACCATACACTGGAGAAACCATCATGAATCCCCACTAGGGGTACATACACAGTTTGGACTTCAGACTAGCCACACAACTGATGGAAGCCTGATACCTCTATGTAAGTTACTGTCACACTGTGCCCTCCTTGCAAGCCCATGGAAAGGGGAAGCAGTTGTGGCATATGTGTCTGGACCCCAAGCCTCAAACACAAACACAAAACAAGCCTGTATGGGCCCAGCTTTGGATGCCACACAAAGCAGCACAGTTACATGAATGCACAATAGACTAAAAAAGTGAAAAAAGAAAAAAAGAAAAAAAGAAAATGGCAATGGTCGACTGGGGGGGGGGGGGGGTGACCGAGGAGGCAACACCCACATGCTTAGGTGATGAGAAAAATAAAAAAAATCACTCCATGGGCTCATGCCCTACATGGCTAGCCAAAAGTGGGAAAACTGCAGTTGGTGTCCTCTGGTGCAATATGAGAAGGTGTGCGTGGGATGGGAGGCTGACCACGCATAGCCCTGGCATGTTCCTCCATGGCAGCAAGCAACCGGATCTGAAAGGTTTGGTTTTGCAGGATGATTTGTAAAAGCAAAGCAAAATATCGAGGCTGAGTATCCCAAAAGGAAATACACCAAACACAGGCTTATAAAGATTCTCAGATATTTATTCAAATAACTGTACAGTTTACAAAGAAACAAAGTATCAGATAGCTATCTGGCCCTCAGTACATCACAGCGAATACCAGCCCTTTCGGTGTGAGAAGTGAGAGGTACTGGACGTCTAACATTTGCATCTTTTATACAGTTTCCAATTGTAATGTCCAACCCTTCTGCAGGTTAATAATTCTCAATCTCGGTTTCGTGCCAAGTTCACCTCTAGTTTATCCAACTATATGCATGTGGATTATTTCCAGTTTGTACAACAAGAAGTCACAATGGCAACAGTGTATCTTCGAACTTAACATTAAGCCTTAGTACACGTCCTATACAATGTGGTTCATTTGTATTTTATGTATGTCCGCGGATCAGACTTGTTGGCGTAGGTAATCCTCGATCTACAGGTCAAACGTAGGACAAGGTCTCATTACATAACCCTAACATTTGGCCTAAGGGCAGTTTGGACATTAACTTTGCGCAAAGGTCAGGACGGCTAGGTTTAAAGCGGGAAACACTGTCCACCATTTTAGAACACAGAGTGACTTTGAAACGCAAATCAAAATGGCGGATGTACCTAAAATGGCGGCTAGGTCGATCTAAGGTCAGAACCTCGCGGCACGGATTTCTTCGCAGAGCGACTGGGCTTAGGCCAATATATACAATAAAGGAGGTACAATATGATATCCCGTTTAACAGATTGTCCGGAGGTCCCCATGCAGCAACTCACGTGTGCCACAGAGTTCCGCCTGCAAAGCCTCACCTTGTGAAAGCAAAAGAGAAATATCGAGGATGAGTACCACAAAAGGAAATACACCAATCACGGGCTTATAAAGATTCTCAGATCTTAAAGAAGGCGTTCTTTAGATCCACAACACTAAAGTGAGTAGCTGAAGCCGGAATCATAGTCAATATTGTTGTCACATCAGGCACAATGGGAAATTGTGAAGCAACAATCTTATTGATGGCACGTAGATCAATAATAAAACAAAAGGGAATCGCATTATCGCCTTTTTTGTACACGGGCAAAATCGGACTTTGCACAAACTACCTGCAATATCCTCAATCACCCCTCGCTGCACAAAATCGGAGACAATGCATTTCAAAGCTTGCTCACCATCGACCAAGATCTTATACTGGGGAATAGTTGGCAACTTTACTCCAAGTTTCAGAAAAATCTTAACGGGCTCAATTTGCAAAACACCGACATCATTGCCATTGATTGCCCAGAAACACTCCGGAACATTACCAAATTCCGGCGGCAAACGTCTGGTTAAGAATATGGAGACAGAAAGTTGCTGTGGTGAAATCGTCAAACGCACTCCATCAGAAGAACAATGAATTACCGCATTTAATTCCTTCAACAGATTCAACCCCAACAAGTTCTCTCCATAATCCGTGGTCAAAAGGAATGGACAGTGGTCCGTAATGGACGCAAAGTAATAGGTACCGGCGAGGAAACCGGACAGACGACTGGTGTACCAGAAAACCCTACAAAAACATTAGTTTGCTCTGACAGTGGAATGTTTGGAACCCGCGAATGGTCAATGGAGCACTTCTGTTCCCCTGTATCTATCAAAAATAGATGTTTCCTATTTTCCACTATCATTTCAACGTAGGGACCTTTCTGATTAACAGGAATAGGCATTGGTTCCAAACCCTGCTTTTGGCAATCCTAGAGAAACAGAATGTCGTCGAAAGGAAGTTCTTCAGAGAGGTAAGCG
Organism: Ambystoma mexicanum; assembly: GCF_040938575.1. NCBI lineage: Eukaryota > Metazoa > Chordata > Amphibia > Caudata > Ambystomatidae > Ambystoma > Ambystoma mexicanum. The sequence goes on from NC_090925.1 coordinate 978,156,138, forward strand.
GCAGAAGGATGGTCAAAAATGTTTCTATTATCCACACTTGATGCCTGATTGTCCTGCAAAAAAGGTTGCTGTGAATCTTGGGAAAACTGACCTCTACCAGGACCCCCTAACCCTAGGCGGCCTCTGGGTCGTCTACCCATACTCCCAAATGTGTTATTTGACCTTTGCTGGAGGATCTGGCATTGTGCACGCCAATGACCCTCTTGTCTGCAATAAGCACACTGGTTTATGTTTACAGGACCCAATGGCGCATTTCCTTGTGGAACATACTGATCTCTAAATTGCGAAGCACCCTATCTAGGGCCTCTAACAATTTGTTGCAATAGTACTTTTGTCTTTAAGTCATATTTTCTCTTTTCAACTCTTTCCTTTTCATTATTGACACGATTCTCATAGTACTGAGCCATGTGCAGTACTTCTGACTGAGATTTCGCTTGCCAAGCACTCTCGGAGGACTTGATTTGTGACTGGATGTCAGGCAGCAATCCACACACAAATTTGTCCACAAATAACCTTTTCCCAAACTCTGTGCTTAAGTCTTGCCCACTGTAATCAGAAAATACTTGTTCGAACTGGTTGAAGAACTCGGTAGCACCCTCAGATTTTCTTTGGACAAAGGCCGTTAGCTTTTCCCAAATAATCCTTCTTTCAGGAATAATAGTCTTCAATTTTGTAACTATTCTATCAGTCAAGGTTAGTATTACCTGTGGTGGTCTCTCACCAGCTGGTCTTTCTCTGTCGAGTTTAGTCATAGTACCCCATGAATCTCCTAACCTTGCTACATCATCCACAGTCCTAATCTGTTTCCATAAATCAACAGGCAGGTGTACGGGAAACAACAGATCAATATCACTTAAGGTGAATACTGAGGATTGTAAGACAGTCTCTATTTCTTTCTAGAATCCTGTCGGATTCTTCCTAATATCAGTAATAGATTGTTTGATGGTGTTCACTTCGTGTCTCGAAAACAGGACGTGAACGAACTGCGACACATAGTGTGCTGGAATATCGCGAGCAGGTGTACCTGCTGCAGCAACAGCAGGAATCTCAACTTTTGGGACAAATGTCGGAGGAACCTCTCTCATAGGCAACTGAGAAGTAGGCAACTCTGAACGCTTACTTTGCAATAGAGCTAAATCAAGCGCTAAAGCAGCTGAAGAAGTGTCAAACGAAAAGGCTCTCTTAAAAATACTCAATAAAGCTGCGGGAAAAGAAATATTTCTTTTTATGCACTCATCCTGTAGGTACTCTACCATTACCTGTATCACTTTCCTCTGGATTTCTAGCGTATACTGACTATACGTGTCATACACTTAAACGGGAGTTATCAATGTAACTGAGATCCACCTTATCGCATCTTTCGTACAAATTTGTGTCTCCTCATTTATCGACTTTTTACAAGGAAAAACAGGTTTCTGTACGAAAATAACATCCAAGCTATCGCCATCTACATCTTCATTCTTTAGCCCTTCCATTTCCCTTCTATACACAAAAACCCTCTCACCATGCTCTTGCAACTTCTCCGCAGTATCTCTAGAAAATGCTAAAGTATTCGGATCCCTTAACTCTTGTGGGAGATCTGTATCACTTAGTCTGTTCCACATTACCCATAAATGAATTCCTAATCCCTCAATAAAAATGTTTTTCTCAGGAAAATTGTCTAAATTATGAAGTGTGGCAAGAATATCAGCTTGGTCACCCTTATCCATGCAACGCTTAGCCCACGCAGTTAACTCATGCTTTTTCTCTGAAGATACAGTATTATGAGTTACAACCCTTGAACCCGCACCCTGGAAGAGGGAGAGTAGGCAAATTTCGAACATCTAGAAACAAAGGTACTATCACTGGCGCGGCAGGCAAGCCTACCAGACCCGTAGCATCAAACAAAGGTGGAGGAGCAAGTGGAGGAGCAATGACAAGAGGAGGAACAACAGGAGGAAGAAGAGGAACATCAAGGGGAGCAATAGGAGGAGCAGGAGGAGCAATGGGGGAGGAATAACAGCAGGAAGAGGAACATACAGAGTTGGCGCAGTGGCACCAGGCCTTCGTTCATTTAAAAGTTTATCGATAAGTTCATCGGATACATGGAAGTCTTTAGAAGGATACATTTTCTGGATACCAAGTGAAAAAGCCCTATCCATATTCCTAACTGACTCAGACTGTTCATTCTGGTCATATAAAAACGCTTTTTTGGCATTTGTGATATGACGGCGCGCATGCTTTTCTGCTGTTAAGCTGTTAAGCTGTTGTATATCTTCTTTCTTCCAATTTTGTAATACATCAAATGCTGCAGGTCTAGCCTTTTTCTTCAATAATATGTATTCTAAGTATTCCATACGAGGAATTTCAAAACTACCATTGATTGGCCACTGAAGTTCGGAAGGATGTCTAGTTTGTCTGTGCCAAATATCGTTAAATACTATACTACCAATGCTGTGTTTACAGTACATAGTACATGCCGGTGACACCTCCATTGCTGCCGGTCGGCCAAATTCCAAAGATTGTCTGTCACTGTGGAATAACGCCCTGAAACAGGCAGACAATTTCCCATGCATATCAGAATACTGGTGTTACCTGGTCAATAATTGCACTTGCAAGTGTAATACGCCAAACAAATTATCAGGGTGCTTAAGAATCGGGTCACGGCTCACCTGATCAAATCCTTAGGAGGTCCAATCAGAATGCAAATGTTCTAACTAAGGTCCCTCGTGCTTGGTGATTTCGGCATATCTACCCGCCTCGATATATGGACCCTCGTCAAGATGCTGACTGGGACCGTGGGTTCACCATCCAGGGATTGGGTTGTGCAGCGCTGCTGAGGTGTTGCGTCTCATCCAAGAAAGGGGCCCCCTTTTACACTGTCCGATCCCGGTCTGATAGCCGCATCAACCTTCAACCAGCTGGCATCAATCTTGAGGGTCCCTATTCGGGCGCCATCTGTAAAAGCAAAAGAGAAATATCGAGGCTGAGTACCACAAATAGTAAAAACACCAATCACAGTCTCACAAAGATTCTCAGATCTTTATTCAAATAACTGTACAGTTTACAAAGAAATAAAGTATCAGATAGCTATCTGGCCCTCAGTACATCACAACGAATACCAGCCCTTTCGGTGTGAGAAGTGAGAGGTACTGGATGTCTAAACATTTGCGTCTTTTATACAGTTTTCAATCGCAACATCCAGCCCCTCTGCAGGTTAATTATTCTCAGTCTAGGGTTCATGCCGAGTTTGTCTCTAGTTAGTCCAACTATATGCATTTGGATTACTTCTAGTTTGCATAACAGCAAGTCACAATGGCAACAGTGTATCTTCGAATTTGACATTAAGCCTTAGTACATGTCTTATACAATGTAGTTCAACACATGTTCACATTCAGTATTTAAACAAAATCGTATTCAATGTATGTCCGTGGATCGGACTTGTTGGCGCAGGTGCAAGGTCTCATTACACGGTCCTAACATTTAGCCTATGGGCAGTTCAGGCATTAACTTAGGTAAAGGTCAGAACAGCTCAGGTTACGAGAAGAAGAACACTGTTCACCATTTTAGAACACAGAGTGACTTTGAAACAAAAATCAAAATGGCGGATGTTCCCAAAATGGCAGCTAGGTCGATCTAAGGTCGGAACCTTGCAACACGGATTTCTTCGCAGAGCAACTGGGCTTAGGCCAATATACACAATAAAGGAGGCATAATACGATATCCCGTTTAACAACGTGTTGCACAGACTTCCGCTTGCAAGCCCTCACATGATGCACGGATCTCCTCACGGGGTTGCCTGGAGCTCAGCCAAGATGTTGTGTGTTAGCTGCTCCATCTGCTGTTTTGACTGTCTACTCTGGGTCATCTCAAGTGCACCCTGAGAAGCTGTTATCTTCCCTCAGGGCATCCCTGTGGGCCTGTGCCTCTGCAGCTATGGCTGTGCACAGAGCCCCCAATTCACCCTGTCGGTCCCTGTTGGCGGCCAACATGTCCTACCTGTGTGAGCAGCACGTGGACCGTGTTTCCTTCTGCTGGAGCTCCACCTGCCTTTCGGGGGGGAGAAAGGAAGTGGCCACCCTTTCCAACGGCCTAAGCCATCATCTCACATGATGCCCCCTGTTGCTGTGCATTGCATACATGGAATTCCCCCACACAGTATTACCTGGTGGCACAAGGCCACCGTGTTGCTGGACACTACACCTGTCGGGCCCAAGGAGACGTGGACGTTGCTGTACTGGCGCTGCCTGTGGCTGCAGTACTGCATTCCTCCTTTGATCTGCTGCCCCAGGAACAGGAGCAAATAGTGTGGAGCGTTACCCTGCATCCGTAACTGCCGTAGGCAGACATTCCAAAACTGAATGGGCCCTTGAGGGGTCTACCCCCATTGCAGGTGTGTTGGACAGAACAGCATCCCTGCCAGAATCACACACCTGCGACGGGACATATGGGTCAATATCTGATTCAGCACCAGTGGCAGAGAGATCCTTAGAGGTGTACTCAGAGACATCGGTGAACAGGATGGTCTGTAGGACCAATGGATTCTCGTGCACCACCACCCCACATCCTCCACTGGTGCCTGGTTGGGGCTCTGAATACTCCTGCCCCTGTGCCATCCCCTCCTCCTTTACTGCTTCCAGTGCCTCATCACCTGCACAAATTAAAAAAGAAGTCATGAACACACACATTAACAGCATAGCTCAAACACATAAGCATTACAATGTTGATATCCAACACATTAATCAGACATGTCCCACATGACACAAACTCCGCCATGCACGCAGTGTCAATGAAGTGGAAGGATACCCTGAAAGCAGACACTGATTAGTCTAAAACGGAAAAGCAACACATGTGCAGCATGGTGCATAGCACCTGCATCACACAAAAGCCTGTGACTGGCATGGACCATCAAGAAACATGACAGAGGCCAGCACACAGATAGCACGTGGCATAGCCATGGCAGAACTGACAAGCAGAACTGACAACCCTCTTCCGTTTGTTCATAGAAATTCAGCACTGTTTTCTTCCTTTTTTTCCTTTCATATTATCTACAGTGCATTTTTCCATTCTATCCATACAACTTTCTTCCTATATGCTCATGCCGCAAGGCAAGCTACATTTATACATTTGTTACTCTAAATGCGTGCAATCAACTGGTGCCGTGGCTCCTGCTAGCCTAAGCACACCGTTGCTCAGCAATGCATCAACAAAGGGAGCCATTTTGCTCCCGGCTCACAATTAGCTGAGTCACATTTCCTCACTAACACCGCGTGGCGAGGTGTAAAATAGTTCCGTTGCTTAGCAATGTTTACACACGGGAACGGCAGGCTCCTCATTCGCGCCAGACCTCTGCAGCACGCAGACTGCTGATCAGTGTCTCCGTGAACCACAGGTACGCTCCAATAGAGCAGTTCACTCCTTTCCTCCTGATTTAATACAGCGGTATGCATTTTGACCCTCACGTTTAATTTACAGACGTTGCCTTGCTGCAACAGAACACCCGGATTTTCTACCGCCTTCCTTACAAAGGACTTTTCCTGTTTTTAATCATGTCACTCCACATCCAGGTAATTCATTGTTCCTTCTTCTGTGGGACTTTAACGTTACAAATTTATTGCAATTGCCTAATTTAACTTTTTATTTCTTTTATGATTAATCTCACCTGACTGCAACCACAACCATTCTCGATAGGTATGTTTACATTTTGCTATTTTCTGCACCTTGATATTTGTTTCACATATTGAATGTATGCATTTTGATTAATTATTTCTATGTAGCATTTGACTTGCCCTGATGACGGCGTTTCCCTCCGAAATGCATTGGCATACTAAGTCAACAATTTTGGATGCTGTGACATATTTGCTTCCTCACTAAGAAATCATTAGTGATCTTTTCATTTGAAAAAATTGACCCTTTAATATAAAATGGTCATTATAAAACCACAAACAGTGTCATTTGTGATAAATTGACTACAAGTACAATTGAGTGAACTTCATTCAAAAGAGAACTATTCCTAATCCAAAAGTTGGTGTTTTTCAAAGTATTTTTTTACACCCATTTTGGGACCAAAAGGAGAACGACTACATGGCTGGGCTTACTACATAGTCTTTTGCTGTGTAATTTTGTGAGTTTGGGTGTCTCAGAATCTTCGCAGTCAGCTCCCATTAAGATTTTCTCATGAAAATACAAACATATTAATTACTACTTACCTCTTTGTGAAAGAAATGTTTCAAACAAGACTTGAACATTTGTGGTGCCCACTCGTTTTTCATTTTGTTCTGTATTCCCCCCTTTTTGTGGGACACACAACGGTGGAGGCACACAAGCAATTTTATTTTAAATTTTCTTTTCTTGAAAGTAGAAACATAAGACTCAAAAAGTCTATACCGAAATGTTGGTCGAACACATAGAAGGATTATCTACTATATGCGCAGAAACCCTAGGGTTTTCAACAGAGGAAGCTTCAGCTGTCCTTGAACTAATCAGTAAGACCTCAATAGGCACACATGGTTCAACAGTTATAGATCCAGCCAAACAAATAAAACAATTAGAATACCTAATACGCAAAGAAATAAACAGGAAACTACATGCGATCACTTTGGGAGGTTACTTTAAGAACCAACGCATCCCTAGAGGACTACGCATACAACTTCGCCCAACAAGGTGCAAAGAGAGCAAGGAGTTCATTTGCAAATGGGAAGCTATTCTGAACAAGTGTTCCCTTGATTTAATTTTGCTTACCATACAGGAACTTTAAAAAAATTTGGTATCTTTTAACACAGAAATTAAAGATATTGAGAAAGAACTAGTGGGATCATTAGGCAAAGAAGAATACAATATAATGCTGGCAGATATTGATTCCAAGCAAGAAGGTTATCAAACAGAATTGGAACAAAAGAAAATCAAAAAATGTAAACGTGACACATACAACTATATTAACAAAGAAGTTTATACGTGGATGGACAGGTACGGACCAATTCCCCCCAAAAAACTTTACAAATACGGATCTGACAACACATCAAGCTCAGACTTAGAGGCCCAAAGGGAACCAGAAGTCACCACAGATCCTATACCGGAAACAGTTATTCGCACAGACAGTCCAAACACTCAGACACCCTCCACTTCTTCATCTTTTTTAGGCGCACGCCCAATTGAACCCACAGGGGGAGGTTGAAACCTAAGGAACAAACTGCAAACAAGACTACAACAAAAGAAAACTTAGTAATAAATATTTCAAGCAGAACACCCACGCCAACTGAAGAAATGACTTTACAAAAAGGATTAAGTTTTGTGCCTACCTATGGAACAACACTATTCGATACCAAGTTCAAACTGTACAGATTTGTCAGAAAACTTAAATTAAAAGTGTTTTTTGAAGAACTGGACACCAAAGAAGAGTCTACCAACGTATTGGACCTCAAAGAATTCCGAGCAAAGAGTGGATTTGTACCTCCATCATAGTACCTTCTATCAACATATTTTAAAAATTGGTCAGTAGAGATCTTGAGAGGATAAGTTACAAATCCCCACCTCATAAGAACCTGAAACCTCATGAGATGCAACTGATCAGGGAATTGTATAGTAACAAAAATATCACAATACGCCCAGCAGACAAAGGTGGTGCATTAGTGATCACGGACACCATAGACTACGAGGCGGAATGCAACAGACAACTGCAGGATCTCTCAATTTACGCTCCACTTGGTTTAGACCCCACGGTCTCCATCAAACATAATCTTGAAACAATACTGGACAAAGCAATGGAATTGGAATGGATCAATAATCACACCTATACGTTTCTCAATAATCAACATCAAAGAATACCTCATTTTTACACCATACGCAAAATTCATAAAGATTTGACTAAACCACCTGGCAGACCAATTGTAGCAGGAATGAACAGCATCAATCAACCTCTAGGAGTATACATAGACTTCTTTTTACAACCACTCAAACAAAGCACCAATACTTACATCCGTGAAACCACACATTTTTTACAGAAATTGACCACCACTCCATTCCACCAGAAAGATCTGATGTTTACCATTCACGTCAAGAGTCTTTATACGTCTATTCCCCACAACCTTGGCATGGAATCAGTTGAATTTATTTTATTGCAATCACCAGACATCCAAGCCATAAAAGAATTCATCCTTACTCTTCTACAGTTCATTGAGGAACATTCTTATTTCCAATACAAAGACCTT